>NC_091284.1:47611167-47912139 GCF_032444005.1 Ranitomeya imitator | reverse complement strand
GGCTAGTACAGAAAAGAAACAGCAGATGTTGGGAGACCAGAGAACAAGGATGAGTAATTTAATTTAAGTAATTTTTGGATTATTTTTACATTAAAGTATATTTTGAATTCTTATCTATGACATATATGACAACTCTGAGTACAAAACACTATGAAGAAAATATCTTTACTGCAGCGCAATTATCCACAAAGCGACTGCGTTAAAAATGTAAATATTCTTTCTTCCAATCACCTATTTATTTCTTGTTAATAGTTGATGAAGTAAGGCCGGGTTCACATTAGCGTTTCTGTGCGTAGTTTATAATCCACATAGATATGCATGCGGCCCCTCATCGTCCAGCCAGCGAACAAGCCCAATCCTAATCATCCACTAGTGATGACGCAACCAGGCAGGCTTCACAGGCTGGGGGACAGGCAGCCAGTCCATCTGGTTTTCCCCTCCCCCAAGCCTCTACCACTACTTTACATGAGAGGACATTCATGCCTGCGTTTATTCACTTAAGCTCAGTCTTGCAGGCTGGGATGAAGGTGGTTGTAGAAAAGACTGGATAGTGGGTTCACTCAGGTGAATACAATTTTCCAGGAAGTCTACAGATGCCTTGACTACCTGGAAGTCAACCTTAATAGACCGGCGCTACATTATTTTTCAGCTATAGAATGGGGCTTGACAGAGGCCATGCAGCGGTCCCAATATAAGCAGCAGGCACAAACTTCTTTCCCTACAGGTCAACAAGCTCCAGCACAACATCATTGGCAGAATCCGCCAGCACCTTTCCAAACTTTGCAAGGACTTGGATACCAGTCTGCTCAACAAGTGACCTATCCACACCACTGCTGAACATTGGGATTTTTCCTACAGTATCCAGCTACACCATGCAGGGCCGGCGTCAGCACCCGGCGCACCTGGGCAAGTGCCGGGGCCCTGACAAGACAGGGGGGCCCACTCACGCAGTCATACATCCATCTGGCCGCTTTAACCCTTTCTACCCTTTCAATTTGCCCTGCCTGGCACAAGCATCTTCTCAGTCAGTGCAGGGCCAGGCACATAGGGGTTAAGGACACAGCCAGCGTGACATTGTGGGCGGAGAGTTCTCCTGCTCTGCTCTCCTGGCTGTGTGCAGTGCTGAACTAATCAGGCACAGGCAGATTCCGAACTGGAGGAGCTGCTACCGGCACCTGAGTGAGTGCCATGCTATATCGCTGTATATTCTGACAGTCTGGGTGACCTGGGGGGGCGGCCATGGGCTGGGCGGCTGCAGCTGACATATATATATATATATATATATATATATATATATATATATATATACTACAGCAGCCACCCAGGCCCCCAGCACAGCCTGTATAGATACAGTGTATATAATATATATACAGGACAGGTGCTGGGGGCCTGGGCTGTGCGGCTGTTGAAGTATATACACCGCACAGTACCTCTCCCCTGTATATATACACTGCACAGTACCTTTCCCCTGTATATATACACCGCACAGTACCACTCCTCCTGTCCTGTATATATACACTGCAGAATTTACAATAGCTATCACTCATGTAAGAAGTGAATTATGGCATTGGACTATACCTATATTTCTCTGCTGTATCTGGGCATCATGAATCGTGGTATGTGTTAAAGGGGGGGGGGGGAGCCACTGAGACTCTTTCGCCCGGGGCCCTCAAAAACCTGGAGCCGGCCCTGACACCATGCAGCAGAGTGCAGCAGCCCAGCCTTCAACTTCCACCATGCAGCCAAGATTAGCAGCCCAGCTTTCAACTTGCACCATGCATCAGAGTGCAGCAGACCAGCTTTAACATTCTACCATGGAGCCCAGTTCAGCAGCCCAGCCTTCAACTTACACCATGCATCTGAGGGCAGCAGCCCAGCCTTCAACTTCCACCACCCAGACGAGTTCAGCACCCAAGGAACAGGAAAAAAAACGCTGCGGTGTTAGGTGTCGAGTTCCCGCCCCTGCACAGGGGGAATCTTGAACCATGTCTGCTGCGGTCTCCCATTCTCCTCCAGCCGCAGTGGAACCTGCTAGGTGGAGACGTGGGTCCCAGCATCTGGCTCAGCCTGATACTGTGCGAATGGTTACTGCTGCCTTTCCAGGCTCTGCCTTTATAGCCAGCACTTGTCAGCGGCGAGTAGGCTTTTCTGGGGCTAAGTCCTGGTTTTCACGCACTGAGCATGTCCACGGGAGGACCTCTCATTGGAGGTCGGGGGTCACACGCTCAGGCCCTTTAGCAGCTCCTATTGGTCCAGCAGGAAAGTCCTGTAGAGCTGCAACTATAAATGGTTCCCATGGCCACACGGCCATGCGCTGGTATCAAATGTGTTTGGCTTATGCCAGTGGATACTATACCACTCTATACATATGTGGTGTGAGGCTGTAGCTTTGGGACTGTACACTCAGGCAGGCAGCTAGCGTCAGTGGGGGCAATTAGCCTTGGTTCCTTCATGTGTGCGGTTAGTACAGGAGAGTTCCAGAGCAAGCACATCCCTAGTTAGGGTAATAGTTTTGTGTACAGTGGCACTCTGTGAGGCAACAGAGATTGCTTCCAGTTCACACAGGGTGAAGCTTAAACCACGTGTGAGCTCAGAGTTTATCCACTGTTACTTTGGAGCAGATATCTCTGCACGGTGGACCCCGGGCTGCAAATGCACCTTTTAGCTACCTATCTATACTCGGTGCGTTCCGCTAGCCCTAACACACGGAACCAGCAAAACGAAGGCCAGGAAAAGAAAAGTAGCAAAGAAACATTAAGCAACCCCCACTCCTTCACCTCCGAATGTGTCTTTGTTTTCAAGTCTGTCCACACCTTCCTTTGGTTCTTTCCCATCCAATCTGTCAATCCCTTCCAACTTATTTTCCACTCCTAATGTGTCCTCTTCCCCCTATGTGTCCTCTGCCAATGTTTCTGACCCAATCCTCCAATTGACTGCCACTTCCCCTGTAACAACTTCCCCAACTACTCCCAGCCTACCATCACAGCCCGACATCCCCCAGGTCCACAATTTAACTCCTTCCTGCAGCCGACCTTGAAAGTAAATCACATTATTTTCATTTTTTATTTATTTATTTATTTATTTATTTATTTATTAAATTTCAGATTGTTTTAATTTTTGTTGGTAAAAATTATTTAGTTTCACAATACCTGTCTCCCTGTGTTTTCTTTATCTCTTTATTTAAACATGTGTGTATTGCTGAGTGAAGTATTAATGGGTTTTACAGTCAAGGTGTTTATTATTAAAGTTACAGTCAAGGTGTTAGAATTACAGCCAGCAAACAGTACAGTTACATAACTTTACAGGTACATTTTCCTTAGCGTTTTAAACCATTTCATCTTTCCATGCCACGCGTCCAATATCCGAAACAAAGTAGGCAGCCAATTTATCCCTCCTTTGGGCAATTCCATTGTAGTCCTCAGAGGGTGAGCATGGTAATCCTGCAATGTGGTATTAACTGGTTCCTCAAGTTCTAAGTGGGTGTCGCTCTTTTGCCAGGATGTAATTATGCAGAACAACACACGCTTTCACAACCTCATCAATTACTTCAATTTTAAGATTGATATCTGTACCCAAAATGTGCCATTTAGATGCCAGCAAACCAAAGGCACACTACACAGTTCTTCGTGCCCTTGTCAGTCAGTAGTTGAAAATCCTTTTGTTGTGATTCAAGTCCCAACTTGAGTATGGTTTATAAGGTTGGCACACATTTGAAAAGCTTCATTCCCAACCACAACAAACGGCGGTCTTTCAGTGTTCCGAAGAGGTAGTGGCAGAGGAAAATTAAAATTATTACCATACAAACCTTAGCTCATGTCAGAGTTTTTGAAAGTCTGCGAGTCATTTCCTCATCCAAATGAGCCTACGTCAACGGCGACAAATTGACACTCAGCATCTGCAATCGCCATGAGAAAAATGGAAAAGTATTTTTTTATAATTAAAGTACTCGGATCCACTTCCGGCAGGTTTCAGAATCTGAATGTGTTTGCCGTCCACAGCCCCCACACAGTATGAAAAATTACAAATTTAATTGAATTTTGCTGCAGTTTCAGCAAGAGTTCAGTTGTGGGTTGGGGGAGGAATTCTGCACGCAGAACGTCACATAATGCACAGCAGGTTTCTCCAGCAATCCCAGAAAGGGTGTGTTAGGGGTCGAGTTCCCACCTCTGCACAGGGGGAATCTCGGACCATTTCCACTGCGGTCTCCCATTCTTCTCCTGCCGCAGTGGAGCCTGCTCAGCAGAGACATCAGTCCCAGTGTCTCGCTCAGTCTGACTCTATACAAAGGGTTACTGCTGCTTTTCCTGCTTCTGCCATTGAAGTCAGTGTTGGGCAGCGGCAAGCAGACGCTTCTAGGACCAAGTCCTGCTTTTCTCGTTCTGAGCATGCCCAGAGTAAGATCTCTCAGTAGAGATCGAGGGTCACATTTTCAGATACTGCAGCTAAATCCATTGGAAGGTCCTGTAGGTGCTCAGGCTCTGTAGCAGCCTCTCATTGGTCCTTCTTGGAAGGTCCAGTACTTGGTGCAGCAATTTAAGGCTCTCATGACCGCATGGCCATGCACTAGTATTGAATCAGTTATGTGCATGCACCAGTGTGGTCACATTTATGTGTGTTTAGAGACTCGGCTGAAATAAGCCCCTAGAATGCCGACACCTCTGGGGAGGAGATTGTGTGCATGGATTTAGGGCCCAGGCTGAAATAAGCCCCTAGAATAGCGGCTCCTCCGGTGAGGAGATTGTATGTTTGTTTTGCCACACACTTCCTTCAGCTCGGCAGTTGCTGGATACTCCTGTGAAGTTAACAGGGTTCTGCATTTCTTAGTTGCCAAGGTCTCAGCTGCTGACTTGGGGCGTCCTCTGGCGTGGGCTTAAAAGCCACCGAGGGTCAGAGTGAGATCTGGCACAGCGTCTCTGTGAAGTAACAGAGTGCATTTCTACCGCTATATAGGTCCGCCATTTGCCAGCAGCAGGTCCTCTCCTGCACGGTAGACCCCGGGCTGCGAACGCACCAAATAACATCTCTCAAATTAACTTGATGCGTTCCGCCAGCCCTAACAGGGTGGACACTCCAATCCGAAATTAAGGAATCTGTGGAAAAGAAAATTGGAAAAAAAATCAGTTCACTGCTTTTAGAACAATAATATTAAGGACAGGTGTTTCTTTTTCAAAATGACGTACCTTAGGTTCACCAACAGATGTTCTTCAGCAGGAATTGCTCTATGTAGCTGTGTGTCCTGCCTGGTGATGCATCCTCTCGCATGATGCAGCAATTCTTTGAAGCTCTGTTCCAACATTCTCATGTACTCAATAAACTTTTGCAGGTTTTCATGAAGCTTGGTGTACAAGAAGTGGTAGTCTCCACGGCTCTCTTGGACTTCAACAGTGGGGTGATGCCAATAGCGATGACGACGTCTTCCCTGTCTTTCTCTTCTACTTTCTTCCTCACAAGCCACAGCAAAAAACAAATTAAATGGCAAATCCAGATTCATATTGAAGCTCTCCACGCTAAGATCCATCTTGCAGCAGGATACAGCATCAAAAGAAGAGGATTTCATCTGTGCAGTGTGTCATATATAGAAATCCCTTGAGTCACGCCCATTGGGAAATACCATATGCATGCGCATAAACAACGCAAATGCATGCAAAAATGCATACAAACAAATGCACACGCAGTGTCTTTTTGCCATTATGCGTAAGATCATGCGGATAAAAAACGTTGTGCAAACATGCGTTTTTGCATGCGTTTGCACATGCAGATGATATGCTACACACAGAAACGCTAATATGAACCTAGCCTAAGCGTGTTGCAAAATAATCATCTTTGCTACTCCATGCAGTGGGCTGAACTTTGCATACTGCCTGTGATAAGCATGCTGATGCATAGTGCTGTCATTTGTCTCTCCTGTGCTTTTCTTTCTTTGACCTGTATCTGTGTTTATAAGTATTTTTAAAATCTTTGCCAGTGGAAAAATAAAATAATAAAATAATTAAAAAGAGAACTTTTTTTGTCATGAGTTCAGGCCAACACGTGATCAACAGATAATAAATCCAATGCTTCGACTATGTAGATTTTTTCAGGATTATCTGTATACACAAGCATACACATAAAATATATGTGAAGAAATTTATAAAATATACAAAGAACATCTTGAACAAAATTTACCCATCATCTTTAGGTATCTTATGCAAAAAGGGGATCCATCATGAAATTGTGCAAAAATCTATGGGCATGTTACAATCCTGCTCATATAGCTGATGTGCAAACTCTCTAGAAAACATGAAAGTCTAACAGACAAAGATATAAATGAATATATTTATATACATAGAAAGCAAATCATCAAATATGATATATCTATTTTTTTTATAATATCCTCAGAATTATATATAGAAAAGTTCATATTGACAGCAGGAATACAAAATGAAAGATGAGAGAAGGAAAAAAAAGGGGAAAAAGGGAAAAGACAAAAGAAAAGAAAAAAATTAGATATATTTTCCAGTATCCACGGTTTTCTATATAATTATGGTTACTTTTTTGCCTTCTGAACATGACATTTATCTCACAAGTGGGAGCCTTTATACTTATACTGCATTTATGATTAGTCAATATCCCGCCTAACATTTGAAATGATCTATCGCATAATACTGTAGCCTCTGATAGATGTGACTTGGTCACACAAGATATATTTTAACCAGTAGTTACAAGAACAACTATTTGTAAACTATACTTACTAACTTACCCAGAATGTCAGAGAAGCTGCCGTATTATGGGGAGCCCTCCTAGACTCTTGGAACCATAATCAAATATCTCAGGCCTATTTACAAGAAGCTATTATAGGAGAATTCTTCATTTAGGAATATGAGGGAATGTAATATAGTTGGTGTGAATGGAGAACAGGGCCATGGAGAGGCAAAAGTGACCCTTGCAGTATTCTGCCAGGACACAAGTTTTATCACATAGGATTCAGTCAGAATCTGGTGAACCCATTAAGTGGATCTGATAAAGTTACCTTATTGAGAATACAGTTGCAATGGATATAGTGGTGGAACCACTGTTTGGTGGACCAAAGAGAGCCTGGAGGGGCGCAACTGGGAGAAAACCTGACTCTTTGCTAGAGCCCCTGAAGGTGTTGTTAGACTTGGCTCCTGATGGATGCCATGTGCTACTTCAGAACAGACATCGGACACATGGTAGCTGGCCCCTGAAGGGGCAGGAAGCTGCAAGGAATTGGTAGACTTGTTAGTGGTGGTGGTGGGAGACTCACTACTGAGAGGCACAGAAGCAGCCATCTGCAGACCGCACATAACCGCAAGAGAAGTATGCTGCCTTCCAGGTGCGATGATCAAGGATGTGACCGATAGGATACCAAAGCTCTTCAGCTCCAAGGACGTCCACCCATTTCTTCTGATACATGTTGGCACCAATGACACGGCAAGGAAGGACCTACCGACAATCTGCAAAGACTTTGAAGAGTTGGGGAAGAAAGTAAAGGAACTGGATGCACAGGTAGTTTTTTCTTCTATCCTTCCAGTAGACGGGCATGGCACCAGGAGATGGAACAGGATCCTTGATGCAAACAACTGGCTAAGACGATGCTGCAGACAACAAGGATTCGGATTCCTGGACCACGGTGTGAATTACTTGTACGATGGACTCCTCGCCAGAGACGGACTACACCTCAACAAACCTGGGAAACACACATTCGCCAGAAGACTCGCTACACTCATCAGGAGGGCGTTAAACTAGAAGAAGAGGGGACGGGAAGAAAAACATTAGACTTAAACAAAGAAGACCCAGGAAAACATACTCAGAAGGGTGGTAAGAACATTTCTAAAACAATCCACAGCGAGGTGATTGGAACAAAACAAAATCCTCTAAACTGCATGCTCGCAAACGCCAGAAGCCTGACAAACAAGATGGAAGAACTAGAAGCAGAAATATCTACAGGTAACTTTGACATAGTTGGAATAACCGAGACATGGTTAGATGAAAGCTATGACTGGGCAGTTAACTTACAGGGTTAAAGTCTGTTTAGAAAGGATCGTAAAAATCGGAGAGGAGGAGGGCTTTGTCTCTATGTAAAGTCTTGTCTAAAGTCCACTTTAAGGGAGGATATTAGCGAAGGAAATGAGGATGTCGAATCCATATGGGTCGAAATTCATGGAGGGAAAAATGGTAACAAAATTCTCATTGGGGTCTGTTACAAACCCCCAAATATAACAGAAACCATGGAAAGTCTACTTCTAAAGCAGATAGATGAAGCTGCAACCCATAATGAGGTCCTGGTTATGGGGGACTTTAACTACCCGGATATTAACTGGGAAACAGAAACCTGTGAAACCCATAAAGGCAACAGGTTTCTGCTAATAACCAAGAAAAATTATCTTTCACAATTGGTGCAGAATCCAACCAGAGGAGCAGCACTTTTAGACCTAATACTATCTAATAGACCTGACAGAATAACAAATCTGCAGGTAGTCGGGCATCTAGGAAATAGCGACCACAATATTGTGCAGTTTCACCTGTCTTTCACTAGGTGAAATGCTAGGTGAAATCCCAAGAAACAATGAAAACCCTATATTAAAGGTCACCAATCTAACCCAAGAAGAGGTGCGAAACCGGCTAAATAAGATTAAAATAGATAAATCTCCGGGTGCGGATGGCATACACCCACGAGTACTAAGAGAACTAAGTAATGTAATAGATAAACCATTATTTCTTATTTTTAGGGACTCTATAGCGACAGGGTCTGTTCCGCAGGACTGGCGCATAGCAAATGTGGTGCCAATATTCAAAAAGGGCTCTAAAAGTGAACCTGGAAATTATAGGCCAGTAAGTCCAACCTCTATTGTTTGTAAAATATTTGAAGGGTTTCTGAGGGATGTTATTCTGGATTATCTCAATGAGAATAACTGTTTAACTCCATATCAGCATGGGTTTATGAGAAATCGCTCCTGTCAAACCAATCTAATCAGTTTTTATGAAGAGGTAAGCTATAGGCTGGACCACGGTGAGTCATTGGACGTGGTATATCTCGATTTTTCCAAAGCGTTTGATACCGTGCCGCACAAGAGGTTGGTACACAAAATGAGAATGCTTGGTCTGGGGGAAAATGTGTGTAAATGGGTTAGTAACTGGCTTAGTGATAGAAAGCAGAGGGTGGTTATAAATGGTATAGTCTCTAACTGGGTCGCTGTGACCAGTGGGGTACCGCAGGGGTCAGTATTGGGACCTGTTCTCTTCAACATATTCATTAATGATCTGGTAGAAGGTTTACACAGTAAAATATCGATATTTGCAGATGATACAAAACTATGTAAAGCAGTTAATACAAGAGAAGATAGTATTCTGCTACAGATGGATCTGGATAAGTTGGAAACTTGGGCTGAAAGGTGGCAGATGAGGTTTAACAATGATAAATGTAAGGTTATACACATGGGAAGAAGGAATCAATGTCACCATTACACACTGAATGGGAAACCACTGGGTAAATCTGACAGGGAGAAGGACTTGGGGATCCTAGTTAATGATAAACTTACCTGGAGCAGCCAGTGCCAGGCAGCAGCTGCCAAGGCAAACAGGATCATGGGGTGCATTAAAAGAGGTCTGGATACACATGATGAGAGCATTATACTGCCTCTGTACAAATCCCTAGTTAGACCGCGCATGGAGTACTGTGTCCAGTTTTGGGCACCGGTGCTCAGGAAGGATATAATGGAACTAGAGAGAGTACAAAGGAGGGCAACAAAATTAATAAAGGGGATGGGAGAACTACAATACCCAGATAGATTAGCGAAATTAGGATTATTTAGTCTAGAAAAAAGACGACTGAGGGGCGATCAAATAACCATGTATAAGTATATAATGGGACAATACAAATATCTCGCTGAGGATCTGTTTATACCAAGGAAGGTGACGGGCACAAGGGGGCATTCTTTGCGTCTGGAGGAGAGAAGGTTTTTCCACCAACATAGAAGAGGATTCTTTACTGTTAGGGCAGTGAGAATCTGGAATTGCTTGCCTGAGGAGGTGGTGATGGCGAATTCAGTCGAGGGGTTCAAGAGAGGCCTGGATGTCTTCCTGGAGCAGAACAATATTGTATCATACAATTAGGTTCTGTAGAAGGACGTAGATCTGGGGATTTATTATGATGGAATATAGGCTGAACTGGATGGACAAATGTCTTTTTTCGGCCTTACTAACTATGTTATGTTACTATGTTATGTTACATGCAGTTATACTGCAAGACACGACAAGTGCAGGTGGGCATAACTGATATGCAGACAGGCATGGCAGGTGCTGGCAGATGGCTGATATACAGACAGGCATGGTAGGTGCATACAGGTACAGCTGGTATACAGACTGGCATGTAATAATAATAATAATAATTTTTATTTATATAGCGCCAACATATTCCGCAGGCATGGTAGGTGCATACAGGTACAGCTGGTATACAGACTGGCATGGTAGGTGCAAACAGGTATGGCTGATATACAGATTGTCACAGCAGATGAAGGCATGCACGGCTTGTATACAGGCTGGCTTGACAGGTGCAGGCAGGTGCGGTTGGTATACAGATTGGCATGGCAGATGCAGGCAAGTGTTGGTAGACAGGATAGGTATACTGGAGGATGCAACTGTAATACAGGCAGGCATGGCAAGCATGAGTAGACAAGACAGGTATACTAAGATATAAGCACTGGGGACCCAAAAACTAGTAAGCATGCAGACAAATGACTAAAATTGTTTCTCAGGTACCTCAAAATAGGTGGAGGTGCCTTAAATTATAAGTGTCTCCCAGCCATTTTCTGGGATAACTTTTGGAGGTTGCGAGCTGTCTCTTTAACAGTCAGAGAGAGTGTGTGTGTGCGTTCTTAGCGCAGTGCCCAGTGATCTGCTAGGCATGCACAGACCTCGTGAAGTAGCAGGAGGAGTACATGCCACATGAGTGCCAGGGCAGAGAGTGAGTCTGCATCCCTGCCGGTGGAGAGGAGGATGGGAAGCATGCATGGATGCTGGTGCTAAAACAGTGCTTCACAGAAGGACTATATTGTGACACTTAGAGTTCCAACAGGTTATAATAACCCATGAGACTGTGCGAAGCCGTAGTCTCCGTGAATATGATAATTCTCTGTCCATCAACCTTTAATAAAAAGAACTGTAATGTTCACTTGGAAATTAGAACTCATTATCAATGATTTAATATCAGCTTTCTTTGTACAGAAAGATTCATTAATTAAAATATCCTCTAAATATTGATTATATGGTATATTTAGGTGCTTGAATTATTAGGAAGCACCTGCATGCAATTTTAAGTTGCATCATCCTTTTGTTAAATGTTCCATTGATGTTTCATAACCTCTTGTACCAGCTCATGATCTGCATTCAAGAAGACATACTGTGCCACATGATTAATTATAGGTCCTTTTATCATAAACTAATTAAGAAGTTGAGAAAAACCATAAAAAGGAACAAAGGATTCAAAGGATTACAATAACTATTGGCAACGGGCAGCAGAAGTGTTCTTCAGATGGACAGAGCCAGCGGATGAATGAGAACATAAAGTCAGTTCAGTCTTTTAATTAAAAGAGGGAATGGTAAAACTTGAATTTGATTACGTATTAAGACATCAGGCTCATGCAATGTACACAAAGTATATGAGAGGAAGAAGCCCCCAAAAATGGAAATACCATATTTCTCAAAGACCTCAATTTTCTTAACATTTGTAAGCCATCTACTACCAACTCAAATACATTATGTAAATGTGCCCCCAAAGCTACCAGCACCTTGTAAACCTAGCATGAGGTAACCTCAGAGAGAAATTACATATAGCTGACTCAGGAATAAACCAGAAACAGATAAATAATTGAAATGCCATTATAAATAAATTTCAAAACACATTTAATTAGCAAATATCTTTTTCTCAAAAAGTAATCATTATAGAACCATAAAATGGCCATCGTCTTGCTATGCTGACTGAAATTTATACTAGAATGTTAAAAGAAAAAGTGTCATGCACTGTAAGAAAAAGAACCAGATGAACACTAAGTCAGGGATAGGGAACGGGTCTCACACAAATACGGGAAGTCAGAGGCAGAAGGATCACCAGGGTATATGGGTCAGGTGCTGTAGCCTGGAAGCCTGAACTATCACTGACGATGACCAGCTGACTGCAGAGGACTGAAAAAGCCCAGCCAGCTCCAAAACGAGGCAGAGGGGGTTAATCCCCGCATGACCAGTCCAGAGAGAGGATAGCAGACAGCAAACTCTGGACTGGGTCATGACAATAGATAGGTAGGACAGCAGCGTGAGAAGCCTCTTCTTACCAAAACATTCCTAGTATCTTCAGTATTAGTTCAAAAAGACAGGATGAACAGCAGTGTGAACAGTCTCTTCTTATCTCAGGTATCTCCAGAATTGAATCATATAAACAGGGTTGGCAGCAGCGAGAGCAACCTCTTTTTACCCCACCATCCCTGATATCTCCAGTATTGCATCCAAAGGGTGGACAGCTGAGCAGCTTCGTCTTACCCCAGGACTCCTGGTTATCACTATTATTAAATCAGAAAGACATGTTGGACAGATGCGTGAGCAGCCTCTTCTTAGTAGGGGGGAGACACCAAGCGCAAGAGATTCTTATCTAGTGGAGAAATTGGTCTAGGAGAGAGTTAAAGGAATCTCTTGTCTTTTGGAGTTGTTTAACTCACGACTGAGGAATCAAGGTGTGACAGCTGCTGCAATACTTTCAGGTTAGGGAATCTCACAATGTAGAACATCTGATGGAGAATAGGAAATTTGTAAGAGCTGATGAGGTATTACATCATGCGGTTCATTCTCAACACATTTAGAAATTGAACCAATTTCAACATCGTACGGTTCTCCTGATGAAGAAGATGATTCAACTTCAAAACGCACTGAGAATAAACCTCATTATCTAATACCTCATCAGTTCTCTTCAATTTTTCTTGAATATAGCACAGCAGCGCAGATATCACTCTTATCCTCCACGAATTGCTCAGCAGCCTCATCTTAGGTGAGCACCAACGTTATCTCCAGGGCTGCATCAGTATGACAGAGTGGACAGCAGAGTAGCCCCTTCTTACTCCAGCACCCCTGGTATCTCCATCATTAGTTTAGATAGACAGGGTGGACAGACGTGTGAGCAGCCTCTTCTTACCTGATTATGCCTAGTATCTCCAGAATTACATCACAAAGATAGAGTTATGATTTCACGAGGCCTGTCAGCACTTGAGACGCTAAACGTACCTGAAAAGAAAATGGAAGGTCTACTGTGACTGAACACCAGTAGGTAACCTTTGGGAGAAAGGTGGGGAGCCAAGGGGAGGTGAGGGCATATTTTTTTCAGTCTACATCTATTATGGGTTAATACCTGAAGTGACCCCAGTTAATAATAACCTTTAGTACACATTGAAAACATTTTTTGTCAATCGATTTTCCTAGACAGATTCAAGCCAATTTGAAAATTCCGATTTTTGTCAAATTTCCTCAACATTATCCAAAATCATAATCATAATCATGCAGGATGCTCCTGAAACTTTAATGGCGCGAATGGCAGGGAAAATCATGAGGTCAGGTATATTCATCATGCTCATTTCGTCCCTTGTCCATAGGCATCACACAGACAACAAACAAAGAAGACTTTAAAGTGGATCTATCATCGGATTTCACAATATCAGCTGCATTCAATATCAAATACTTTAGATCTGATAAAGCTTTAGTACTCACAGTGATAATCAATGTAAAAATGGTCGATAAAATTGTGATATTAAAGCAGAGCACCTGAGACATGGATGGGAATGACAGGACTGTATTCATTCCCATCCATGTGTCAGGTGATCTGAGAAAGTAGTTCAGCAGTGAGGGTTTCTCCTGGGGCAAAAAAAGTGATAGGTGATCCTACTGGAAAACAATGGGCTAATACACTGCTTTTTAACAGGTGCCCTCTGGTGTTGGTGTCCACTTCAGGTTTCACCAATAGTAAAGGTGCACTTTAAGATTCCAAAACACTCAGAGCCTGATTCAGTACGTGCATGTGCACGTGTGTTTTTCTTTTACGTTTTTGGTGTTGTGTGCCTTTTTTCTTTTGCTTGCACCAAGTTTTTCTTTTTATTTGATACTTTTTTAAATCTATTTTATGCGTTTGCCTATGGCTTTTTGTTTAATACTTTTAGGCATGTTTTAACCCCTTAACCCCTGGGGCATTCTCTGTTTTTGCGTTTTTGTTTTTTTCCTCCCTTTCTTACCAGAGCCATAACTTTTTATTTTTCCGTCAATATGGCCATATAAGGGCCTGGTTTTTGCGGGACGATTTGTACTTTTGAGCGACATCATTCGTTTTAACATATCGTGTACTGGAAAACGGGAAAAAATTCCAAGTGCAGTGAAATTGCAATTCCACAGTTTTTTGATTGTTTGTTTTTTGCAGTGTTCATTAAATGCTAAAACTGACCGGCCATTATGATTTTCCATGTCATGACGATTTCAAACATGTCTAGGTTCTTTTCTATTTAAGTGCTGAAAAAGAAATCCAAAATTTGTAAAAAAAAAAAAAAATGGAGCCATTTTCCGAGACCTGTAGCATCTCCATTTTTGGTGATCTGGGGTTGAGTGAGGACTTATTTTTTACCCACCGAGCTGACATTTTTATTGATACAATTTTATTGTAGATTCAATGTTTTGATGACCCGTTATTGCATTTTTTTTTCATTATGCCTCTTAGCGATTGGGTTCATTTTTTTTATATTGGGAAATCGGGCGGCTCGGAAAGCAGCGATACTAAATATGTGTATATTTGATTATTTTATTGTTTTATTTTGAATGGGGCGAACTTTTATGTCTTTTATTTTATTTTTTTTTCACTTTTTTACATGCCTGAATGGTCTCTATGGGAGGCTAGGAGCTGCAGTACTTTGATCGCCTCTGCTACAGACAGGTGATGATAAGATCGCCTGTATGTAGCTGAAATTCTCACCTGCTACACAGGGCGGTGATCATAGCAATCTGAAAATGACAACCACAGAGGTCTGCTGCAGACCTCTGGTTGTCATGCTGACCCATCGGTGACCCTCAATCATGTGACGGGGTGTCCAATGGGCGGAGTCAGTGATGCGCTTTCTGCAACCGCAAGTTAAATGCCGCTGCCAGAGATTGACAGAGGCATTTAGCGAGTTAACAGCCACAGCTGGACTGCGATTCCACCAGTGGCTGTTACAGACAAATGTCAGCTGTATAGATTGTCGCAAATATGCTCCATTTTTCCACAGTAGTGATTTTGTTGAATGGTTAAATATGTTTTCAATTTTTGCGATTTGTGAAAAACATGCAACTCTTATTCTAAAAGTCACAGAAATGGCTAGAGATAAAAAATGGCCATTAATGACATTGCACAAAATTTATGGGCTATTTTTACGAATTTTGTGCAAAAAACAACAGCAAATACCACAAGATAAAACAGAGAAAAATGCAAATAAAAGAAAATGAAAATGTTCAGAAAGTTTTCTTGTTATTGGTAAATCCAAATAAATTAGTTCTCTTGACAATTTTGTAGCCTTTAGGTTTTTACCAAGTGTAAAAACAATGGAAATTAAGCCAAAAAAGCAGCAGAGATTATTATTTTATGTTATAACATCACCAAGTTGATACGGTTTATTCCTCGTGCGGCATTTCATCTGGAAATAACGTGTGTAGTTTTTCATGTCTTGCATGAATCCTAGAGAATGATTACTTACAGGAATCTGACATAAATAATAATATTTCCACCGTTTTGATCCTTTCTGGTCGACTTATTCCATATTTCAGTTTCTTAAACTTGTTTGTGTACTTTTATGCTGTTTGGTGGTTCATCCAAAAACGCCCTTGTGAATGACAGCTGCATCTGCGATTTCACAATTTATATGAAATAATTTGAGGAAATAATATTTATGTGAATAGAGTGTCAACTTGTTTTGGAATTTTGTTCGCATAGGTACCAGTCTCATGGGTGGGATGCCCATCTATCAAACATTTGTGACATTCCAAATAATTTAAGGCTTCAAATTTCCAAAATTCTTCTAAAATACTATCCACTACATTGAAAAAAGTACCATAAAATCCATTAATTACTTGACTATGCAAACAACATGACACTTCCACATTATATCTGCAGGAGATTTCATGCCATCCCATATTAGAATTGAAGCATTAACACAATTTCGTCAACAAATCAGTAAATTTTTATAATTCCAAATGTCAGATAGCTTTCACTGGGGACATGTACAATCATAAGTAGTGTTGAGCGATACCTTCCGATATCGGAAAGTATCGGTATCGGATAGGATCGGCCGATATTCAAAAAATATCGGATATCGCCGATACCGATACCCGATCCCAATGCAAGTCAATGGGACCAAAATATCGGAATTAAAATAAACCCTTTCTTTCCTTGTAGGTTCATTCTACATGAAGGAAAACAACTAAGAATAATGCAGTTATTAAACACAGTCTGAAAACAATTAGATTAGCACAAACGTCAAAACACTGCTTAGATACACACCAACACTTATATAAAGTGTAGGAAAGACGGTAAATGCAAAGATAAAACAAAATAGATTTTATTAAGTATATATTTTAAAAGGTTTAACATACCAAATCAAGTTACAGGAGTCACAAAAAAGAAGAACACATAGAAAAACAGGACCTATATACAATGTCACAAATAGTGTCACAAATTATTACAGGTATGACTGGAGGTACATTAACGTCAAAAAAGATTATGCAAAAAAAAATTATGCAAAAAAATCTACATATAGATACCTATGTATGGAATGGAATGCCCTAAGTACGATCAATCACTGGGTACAATAAAACCAAGTCCATTGTAGAAGAAAAAAAGTGCCTAGTGCGTAGTTCAGTCAAAGGGGAGGGGCATACATACATTAAGGTATCATGATTAAAGTGTCATAATGTCAGAATAAATCTTTAAAAGACAGTAATAACATGATAATATAGTGCGTCCTCTGCAAAATGGGTCCTCAGTAAAGCACAGACTAGAATACTAATGAACTATTGCACGCTATACAAAGTGCTTTGTGCTAAGTGCTAAGTGCTTAGTGCAATGCCGATACCGATACCCGATCCCAATGCAAGTCAATGGGACCAAAATATCGGAATTAAAATAAACCCTTTCTTTCCTTGTAGGTTCATTCTACATGAAGGAAAACAGCAAAGAATAATGTAGGATGTATTTGGGGAGGTGGCGGAGACATTAAAGTCATAGAGGTTTAGCGCAATCAAATAGAATAGCCTTTTTTTTTTTTAAAGACGTTCGTAGTGACAAAGATATTGACTATGTAACTTTTTTTTTATTTTGTCAGATATTGATGTTTCACTATTCCACGCCCTTCCCCTTTTTTTTTTTTTTTTACTTTTCCCACACTTTCATCTTCATCATCAGCATCAGCATCTTTGACATCAACTTCTTCACCTTATTCATCTTCTTCTTCATCTTCTACCTATGTTTTTTTTTATTACATTCTTCATATTCATTTTATTCAACTATTATTATTCTTCCTATTCTACATATTCATTTTATTCAACTATTATTATTCTTCCTATTCTACTTTTTCATCATATTCTCATTTGTGACAGGCATTCCCGTAGTTGTTATCTATAAAAGTTTGAAGATTACACCTTCCGTTCTGCCAGTCACAAAAGTTACATTTGTCCGCGTTCAGTTTGGCCTGCAGCATCAGGCTTTATCCAGGGGCAAAACGAGGAGGAACGGACTCACCCCCATACACTGCTTAGTCTTCTTCTGCATATAATTTAAATAATATCTTTTGCTCTGATATTAAGTGTTATGCTTAATGTTCTTCTGCTCTTTGTTCTGCAGCCTCTTGTTCTTCTGCTTCTCGGTCTTCCATGTCGTCGTCTCCAGGGTCGTCGTCTCCAGGGTCGTCGTCTACGCCGTCGTCGTCTCCGCCGTCGTCGTCGTCATCGGGGTGGTCTTCCG
Organism: Ranitomeya imitator; assembly: GCF_032444005.1. Lineage (NCBI taxonomy): Eukaryota > Metazoa > Chordata > Amphibia > Anura > Dendrobatidae > Ranitomeya > Ranitomeya imitator. The sequence goes on along the minus strand of NC_091284.1, from coordinate 47,894,129 downwards.
GGTCGTCTACTTTAGGGTCTTCAACTTGGAAATGTAGCAGAAGGTACAAGAAGGCTGAGAAAATGCCAAGAACCAGCTGATGGAACTGGAACTCGGATGGCTACCCGAAGGTTCAAGAGCCTATGGAACTACCGAGGACCAGCTGACGTTACTGGAACCCGGTTACTAAGCAGGAGGTACCCATGCTAAAAAGCACTACCAAGGACCGCCTGACGTTGGCGGAACTCGGATACCCAGAAGGAGGCACCTAAGCCAAAGGCTCTGCCCGGAACCAGCTGACGTTACTGGAACCAGGATGGGGAGCAGAAGGTACAAGAGAAAAAGACACTGCCGAGAACCAGCTGACGGTAAAGGAACCCGGATGGGTAGCCGAAGGTCCAAGAGCCAATGGAATTACCGAGGACCAGCTGACGTTACTGGAACCCGGTTACTAAGCAGGAGGTACCCGTGCCTGAAAGCACGACCAAGGACCACCTGACGTTGGTGGAACTTGGATACCCAGAAGGAGGCACCTAAGCCAAAGGCTCTGCCCGGAACCAGCTGACGGTACTGGAACCAGGATGGGGAGCAGAAGGTACAAGAGCAAAAGACACTGCTGAGAACCAGCTGACGGTGCTGGAACCAGGTGGTGGACCCGAAGGTCCACAGGAGAGGAGAGAACAGCTAGGCCGCGAGGCAGCCGCAGTTACCGAACCCCAACAGTCCTACAGCGGGAGCTTGGCCTACTGGCACTACAGAACCAGCCTTGACTACCAATTCACGCATCCCACATAGGAAGCTCCTAAACTGGAGGCACCCTGGAGTTGGCTAACTCGACCGCAACACGACGGGGCAACGCATAGGTGTCTCAGTGAGTTTGACAGTACCCGGAAACAGCTGACGGTGCTGGAACCAGGCTGGGCACGAGGGAGTACCCGTGACAAAAACACTGCCGAGAACCAGCTGGCGGTGCTGGAACCCAGATGCGTTGCCCCAGTGTGCAAGAGCCAATGGCACGACCGAGGACCAGCTGACGGTGCTGGAACCCGGTTACTAAGCTGTAGGTGCCTGCGCTTAAAAGCACTACCAAGGACCGCCTGACGTTGGCGGAACTCGGATACCCAGGAGGAGGCACCTAAGCCAAAGGCTCGGCCCGGAACCAGCTGACGGTGCTGGAACCAGGTGGTGGACCCGAAGGTCCACAGGAGAGGAGAGAACAGCTAGGCCGCGAGGCAGCCGCAGTTACCGAACCCCAACAGTCCTACAGCGGGAGCTTGGCCTACTGGCACTACAGAACCAGCCTTGACTGCCAATTCACGCAGCCCACATAGGAAGCTCCTAAACTGGAGGCACCCTGGAGTTGGCTAACCCGACCGCAACACGACGGGGCAAGCATAGGCGTCTCAGTGAGCTTGACACTACCCGGAAACAGCTGACGGTGCTGGAACCAGGCTGGGCACGAGGGAGTACCCGTGACAAAAACACTGCCGAGAACCAGCTGGCGGTGCTGGAACCCAGATGCGTTGCCCCAGTGTGCAAGAGCCAATGGCACGACCGAGGACCAGCTGATGGTGCTGGAACCCGGTTACTAAGCTGTAGGTGCTTGCGCTTAAAAGCACTACCAAGGACCGCCTGACGTTGGCGGAACTCGGATACCCAGGAGGAGGCACCCAAGCCAAAGGCTCGGCCTGGAACCAGCTGACGGTGCTGGAACCAGGTGGTGGACCCGAAGGTCCACAGGAGAGGAGAGAACAGCTAGGCCGCGAGGCAGCCGCAGTCACCGAACCCCAACAGTCCTACAGGGGGAGCTTGGCCTACTGGCACTACAGAACCAGCCTTGACTACCAATTCATGCAGCCCACATAGGAAGCTCCTAAACTGGAGGCACCCTGGAGTTGGCTAACTCGACCGCAACACGACGGGGCAACGCATAGGTGTCTCAGTGAGTTTGACAGTACCCGGAAACAGCTGACGGTGCTGGAACCAGGCTGGGCACGAGGGAGTACCCGTGACAAAAACACTGCCGAGAACCAGCTGGCGGTGCTGGAACCCAGATGCGTTGCCCCAGTGTGCAAGAGCCAATGGCACGACCGAGAACCAGCTGACGGTGCTGGAACCCGGTTACTAAGCTGTAGGTGCCTGCGCTTAAAAGCACTACCAAGGACCGCCTGACGTTGGCGGAACTCGGATACCCAGGAGGAGGCACCTAAGCCAAAGGCTCGGCCTGGAACCAGCTGACGGTGCTGGAACCAGGTGGTGGACCCGAAGGTCCACAGAAGAGGAGAGAACAGCTAGGCCGCGAGGCAGCCGCAGTTACCGAACCCCAACAGTCCTACAGGGGGAGCTTGGCCTACTGGCACTACAGAACCAGCCTTGACTACCAATTCATGCAGCCCACATAGGAAGCTCCTAAACTGGAGGCACCCTGGAGTTAACTAACTCGACCGCAACACGACGGGGCAACGCATAGGTGTCTCAGTGAGTTTGACAGTACCCGGAAACAGCTGACGGTGCTGGAACCAGGCTGGGCACGAGGGAGTACCCGTGACAAAAACACTGCCGAGAACCAGCTGGCGGTGCTGGAACCCAGATGCGTTGCCCCAGTGTGCAAGAGCCAATGGCACGACCGAGGACCAGCTGACGGTGCTGGAACCCGGTTACTAAGCTGTAGGTGCCTGCGCTTAAAAGCACTACCAAGGACCGCCTGACGTTGGCGGAACTCGGATACCCAGGAGGAGGCACCTAAGCCAAAGGCTCGGCCCGGAACTGTTGTGAGTTCTGTTTTTGGGCTCCCTCTGGTGGTTACTGATGGTACTGGGTGATTTGTGTTCTGCTGTCTCTGGTGTCCACCTGTTCTATTAGGATTTGGGAGTTTCCTATTTAACCGGGCTTTCTTGTCATTTCCCCGCCGGCTATCAAGGTTATCAGAGTGTTTTGTTACCTCAGCTTCTGGCTTCAGTAATCTTCAGGACAAGCTAAGTTTTGATTTTCTTGTTCCACGTTTTGCTTTATTTTTGTCTTGTCCAGCTTGCATATAATTGTCTCTTTGCTGCTGGTTGCTTTAGTGGGCTGTAATTGCTCCTCATGTTCCATGAGTTGGAACATGAGTTCAAGTAATTACAGGATGGGTTTTTGAAGGTTTTTTTGCTGACCGCGCAGTTTACTTTTGTATCCTCTGCTATCTAGTTTTAGCGGGCCTCATTTTGCTGAATCTGTTTTCATACTGTGTATGTGCCTTCCTCTCATTTCACCGTCATTATATGTGGGGGGCTGCTATTTCTGTGGGGTATTTCTCTGGAGGCAAGAGAGGTCTGTGTTTCTTCTAATAGGGGAAGTTAGATCTTCGGCTGGTGCGAGACGTCTAGGATCAACGTAGGCACGTTCCCCGGCTATTGTTATTTGTGTGTTCAGGCTTAGGGTCGCGGTCAGCTCAGGTAACATCACCCTAGAGCTCGTTGGTGCTTGTCCTTTTGTGATTCCCTGCCATTGAAATCATGACAGTATAGCCGGCCAAAATGTTTGGGCTGAAGTAGGAGGAAAAGTAGTCTGAGGAAGTTTTTTTTTTTTTTCTCTCCTCTGAGGTTGCTGCCTAGCCTTAATTGCAGCCAGGCTGATTTTTTTTTTTTTCCTCCTCTTAATCCTTGAATGGCTCTGACCTTAGCTGTTTATCATGGACGACCAGAGTTTAGCTTCCAGCTTGAATAATCTTGCTGCTAAGGTTCAAAATATACAAGATTTTGTTGTACATGATCCTATGTCTGAACCTAGAATTCCTATTCCAGAGTTCTTTGCTGGAGATAGATCTAGTTTTCTGAATTTTAGGAACAATTGCAAGCTGTTCCTTTCTTTGAAATCTCGCTCTTCTGGAGACCCTGCTCAGCAGGTTAAGATTATTATATCTTTCCTGCGGGGTGACCCTCAAAATTGGGCATTTGCATTGGCACCAGGGGATCCTGCGTTGCTTAATGTGGATGCGTTTTTTCTGGCATTGGGTTTGCTCTATGAGGAACCTAACCAGGAGATTCAGGCTGAAAAAGCTTTTTTAGCTCTCTCTCAGGGGCAAGATGAAGCAGAAATATATTGTCAAAAATTTCGGAAATGGTCAGTGCTTACTCAGTGGAATGAGTGCGCCCTGGCTGCAAAGTTCAGAGATGGCCTTTCTGAGGCCATTAAAGATGTTATGGTGGGGTTCCCTGCGCCTACGGGTCTGAATGAGTCTATGACTATGGCTATTCAGATTGATCGGCGTTTACGGGAGCGCAAACCTGTGCACCATTTGGCGATGTCTTCTGAACAGGCACTTGAGACAATGCAATGTGATAGAGTTCAGTCTAGAAGTGAACGGCAAAACTATAGGCGGAAAAATGGGTTGTGCTTTTATTGTGGTGATTCAGCTCATGTTATATCAGCATGCTCTAAACGCACAAAAAAGGTTGATAAGTCTGTTGCCATTAGTACGTTACAGTCTAAGTTCATTCTGTCTGTGACTCTGATTTGCTCATTATCATCCATTTCCGTCGATGCCTATGTAGATTCAGGCGCTGCCCTGAGTCTTATGGATTGGTCATTTGCCAAGCGATGTGGGTTTAGTCTTGAGCCTCTGGAAGTCCCTATTCCTTTGAAGGGAATTGACTCTACACCTTTAGCTATGAATAAACCTCAGTACTGGACACAAGTGACCATGCGTATGACTCCCGTTCATCAGGAGGTGATTCGCTTCCTGGTATTGTATAATTTACATGATGTTCTAGTACTTGGTCTGCCATGGTTACAAACTCATAATCCAGTCCTTGACTGGAAAACAATGTCTGTGGGGATGTCAGGGGGTTCATGATGATGCACCTCCGATTTCTATCGCTTCATCTACTCCTTCTGAGGTTCCTGTATTTTTGTCTGATTATCGGGATGTTTTTGAGGAGCCTAAGCTCAGTTCGCTTCCTCCTCACAGGGATTGCGATTGTGCTATAGATTTAATTCCTGGTAGTAAATTTCCTAAAGGTCGTTTGTTCAATCTGTCAGTGCCAGAGCATACTGCTATGCGGGATTATGTTAAGGAGTCCTTGGAAAAGGGACATATCCGTCCATCTTCGTCCCGTTTGGGAGCAGGTTTTTTTTTCGTGGCCAAAAAAGATGGGTCCTTGAGGCCTTGTATAGATTATCGTCTTTTGAATAAGATTACCGTAAAATATCAGTATCCTTTGCCTTTGTTGACTGATTTGTTTGCTCGCATTAAGGGGGCTAAATGGTTCACTAAGATTGATCTTCGGGGTGCGTATAATCTTATACGAATAAAGCAAGGTGATGAGTGGAAAACCGCATTTAATACGCCTGAGGGCCATTTTGAGTATTTGGTAATGCCTTTCGGACTTTCTAATGCTCCTTCAGTCTTCCAGTCCTTTATGCACGATATTTTCCGTGAATATCTGGATAAATTTATGATTGTGTATTTGGATGATATTTTGGTTTTTTCTGATGACTGGGAGTCTCATGTTCAGCAGGTCAGGAAGGTGTTTCAGGTCCTGCGGGCTAATTCCTTGTTTGTAAAGGGCTCAAAGTGACTCTTTGGAGTCCAGAAGATTTCTTTCTTGGGGTATATTTTTTCCCCTTCTACTATTGAGATGGATCCCGTCAAGGTTCGGGCTATTTGTGACTGGACGCAGCCTGCATCTCTTAAGAGTCTGCAGAAGTTCTTAGGCTTTGCTAATTTCTATCGTCGTTTTATAACTAATTTTTCTAGTGTTGTTAAGCCTTTGACGGATTTGACTAAGAAGGGTGCTGATGTTGCTGATTGGTCTCCTGCGGCTGTGGAGGCCTTTCGGGAACTTAAACGCCGGTTTTCTTCTGCTCCTGTGTTGCGTCAGCCTGATGTTTCGCTTCCTTTCCAAGTTGAGGTTGATGCTTCCGAGATTGGAGCGGGGGCGGTTTTGTCACAGAGAAGCTCCGATTGCTCGGTGATGAAGCCATGTGCGTTCTTTTCTAGAAAATTTTCGCCCGCTGAGCAGAATTATGATGTGGGTAATCGGGAACTTTTGGCCATGAAGTGGGCATTTGAGGAGTGGCGTCATTGGCTGGAGGGTGCTAGACATCGTGTGGTGGTCTTGACTGATCACAAAAATCTGATTTACCTTGAGTCTGCCAGGCGTCTGAATCCTAGACAGGCTCGTTGGTCACTGTTTTTCTCTCGTTTCAATTTTGTGGTTTCATACCTGCCAGGTTCAAAGAATGTGAAGGCGGATGCTCTTTCTAGGAGTTTTGTGCCTGACTCCCCTGGAAATTCTGAGGCCACTGGTATCCTTAGGGATGGGGTGATTTTGTCGGCCGTCTTCCCAGACTTGCGACGTGCTTTGCAGGAGTTTCAGGCGGGTAAACCTGATCGTTGTCCGCCTGAGAGACTGTTTGTTCCGGATAGTTGGACCAGTAGAGTCATCTCCGAGGTCCATTCTTCTGCGTTGGCAGGTCATCCTGGAATATTTGGTACTAGAGACTTGGTGGCTAGGTCTTTTTGGTGGCCTTCCTTGTCGAGGGATGTGCGTTCTTTTGTGCAGTCTTGTGAGGTTTGTGCTCGGGCTAAGCCTTGCTGTTCTCGAGCCAGTGGATTGTTGTCACCTTTGCCTATCCCGAAGAGGCCTTGGACGCACATTTCCATGGACTTTATTTCGGATCTCCCTGTCTCTCAAAAAATGTCTGTCATCTGGGTTGTGTGTGACCGCTTTTCTAAAATGGTTCATCTTGTACCCTTGCCTAAGTTGCCTTCCTCCTCTGAGTTGGTACCTCTGTTTTTCCAGAACGTGGTTCATTTGCATGAGATTCCGGAGAACATCGTTTCTGACAGGGGATCCCAGTTTGTGTCTAGATTTTGGCGGACGTTCTGTGCTAAGATGGGCATTGATTTGTCCTTTTCGTCTGCATTCCATCCTCAGACGAATGGCCAGACGGAGCGAACTAATCAGACCTTGGAAACTTATTTGAGGTGTTTTGTTTCTGCTGATCAGGATGACTGGGTTACCTTTTTGCCGCTGGCCGAGTTTGCCCTTAATAATCGGGCTAGTTCTGCTACCTTGGTTTCTCCTTTCTTTTGTAATTCGGGGTTTCATCCTCGTTTTTCCTCTTGTCAGGTGGAGCCTTCTGATTATCCTGGAGTGGACATGGTGGTGGATGGGTTGCATCGGATTTGGAGTCATGTGGTGGACAATTTGAAGTTGTCCCAGGAGAAGGCTCAGCAGTTTGCTAATCGCCGTCGCCGCGTGGGTCCTCGACTTCGTGTTGGGGACTTGGTGTGGTTGTCTTCTCGTTTTGTTCCTATGAAGGTCTCTTCTCCTAAGTTCAAGCCTCGGTTCATCGGTCCTTATAGGATCTTGGAAATTCTTAACCCTGTGTCGTTTCGTTTGGATCTCCCGGCATCGTTTGCTATTCATAATGTGTTCCATCGGTCGTTGTTGCGGAGGTATGAGGTACCTGTTGTTCCTTCGCTTGATCCTCCTGCTCCGGTGCTGGTGGAGGGAGAATTGGAGTATGTTGTGGAGAAGATCTTGGATTCTCGTGTTTCCAGACGGAAACTCCAATATTTGGTCAAGTGGAAGGGTTATGGTCAGGAGGATAATTCTTGGGTGGTTGCCTCTGATGTTCATGCTGATGATTTGGTCCGCGCTTTTCATAGGGCTCATCCTGGTCGCCCTGGTGGTTCTCGTGAGGGTTCGGTGACCCCTCCTCAAGGGGGGGGGTACTGTTGTGAGTTCTGTTTTTGGGCTCCCTCTGGTGGTTACTGATGGTACTGGGTGATTTGTGTTCTGCTGTCTCTGGTGTCCACCTGTTCTATTAGGATTTGGGAGTTTCCTATTTAACCGGGCTTTCTTGTCATTTCCCAGCCAGCTATCAAGGTTATCAGAGTGTTTTGTTACCTCAGATTCTGGCTTCAGTAATCTTCAGGACAAGCTAAGTTTTGATTTTCTTGTTCCACATTTTGCTTTATTTTTGTCTTGTCCAGCTTGCATATAATTGTCTCTTTGCTGCTGGTTGCTTTAGTGGGCTGTAATTGCTCCTCATGTTCCATGAGTTTGAACATGAGTTCAAGTAATTACAGGATGGTTTTTTGAAGGTTTTTTTGCTGACCGCGCAGTTTACTTTTGTATCCTCTGCTATCTAGTTTTAGCGGGCCTCATTTTGCTGAATCTGTTTTCATACTGTGTATGTGCCTTCCTCTCATTTCACCGTCATTATATGTGGGGGGCTGCTATTTCTGTGGGGTATTTCTCTGGAGGCAAGAGAGGTCTGTGTTTCTTCTAATAGGGGAAGTTAGATCTTCGGCTGGTGCGAGACGTCTAGGATCAACGAAGGCACGTTCCCCGGCTATTGTTATTTGTGTGTTCAGGTTTAGGGTCGCGGTCAGCTCAGGTTCCATCACGCTAGAGCTCGTTGGTGCTTGTCCTTTTGTGATTCCCTGCCATTGGAATCATGACACGGAACCAGCTGACGGTGCTGGAACCAGGTGGTGGACCCGAAGGTCCACAGGAGAGGAGAGAACAGCTAGGCCGCGAGGCAGCCGCAGTCACCGAACCCCAACAGTCCTACAGGGGGAGCTTGGCCTATTGGCACTACAGAGCCAGCCCTGACTACCAATTCATGCAGCCCACATAGGAAGCTCCTAAACTGGAGGCACAATGGAGTTGGCTAACTCGACCGCAACACGACGGGGCAACGCATAGGTGTCTCAGTGAGTTTGACAGTAGCCGGAAACAGCTGACGGTGCTGGAACCAGGCTGGGCACGAGGGAGTACCCGTGACAAAAACACTGCCGAGAACCAGCTGGTGGTGCTGGAACCCAGATGCGTTGCCCCAGTGTGCAAGAGCCAATGGCACGACCGAGGACCAGCTGACGGTGCTGGAACCCGGTTACTAAGCTGTAGGTGCCTGCGCTTAAAAGCACTACCAAGGACCGCCTGACGTTGGCGGAACTCGGATACCCAGGAGGAGGCACCTAAGCCAAAGGCTTGGCCCGGAACCAGCTGACGGTGCTGGAACCAGGTACAATGATACAATAACATAGTAACATAGTTAGTAAGGCCCAAAAAAAGACATTTGTCCATCCAGTTCAGCCTATATTCCATCATAATAAATCCCCAGATCTACGTCCTTCTACAGAACCTAATAATTGTATGATACAATATTGTTCTGCTCCAGGAAGACATCCAGGCCTCTCTTGAACCCCTCGACTGAGTTCGCCATCACCACCTCCTCAGGCAAGCAATTCCAGATTCTCGCTGCCCTAACAGTAAAGAATCCTCTTCTATGTTGGTGGAAAAACCTTCTCTCCTCCAGACGCAAAGAATGCCCCCTTGTGCCCGTCACCTTCCTTGGTATAAACAGATCCTCAGCGAGATATTTGTATTGTCCCCTTATATACTTATACATGGTTATTAGATCGACCCTCAGTCGTCTTTTTTCTAGACTAAATAATCCTAATTTCGCTAATCTATCTGGGTATTGTAGTTCTCCCATCCCCTTTATTAATTTTGTTGCCCTCCTTTGTACTCTCTCTAGTTCCATTATATCCTTCATGAGCACCGGTGCCCAAAACTGGACACAGTACTCCATGTGCGGTCTAACTAGGGATTTGTACAGAGGCAGTATAATGCTCTCATCATGTGTATCCAGACCTCTTTTAATGCACCCCATGATCCTGTTTGCCTTGGCAGCTGCTGCCTGGCACTGGCTGCTCCAGGTAAGTTTATCATTAACTAGGATCCCCAAGTCCTTCTCCCTGTCAGATTTACCCAGTGGTTTCCCATTTAGTGTGTAATGGTGATATTGATTCCTTCTTCCCATGTGTATAACCTTACATTTATCATTGTTAAACCTCATCTGCCACCTTTCAGCCCAAGTTTCCAACTTATCCAGATCCATCTGTAGCAGAATACTATCTTCTCTTGTATTAACTGCTTTACATAGTTTTGTATCATCTGCAAATATCGATATTTTACTGTGTAAACCTTCTACCAGATCATTAATGAATATGTTGAAGAGAACAGGTCCCAATACTGACCCCTGCGGTACCCCACTGGTCACAGCGACCCAGTTAGAGACTATACCATTTATAACCACCCTCTGCTTTCTATCACTAAGCCAGTTACTAACCCATTTACACACATTTTCCCCCAGACCAAGCATTCTCATTTTGTGTACCAACCTCTTGTGCGGTACGGTATTAAACGCTTTGGAAAAATCGAGATATACCACGTCCAATGACTCACCGTGGTCCAGCCTATAGCTTACCTCTTCATAAAAACTGATTAGATTGGTTTAACAGGAGCGATTTCTCATAAACCCATGCTGATATGGAGTTAAACAGTTATTCTCATTGAGATAATCCAGAATAACATCCCTCAGAAACCCTTCAAATATTTTACCAACAATAGAGGTTAGACTTACTGGCCTATAATTTCCAGGTTCACTTTTAGAGCCCTTTTTGAATATTGGCACCACATTTGCTATGCGCCAGTCCTGCGGAACAGATCCTGTCGCTATAGAGTCCCTAAAAATAAGAAATAATGGTTTATCTATTACATTACTTAGTTCCCTTAGTACTCGTGGGTGTATGCCATCCGGACCCGGAGATTTATCTATTTTAATCTTATTTAGCCGATTTCGCACCTCTTCTTGGGTTAGATTGGTGACCCTTAATATAGGGTTTTCATTGTTTCTTGGGATTTCACCTAGCATTTCATTTTCCACCGTGAATACCGTGGAGAAGAAGGTGTTTAATATGTTAGCTTTTTCCTCGTCATCTACAACCATTCTTTCCTCACTATATTTTAAGGGGCCTACATTTTCAGTTTTTATTCTTTTACTATTGATATAGTTGAAGAACAGTTTGGGATTAGTTTTACTCTCCTTAGCAATGTGCTTCTCTGTTTCCTTTTTGGCAGCTTTAATTAGTTTTTTAGATAAAGTATTTTTCTCCCTATAGTTTTTTAGAGCTTCAATGGTGCCATCCTGCTTTAGTAGTGCAAATGCTTTCTTTTTACTGTTAATTGCCTGTCTTACTTCTTTGTTTAGCCACATTGGGTTTTTCCTATTTCTAGTCCTTTTATTCCCACAAGGTATAAACCGCTTACACTGCCTATTTAGGATGTTCTTAAACATTTCCCATTTATTATCTGTATTCTTATTTCTGAGGATATTGTCCCAGTCTACCAGATTAAGGGCATCTCTAAGCTGGTCAAACTTTGCCTTCCTAAAGTTCAGTGTTTTTGTGACTCCCTGACAAGTCCCCCTAGTGAAAGACAGGTGAAACTGTACAATATTGTGGTCGCTATTTCTTAGATGCCCAACCACCTGCAGATTTGTTATTCTGTCAGGTCTATTAGATAGTATTAGGTCTAAAAGTGCTGCTCCTTTGGTTGGATTCTGCACCAATTGTGCAATGGTGCAAAGGTGCAAAGGTGCAAAGGTGGTGGACCCGAAGGTCCACAGGAGAGGAGAGAACAGCTAGGCCGCGAGGCAGCCACAATTACCGAACCCCAACAGTCCTACAGGGGGAGCTTGGCCTACTGGCACTACAGAACCAGCCTTGACTACCAATTCATGCAGCCCACATAGGAAGCTCCTAAACTGGAGGCACCCTGGAGTTGGCTAACTCGACCGCAACACGACGGGGCAACGCATAGGTGTCTCAGTGAGTTTGACAGTACCCGGAAACAGCTGACGGTGCTGGAACCAGGCTGGGCACGAGGGAGTACCCGTGACAAAAACACTGCCGAGAACCAGCTGGCGGTGCTGGAACCCAGATGCGTTGCCCCAGTGTGCAAGAGCCAATGGCACGACCGAGGACCAGCTGACGGTGCTGGAACCCGGTTACTAAGCTGTAGGTGCCTGCGCTTAAAAGCACTACCAAGGACCGCCTGACGTTGGCGGAACTCGGATACCCAGGAGGAGGCACCTAAGCCAAAGGCTCGGCCCGGAACCAGCTGACGGTGCTGGAACCAGGTGGTGGACCCGAAGGTCTACAGGAGAGGAGAGGACAGCTAGGCCACGAGGCAGCCGCAGTTACCGAACCCCAACAGTCCTACAGGGGGAGCTTGGCCTACTGGCACTACAGAACCAGCCTTGACTACCAATTCATGCAGCCCACATAGGAAGCTCCTAAACTGGAGGCACCCTGGAGTTGGCTAACTCGACCGCAACACGACGGGGCAACGCATAGGTGTCTCAGTGAGTTTGACACTACCCGGAAACAGCTGACGGTGCTGGAACCAGGCTGGGCACGAGGGAGTACCCGTGACAAAAACACTGCCGAGAACCAGCTGGCGGTGCTGGAACCCAGATGCGTTGCCCCAGTGTGCAAGAGCCAATGGCACGACCGAGGACCAGCTGACGGTGCTGGAACCCGGTTACTAAGCTGTAGGTGCCTGCGCTTAAAAGCACTACCAAGGACCGCCTGACGTTGGCGGAACTCGGATACCCAGGAGGAGGCACCTAAGCCAAAGGCTCGGCCCGGAACCAGCTGACGGTGCTGGAACCAGGTGGTGGACCGTCCACAGGAGAGGAGAGAACAGCTAGGCCGCGAGGCAGCCGCAGTTACCGAACCCCAACAGTCCTACAGCGGGAGCTTGGCCTACTGGCACTACAGAACCAGCCTTGACTACCAATTCACGCAGCCCACATAGGAAGCTCCTAAACTGGAGGCACCCTGGAGTTGGCTAACTCGACCGCAACACGACGGGGCAAGCATAGGCGTCTCAGTGAGCTTGACACTACCCGGAAACAGCTGACGGTGCTGGAACCAGGCTGGGCACGAGGGAGTACCCGTGACAAAAACACTGCCGAGAACCAGCTGGCGGTGCTGGAACCCAGATGCGTTGCCTATTAAAGATTGTCTTCCTAGAGCCCCAACTAGCGGTGTTGGAGCAAAGGATAAGCAGGGGGAGCAGAGTGTAGGCCGAAGCCTGCACTGGAGGCAGCTCTGTGTCTGCGTTGCGTTTGCAGGACACTTTGCCGGCTACACAGTGGGGGAACAGCTGGCGTTGCTGAACCCCACTAACACAATGGCGGGTGTTTTTCTCTGTGCAGCTAGCACTTGGGGGCAAAAACTAGCGATGTTAGAGCCCGTGGTGAAGCAGGAGGAGGAGGAGAGGAGCAGAGTGTAGGCCGAAGCCTAGTTGAACCAATTTCAAAGGAAACCTTTAACCCCCCCTCAGGTGTTACAAAGTACAAGAGACACACCTTGTGCAGTATCAATGCTGCACAAGTGAAAGGTTGCTCTATTAATTTGTCTACTTGCACACGCTGAATGAAAGATGTACACAATTTAGCCCATTCTACAGTCAAACTGTAGTGGATGCGTGACTTGGCTTTTTAAGGAGACGCAGCACAGGTGTCCCAAATAACGCCTTGGTGCTTGGCGCAGTTTCCTGAGCGTTGTTATTTGCTGTACAGGAGTCTGCGCTCTTGTGTTATCCCTTGGCAATGCCCTGTTAGCGATGCCCATCTTATGACCTCATTTCATGTTGGCCGGTGCGGTTAACGATGGCCATAAATCCCAGACCCACAGTGCCTTTTCATAAAGTCACACTGCGGTGCTGGGATTCGTGGCCTTGAGCAGTAAATATTTTCGCTGCTCACACACGTCCTTACACCTGCTTCAGACTGGGCGGCCTCTGCTGATCCCTTCTCGCATGTCGCGGCCATGAGGCTGCACAGTCTGAAGAAGGCGGAAGGAGATGAGTGATGACAGGCGAACATATGCACTGCTCGTGCCCATAAACCACACCCTCGCTGACAAAATAAATAAGAAAACGAGGGGCGTTGTTTGGAGCAGGGCGGACGCACAGGCGCAGCCAGCTAACCAATGATGTCAAAAGACGGGAAGCGCTACCAAGGCTGGTGCTGCGTATCATTAGAAAGGAAAGTCACACCTCAGGGACAGTGGAATTGTCTCAATGAGACACATTTTGTACGTGTTGAGTTCCACGTGGGCAAGTAGAAAAAGTCAGCCACCTTGTACAAATGCAGCAGTACTGCTGTACAAGGTGGCTGTTATACATAGAAACACCTGGGGGTGGGGGGCAGGCTTCCTTCAATTTCAGTTCATGTGCCTGCGTGGCGTTTGCAGGTCACGTTTCCGGCTACACAGCAGGGGAACAGCTGGCGTTGCTGAACCCCACTAACACATTGGCTGGTGTTTTTCTCTGTGCAGCTAGCACTTCCGGGCCAAAACTAGCGGTGTTTGAGCCCAGGGGCAGCAGCAGGAGGAGAGGAGCAGAGTGTAGGCCGAAGCCTGCACTGGTGGCAGCTTGTGGTCGGTTGTGCCAGCGTGGCTTGTGCTGGACACGATGCCGGCTACACAGCAGGGGAACAGCTGGCGGTGCTGAACCCCACCAACACATTGGCTGGTGTTTTTCTCTGTTCAGCTAGCACTTCAGGGCAAAAACTAGCGGTGTTAGAGCCCAGGGTCAGCAGGAGGAGGAGAGGAGCAGAGTGTAGGCCGAAGCCTAGTTGAACCAATTTCAAAGGTAACCTTTAACCCCCCCTCAGGTGTTGCAAGGTACAAGAGCCACACCTTGAACAGCATTAATGCTGCACAAGTCAAAGGTTGCTCTCTTAATTTTGCTCCTTGCACACGCTGAATAAAACACGTACACTATTTAGCCCATTATACTGTCAAACAGTAGTGGAGGCGTGACTTTTCTTTTTAAGAAGACGCAGCACAGGTGTCAAAATTAACACCTAGGTGCTGGGCGCAGATTCCTTAGCGTTGTTATTTGCAGTACAGGAGACTGCACTCTTGTGTTATCCCTTGGCAATACCCTGTTAGCGCTGCCCGTTTCATGTTGGCCGGTGCGGTTAACGATGGCCATAAATCCCAGAACCACAGTGCCTTTTCATAAAGTCACACTGCGGTGCTGGGATTCGTGGCCTTGTGCAGTAAATATGTTCGCCGCTCACACATGTCCTTACACCTACTGCTTCAGACTGGGCGGCCTCAGCTGATCCCTTATCGCCTGCCACGGCCATGAGGCCGCACAGTCTGAAGAAGGCGGAAGGAGGGGAGTGAAGACAGGCAAAGATATGCCCTGCTCGTGCCCATCAATCACACCCTCGCAGTCATAATATATGAGACAACGAGGGGCGTTGTGTCGGGCAGGGCGGACGCACAGGCACAGCCAGCCAACCAGTGATGTCAGAAGACGGGCAGCGCTAACAATGGGGGTGCTGCGTGTCATTAAAAAGGAAAGTCACACCTCAGGGACAGTGGAATGGTCTCAATGAGACACATTTAGTACGTGTTTAA
Organism: Ranitomeya imitator; assembly: GCF_032444005.1. NCBI lineage: Eukaryota > Metazoa > Chordata > Amphibia > Anura > Dendrobatidae > Ranitomeya > Ranitomeya imitator. The sequence continues at coordinate 47,878,864 of NC_091284.1, read as the reverse complement.
TTAAACGTGGGCAAGGAGAAAAAGTCAGCCACCTTGTACAAATGCAGCAGTACTGCTGTACAAGGTGGCTATTATACATAGAAACACCTGGGGGTGGGGGGCAGGCTCCCTGCAATTTCAGTTCATGTGCCTGCGTGGCGTTTGCAGGTCACGTTGCCGGCTACACAGCAGGGGAACAGCTGGCGGTGCTGAACCCCACTAACACATTGGCTGGTGTTTTTCTCTGTGCAGCTAGCACTTCCGGGCAAAAACTGGCGGTGTTTGAGCCCAGGGTCAGCAGGAGGAGAAGTGGAGCAGAGTGTAGGCCGAAGCCTGCACTGGTGGCAGCTTTTGGTCAGTTGTGCCAGCGTGGCTTGTGCTGGACACGATGCCGGCTACACAGCAGGGGAACAGCTGGCGTTGCTGAACCCCTCTAACACATTGGCTGGTGTTGTTCTCTGTGCAGCTAGCACTTCCGGGCAAAAACTAGCGGTGTTTGAGCCCAGGGGCAGCAGGAGGAGGAGAGGAGCAGAGTGTAGGCCGAGGCCTGCACTGGTGGCAGCTTTTGGTCTGTTGTGCCAGCGTGGCTTGTGCTGGACACGATGCCGGCTACACAGCAGGGGAACAGCTGGCGGTGCTGAACCCCACTAACACATTGGCTGGTGTTTTTCTCTGTGCAGCTAGCACTTCCGGGCAAAAACTAGCGGTGTTTGAGCCCAGGGGCAGCAGGAGGAGGAGAGGAGCAGAGTGTAGGCTGAAGCCTAGTTGAACCAATTTCAAAAGTTACCTTTAACCCCCCCTCAGGTGTTGCAAGGTACAAGAGCCACACCTTGTGCAGCATTAATGCTGCACAAGTAAAAGGTTGCTCTAATAATTTTGCTCCTTGCACACGCTGACTAAAACACGTACACTATTTAGCCCATTATACTGTCAAACTGTAGTGGAGGCGTGACTTGTCTTTTTAAGGAGACGCAGCACAGGTGTCAAAATTTACACCTAGGTGCTGGGCGCAGATTCCTGAGCGTTGTTATTTGCTGTACAGGAGTCTGCGCTCTTGTTATCCCTTGGCCATGCGCTGTGAGCGCTGCCTGTCTTCTGACCTCATTTCATGTTGGCCGGTGCGGTTAGCAATGGCCATGAATCCCAGGCCCGCAGTGGGTTTTCAAAAAATCACACTGCGTGGCTGGGATTCGTGGCCTTGTGCAGTAAATATGTTTGCCGCTCACACATGTCCTTACACCTGCTTCAGACTGGGCGGCCTCAGGTAATCCCTTATCGCCTACCACGGCCATGAGGCCGCACAGTCTGAAGAAGGCGGAAGGAGATGAGTTAAGACAGGCGAACATATGCACTGCACATGCCCATCAATCACACCCTCGCAGCCAAAATATATGAGACAACGAGGGGGGTTGTGTCGGGCATGGCGGACGCCCAGGCACAGGCAGCCAACCAATGATGTCAGAAAATGGGCAGCGCTACCAAGGGGGGTGGTGCGTGTCATTAGAAAGGAAAGTCACACCTCAGGGACAGTGGAATGGTCTCAATGAGACACATTTTGTACGTGTTGAGATCCACGTTGGCAAGGATAAAAAGTCAGCCACCTTGTACAAATGCAGCATTACTGCTGTACAAGGTAGCTGTTATACATAGAAACACCTTGGGGTGGGTGGCAGGGTCCCTTTAATTTCAGTTCATGTGCCTGCGTGGCGTTTGCAGGTCACGTTGCCAGCTACACAGCAGGGGAACAGCTGGCGGTGCTGAACCCCACTAACACATTGGCTGGTGTTTTTCTCTGTGCAGCTAGTACTTCCGGGCCAAAAGTAGCGGTGTTTGAGCCCAGGGGCAGCAGCAGGAGGAAAGGAGCAGAGTGTAGGCCAAAGCCTGCACTGGTGGCAGCTTTTGTTCTGTTGTGCCAGCGTGGCTTGTGCTGGACACATTGCCGACTACACAGCAGGGGAACAGCTGGCGGTGCTGAACCCCACTGACACATCAGCTAGTGTTTTTTCTGTGTAGACAACACTTCCAGGTGGCAACTGACAGTGTTGAAACCCAGGAAATCAAAGAGGAGCAGAGTGTAGGCCGAAGCCTGCAGTGGAGCAAGTTGAAAGGGAACCTTTAAACCCCCCCCCAGGCATTTGTTGCTGAAAGAGCCATCTTGTACAGCAGTAATACTGCACATGGAAAATGGTGGCTCCGAAAATTATGCTCCTTGCAAACGCTGAAGTACACACTCATATAATGTGTCCCCTCACACCGTCAAACCGTCCCGGAAGTGGGACTTTCCTTTGTAATGTGACACAGCACAGCCGTCATTCCAACCCCCTTGGTGCCGTGCGCCACCTCCTTAACGTTGTTTGGTTCTGTCACGGAGCCCGCGCTGTTATGTTATCCCTTGGCAATGCACAGTTAGCGGTGCCCGTCTTCTGACATCATTTAGGTGTCAGGCTGGCAGTGCCTGTGCGTCCAAGCTGCCCGAGATCCAACCTCGCAGTGTCATCTAATGTAATCCCACTGCGGGCCAGGGATCCATGGGCATGCGCAGTGCATATCATCGCCTCTCCCTCACCTCCTTCCTGCTTCTTCAGACTGTGCGGCGTCACGGCCGTGGCATGCTATTAGGGATCAGCTGACGCCGCCTAGTCTGAAGAAGCGTGAAGAAGGGGAGTGAGAGGCTAGTATATGCACTGCGCATGGCCATGGATACCAGGCCCACTGTGGGATCACATTAGACGACACTGCGAGGTGGGATTTCGGGCAGCGTGGACACACAGGCGCAGCCAGGACGACAAAAAATGATGTCAGAGGACGGGCAGCGCAAACTGTGCATGGCCAAGGGATAACATAACAGCGCAGGGTCCATGACGGAATCAAACAGCGCTAAGGAGGCAGCGCACGGTGCCAAGGGGGTAGCAATGACGGCTGTGCTGCGTCACATTACAAAGGAAAGTCCCACCTCCGGGACGGTTGGACGGTGTGAGGGGACACATTACATGAGTGTGTAGTTCAGCGTTTGCAAGGAGCATAATTTCAAGAGTGACCTTTTCCTTGTGCAGTATTAGTGCTGCACAAGGTGGCTCTTTCAGTAACAAACGCCTAGTGGGGGGGGGACAGGTCCCCTTACATTTTAGTTGTGCCAGCGTGGCGGACGCATGACACGTTGCCGGATACACAGCTGGGGATCAGCTGACGTTACTGAACCCCAATAACAGAGGAGCGACTGTTGACTGTGCATACAGCACTTCCAGGCACCAACTGGCGGTGTTAGAGCCCAGGGACAGCAGGAGGAGCAGATTGGAGGTATTGCCGCACACACAGCTGGGGATCAGCTGACGTTACTGAACCCCAATAACAGAGGAGCGACTGTTGACTGTGCAGACAGCACTTCCAGGCACCAACTGGCGGTGTTAGAGCCCAGGGACAGCAGGAGGAGCAGATTGGAGGTATTGCCGCACACACAGCTGGGGATCAGCTGACGTTACTGAACCCCAATAACAGAGGAGCGACTGTTGACTGTGCAGACAGCACTTCCAGGCACCAACTGGCGGTGTTAGAGCCCAGGGACAGCAGGAGGAGCAGATTGGAGGTATTGCCGCACACACAGCTGGGGATCAGCTGACGTTACTGAACCCCAATAACAGAGGAGCGACTGTTGACTGTGCAGACAGCATTTCCAGGCACCAACTGGCGGTGTTAGAGCCCAGGGACAGCAGGAGGAGCAGAGGAACAGAGTGTAGGCCGAAGCCTGATTGGAGCAAGTTGAAAGGGAACCTTTAACCCCCCCCCAAGACGTTTGTAGCTGAAAGAGCCATCTTGTGCAGCACTAAGGATGCAAAAGGAAAAGGTTGCTCTTTTAATTATGCTCCTTGCAAACACAGAAGTAAACACTAATAATGTGTCCCCTTATACCGTAAAACCGTCCCGGAGGTGCGAATTTCCTTCGTAATGGGACACAGCACAGCTGTCATTCCTATCCCCTTGGTGCCGTGCGCTGCCTCCTCAGCGTTGTTTTAAGCTGTCACGGAGCCTGCGCTGTTCTGTTATCCCTTGGCCATGCCCAATTAGCGCTGCCTGTCTTGTGACATAATTTGGTGTCAGGCTGTCAGTGCCTGTGCGTCCACGCTGCTCCAGATCCCACCTCGCAGTGTCGTCTAATGTAATCCCACTGCGGGCCTTGGATCCATGGGCATGCACAGTGCATATCCTCGACTCTCACTCCCCTCCTTCCCTCTTCTTCAGACTGTGCGGTGTCACGGCCGTGGCATGCTATTAGGGATCAGCTGACGGCGCACAGTCTAAAGAAGGCGGAGGGAGATGAGCGAGAGCCCGAGGGGAAGATATGCACTGCGCATGCCCATGGATCCCAGGCCCGCAGTGTGATTCAATCAGAAGACACTGCGAGGCGGGATCTCGGGCAGCGCGGCCGCACAGGCGCAGCCAGCCTGACACCAAATTATGTCAGAAGACAGGCAGCGCAAATAGGGCATGGCCAAGGGATAACAGAACAGCGCAGGCTCCGTGACAGCTTAAAACAACGCTGAGGAGGCAGCGCATGGCACCAAGGGGGTAGGATTGACGGCTGTGCTGCGTCACATTACGAAGGAAAGTCCCAGCTCCGGGACGGTATAACGGTATCAGTGAACACATTTTATAAGTGTTAAGTTCTGCGTGTGCAAGGAGCTAAACTAAAAGAGCTACCTTTTCCTTGTGCAGCATTACTGCTGCACAAGATGGCTCTTTCAGTAACAAACGACGGGGGGGGGGGACAGGTTCCCTTACATTTAGGTTGTTGTGCCAGCATGGCGGTCGCAGGACACATTGCCGGCTACACAGCTGGGGATCAGCTGACGTTACTTAAACCCAATAACACTGGGTCGTATGTTTTTACTGTGCAGCCTGCACTTCTGAGCCGCAACTGGCGGTGTTGGAGCCCAGGAATAGCAGTTCAGGTTGTAGAAAGATGAACACAGCAGGAGACCTGGATGACACCCAATTACTTAATCAGGCAGAGGAGTGGCAAATTCCTGCGAGATCCAGGCCTGGTTCATTTTCAGGAAAGTAAGCCGGTCAACGTTATCGGAGGATAGTCGCATGCGACGGTCTGTTAGTACACCACCTGCGGCACTAAAGACACGTTCCGATAAGACACTAGCCGCAGGGCAAGCCAGCACCTCCAATGCATACTGGCTTAGCTCTGGCCATGTATCCAGCTTAGAGACCCAAAACTTGAACGGGGAAGAGCCGTCTGGGAGTACAGTAAGAGGGCAAGCCATGTAGTCTGTCACCATCTGACGGAACCGTTGCCTCCTGCTGACTGGAGCCACCGGTGATGGTGTAGACATTTGGGGCGGGCACACAAAAGTGTGCCAGAGTTGTGCCATACTGGGCTTGCCTTGGGCAGAGGCACTGCTTCTGCTCCCTCTTTGGGCAGAGCCTCCCCCACTGCCTCGACGCACTGAGCTGCTTTGTAAAGCACTATCAGCACTCCTCTCAGTTGGACTGGAGAAGATGATGGAATTCACCAGTGTGTCGTGGTACTTCCGCAATTTACGCTCCCGGGTCAACGCTGGGATGAGGTTTTGGACGTTGTCCCGGTAGCGAGGATCGAGGAGGGTGAACACCCAATAATCAGGCATGTTGAGAATGTGGTCGATGCGGCGGTCGTTTCTCAGGCACTGCAGCATGAAATCCACCATGTGCTGCAGACTGCCAACTGGCCCAGAAACGCTGTCCCCTGCTTGAGACATGATCTCTGCCCGCTCGTCATCACCCCACCCTCGCTGTACACACTGAACACTGGACAATTGTGTCGCTCCCTCCTCTGGACGGAGCTCTTCCTCCTCCATTGACTCCTCCTCATCCTCCTCACAAAGTGGCCCCTGCGTACCCCTTTGTGAGGAACCACGTGGCGCTGACTCTCCAGAAGCTGATGGAAAAGGTGACTCCTCATCCTCCACCTCTTCCACAACATCATCCCTTAACCCTTGCAAAGTTTGCTGAAGCAGGCAGATAAGGGGGACAGTCATGCTGACTAGTGCATCATCTGCACTTGCCATCCGCGTGGAATAATCAAAAGGACGCAAAACCTGGCAGACGTCCTTCATAGTGGCCCACTCTGTGGTTGTGAAGTCTGATCGGCGCTGACTGCGACTTCTTTGCGCCTGATGCAGCTGGTACTCCATAACTGCTTGCTGCTGCTCACACAACTGCTCCAACATATGTAACGTGGAATTCCACCGGGTAGGTAGGTCACATATGATGCGGTGTTCCGGAAGGCAGAATCGGCGCTGCAGAGCAGCAATGCGGGATCTTGCCAAGCTGGAACGCCGCAAGTGAGCACACTCTAGGCGGACCTTGTGCAGCAGGGCATCAAGATCCCGATAGTCCCTCAGAAAACTCTGCACAACCAAATTGAGCACTTGTGCCAGACATGGGATGTGAGTGAGGTTGCCAAGGGCCAAAGCTGCCACCAGATTTCGGCCATTGTCGCACACTACCATGCCTGGCTGGAGATTCGCTGGCAGTAACCACACATCGCTTTCCTGCTTGATGGCATTCCAGAGCTCCTGCGCTGTGTGGCTTCGATTCCCCAATGAAACTAGTTTCAAGACGGCCTGCTGACGTTTGGCCACGGCTGTGCTCATGTCGGTCATAGGTAAACGTTCACGGGTCCATGTGGAGGTGGACTGTGACGGCTCCTGCAGAGATGATTCTGAGGAACTTGTGTAAGAGGAGGAGTCAATGCGTACAGACTGGATTCCTGCAATCCTTGGAGTCGGCAGGACACGTCCTGCGCCACTCGCACGATCTGTACCTGGCTCAACAACATTAACCCAATGGGCAGTGAGGGAAACGTATCGCCCCTGTCCATGCTGACTGGTCCACGCATCGGTGGTGAGGTGGACCTTGCTACTGACGGTGTTCAGTAGCGCATGTTTTATGTTTCCCTCAACATGCCTGTGCAGGGCAGGGACAGCTTGCCTGCTGAATTAAAAGCGGCTGGGCACCTTGTACTGTGGGACTGCCAATGCCATCAAGTCACGGAAGCTGTCAGTCTCCACCAGCCTGAATGAGAGCATTTCCAGGGACAACAGTTTGGCAATGCCAGCATTCAGAGCCTGTGCTCGGGGGTGGTTGGCCGAGAATGCCCGATTTTTCTCCCATGCCTGTACTACCGATGGCTGTAGAGTAGACTGGGAGTGTGAGGATGACTGGGAAGGTGGTGCTGTGGGTGGAATTACACAAGGTCTCTGGACAACAGTGCCAGAGGTTCTTCCATGGCGATCCTGGGAGGAAGCCAAACCAGCTGTGCGTGAGCTGGAGGAAGAGGCAACACGAGCTGAAGAGGTGGTAGCTGCCGCTGTTGGTTGGCCTACATCTTCAGTGTGTTTCTGTAACTCCACCGCGTGCCTGGTCCGCACATGTTTCCACATATTTGTGGTATTGAGGTTGCTGACATTTTTCCCTCTTTTTACTTTCTGATGACACAGCTTGCATTTGACAAAACAAATGTCATCTGCAACTGTGTCAAAAAAGGACCAGGCACTGCAAGTCTTGGGAGCGCCCTTTTTGGCTTTGGAAAGAGACAGGCTCCTAACGGGTGCCAAAGTGGAGGCTACAGGCTCCGCAGTCTTCCCCCTCCCTCTCCCTCTGGCCCGTAAGGGGAATCTCTTCCTCAGAGCTGCTCCCACCACCTTCCTGTTCCTCACGCCACGATGGGTCAACGACCTCATCATCTCCACTACCCTCTGCCACCAACTGCTCCTCCTGGGTAGTCTCGGCAGCACAGTACGCACCAGAAAGCGGCACCTGAGTTTCATCATCAGATGCGTACTGCGCTGTGGTCACCGGAGGCACTGGCCCACCCGTCTCTTCAGAGTCAGAGAGATAAAGCTGTTGGGCATCACTGCACACTGCCTCTTCTTCCATTTCTCCAATGCTGCTTGGCTGGCCCCCTGTTTCCAAGCCAAGAGATTCAGAGAACAGAAGTAGAGACGGCTCCTGTCCTGGGCTCTCTGACTGCCTGGCCAATTTGGCAGGTGGTGAAGAGACAGATGGCTGCTCTCCAGTGCACTGTGCCTGAGAGGATGTGGCACTAACTGAAGTCGATGCCGAGGCGTTAGCTGCCATCCACCCGACAACGGCTTCAATTTGGTCTTCACGCAGCAGCGGTGCACGGCGCTCTCCGACAAAGCTGCGCATGAAGGACTGTTCCCTGCTGAAACTGAGTGACGACGAGTCACCGGCACCCGCAGCAGGCACAGAATCACCACGTCCTCTCCCTGCTCATCTCCCTGCTCCACGCCCACGCCCACGTGCCTTACTCCCTGCCCTCTTCATCTTGGTTGACAGATAAAGATAAGCAGAAAAATACTAAGGCCTTAGTGTGCTTATTCCTGAAATGCTCCTCCAAACAGGTGTAAGAAACACTAATGTTGTAAAGTGTGGACTAAACTTTATTATTTTTCAAATGTGGCCTACACAAGAGTTAAGTTGTGTTTGGTGAACTTTCCTTTTTTTTTTTCTGCAGATCGGACTATAGAGCAAGTTTAACTCACACGGGGACCGTGCAGACAGCCGTAAATGGCGCTGCAAGGCCCAAAAACCCTCCTCTAGGTTATCCTATGTAGTGTTTTTCCACTATTTAGCTGGAGACGGGTGGAAAGACACTAATAGGAAATTTTTTTTTTAAAATTTTAAACAGGCTGCACTATTTGAAAAAAAGGAAAATTTTTTTCAAGGTATGAGGCAGTAACGCACCCTGAGCTGAATCCAACCGGCTATGGCTGCACACAGACTACAGGGCGAGCTGCGCTCACACAGAGACCGTGCAGACAGCCATAAACGGCGCTGCAAGGCCCAAAAAACCCCCTCTAGGTTATCCTATATAGTGTTTTTCCACAATTTAGCTGGAGACGGGTGGAAAAACACTAATAGGAAATTTGTTTTTTAATTTTAAACAGGCTGCACTATTTGAAAAAAAGGAAAATTTTTTTTAAGGTATGAGGCAGTAACGAACCCTGAGCTGAATCCAACCGGCTATGGCTGCACACAGACTACAGGGCGAGCTGTGCTCACACGGAGACCGTGCAGACAGCCGTAAACGGCGCTGCAAGGCCAAAAAAAACACCTCTAGGTTATCCTATGTAGTGTTTTTCCACAATTTAGCTGGAGACGGGTGGAAAAACACTAATAGGAAATTTTTTTGAAATTTTAAACAGGCTGCACTATTTGAAAAAAAGGAAAATTTTTTTCAAGGTATGAGGCAGTAACGAACCCTGAGCTGAATCTAACCGGCTATGGCTGCACACAGACTACAGGGTGAGCTGCGCTCACACAGAGACCGTGCAGACAGCCGTAAACGGCGCTGCAAGGCCCAAAAACCCCCCTCTAGGTTATCCTATGAAGTGTTTTTCCACAATTTAGCTGGAGACGGGTGGAAAAACACTAATAGGAAATTTGAGAAAAAATGTGCAGCAGGCTGCACTATGAGCAAAAAAGGACAACTGTGTGAGGCAGTGTGAACCCCCCTTGAGCTGAATACAACCGGGTATATGGCTGCACACAGACTACAGAGTGAGCTGCACACACACACACACACAGAGACCTTGCAGAACGCTATTAAAACAGCGCTGGAAGGCAAGAGCAAGGTGAACAGTGAAGAACACACAGCGTTTTGCTAAATTAGCCTTAGGAAAGGAAAATAAAGCAATTAGCTATCTCAACTGGTCCTCAGTTAGAACACAGCGTCCTGTCCCTAACTGAAATCACAGCCGAGTGAGCGCAAAATGGCGGCAGCGTTTTTTATAGTGCAGAGTGACATAATTTCAGCAGCCAATCACAGCCTTGCCAGTACTTACATGCCCACCATGCTAAACAGGATGTTCCCACACTTCCTATCATTCCTCATTGGCTGCTGCGTTCAGTTTGAATTCTGGGAACTTCCGATTCCGGTATCCGATACGCGGGAAGTATCGGAATTCGGTATCGGAATTCCGATACCGCAAATATCGGCCGATACCCGATACTTGCGGTATCGGAATGCTCAACACTAATCATAAGCAGACCGCAATACCCAAAGGAAAGAAAAGCTTTTTCAGTATGTGATATACAGTGGGTACGGAAAGTATTCAGACCCCTTTTAAATTTTTCACTCTTTGTTTCATTGCAGCCATTTGGTAAATTCAAAAATGTTCATTTTTTTCTCATTAATGTGCACTCTGCACCCCATCTTGACTGAGAAAAAAAAAGAAATGTAGAAATTTTTGCAAATTTATTAAAAAGGAATAACTGAAATATCACATGTCATAAGTATTCAGACCCTTTGCTCAGTATTTAAGTAGAATCACCCTTTTGAGCCAGTACAGCCATGAGTCTTCTTGGGAATGATGCAACAAGTTTTCAGATCTGGATTGGGGGATCCTCTGCCATTCTTCCTTGCAGATCCTCTCCAGTTCCATCAGGTTGGGTGGTTGGCCGGTCAAGAATGGTCACAGAGTTATTCTGAAGCTACTTCTTTGTTATTTTAGCTGTGTACTTAGGGTCATTGTCTTGTTGGAAGGTGAACCTTAGACCAAGTCTGAGGTCCAGAGCACTCTGGAAGAGGTCTTCATCCAGGTTGAAACTTAGTACTTGGTCACATTCATGTTTCCTTTAATGGCAACCAGTCATCCTGTCCCTGCAGCTGAAAAACACCCCTATAGCATGATGCTGCCACCACCATGTTTCACTGTTGGGATTGTATTGGGAATGTGATGAGCAGTGCCTGGTTTTCTCCACACATACTGCTTAGAATTATCACCAAAATGGTCTATCATCATCTCATCAGAACAGAGAATCTTATTTCTCATAGTCTGGGAGTCCTTCATGTGGCTTTTAGCAAACTCTATGCAGGCTTTCATATGTCTTGCACTGATGAGAGGCTTCCGTTGGGCCACTCTGCCATAAATGCCCGACTGGTGGAGAGCTGCAGTGATAGTTGACTTTGTATAACTATCTCCCATCTCCCTACTGCATCTCTGGAGCTCAGCCACAGTGATCTTGGGGTTCTTCTTTACCTCTCTCACCAAGGCTATTTTCCCACAAATGCTTAGTTTGGCAGGACGGCCAGGTCTAGAAAGACTTCTGGTGGTCCCAAACTTCTTCCATTTAAGGATTATGGAGGCCTCTGTGCTCTTAGGAACCTTGAGTACTGTAGAAATTCTGTTGTAACCTTAGCCATATCTGTGCCTTGCCACAATTCTGTCTCTGAGCTCCTTGGCCAGTTCCTTTGACCTCATGATTCTCATTTGGTCTGACATGCACTGTAAGCTGTGAGGTCTTATATAGACAGGTGTGCGCCTTTCCAAATAAATTCCTATCAGTTTATTTAATTACAGCTGGACTGCAATGAAGGAGTAGAACCATCTCAAGGAGGATCAGAAGGAAATGGACAGCATGTGACTTAAATATCCCGATATCACAGGCCGGGAAGGTCACGAGTACCACCCGCTGGTGCTGCCCCTATCATCCAGACAGTTACATGATTGATCAATGATCAACGGAGAAGACCGTAGCTTATTTGCATCGCTAGGCAGGCTATCGGAATATTAATGGTGAGCGTACTGCATATACACTTCCGCATTCCAACACATGAAATTTGTGTACACACCCTGGTATGGTCACAGCTAACCCCAGATTACTCGCCACCACCACTAATCTGTTTTGGTTGACTAGACACCATTTACGATATCTTATGACTTGGAGATGTAGTTTACAGAACAGAAAGAACAGAACTATTACATTTTATATTTAATCCAAAGGGAGGTAGTGTTTAGGAAAAATATACATAAAAATTTACAAGGGGCACAAAAGAAAACAGCATAAACAGTTGCATAAAATAAAAGGGTTTCACAGGAGAACTTACTACACCGATTGCAGAGACAATTCAGTTTAGCCGAAGGAGAGCGCTTCGACTTGGCTGTCAATAATAGTGTAATAGTGTCCCTGAATACGCAGGATATGTAGCTCTCTGCACAAACATTGATGACAATTTGGATTGATCTTTTATCAGACCTTGGGTCCCACCCACACACCCCTCTGTGATGACATCACAAGGGCCTAGTTGTAGGCTGTTCTCAGTCCTTCATGATTTTAGGAAATCACAATTTATGCAATAACTCCTCTTAGTGGGTCACAGAAGGTTGAGATTGATTTCATCTTGTATTAAGATTTTACAGACACTTAGAACCAAACATGGCCTAGCTGCTGGCGGTTATATGGCCCCTATGGATTTTGGGCCTTTCGGCAAGGTTTTTAATTAAGAAAAAATAGTGTATTTTTGCCTAGCCATCCCAGTGCTGAAAATATATGTATCATTAATATCAGATGGATAGACATTCCAATATTCTATGGTTACTATCAGACATTCTGTCTGCTGATTTATTGCAGTGACCATGGCTATTTGTAAAGGGTGTCAGATCTTCCTTTCATCCCCTCAGATCCTAATTACCCTTTCCTGTCTCTGTCTCAGTGGATAATACACATCCTCTTCAGTCACCTGGACATTAAGTGCAATGCTCACATTTTAATTAATCTGCTTCCCATCTCTGTGCATTAAATTTGACATAAAGACAGGTTTTGATTGGTATCTCCTGTCTCCTCAGAACAATTGGTAGATGAAAGAAAAGGGGAGGGGGGATATGAGGGGCTCAAGATTTTTTAATATTTTTTTATAACAGAAAAATAACCCCTGATCTCTTGATTGGTTTAGCCTCTTGCATAATTAGAAAGCACAAATGATTAAACCTTTCAGATAGGGTCATTGTGGGGGAGGGGCAGCACGGTTTAGCTGGATCATAATACATATTGCATAGTTACATAGGTTGAAAAAAGAACTAGCCTCATCAAGTTTATCCTTTCTCCACCAATTGTACATTTTGTCACTAAATTAATTGTGCTGTCAGCAAAGACTGACACTTTACTCTCAACCCCATCCACTAGGGGGCCCTAGCACAGATCTCTACAGTACCCCACTGCTAACTATATCCCATTTAGAGATTTAGAGAACATACCATTTGGCCCTGCTTCTGGAGGTTCTGTATAAGGCTGTTATGAGGTATAGTATCAAATGCCTTTGCAAAGTACAGATAAATCACACCAGCTGTATTACCAACAATCAGATTGGCATTTGTCTCCTCATATAAAACCAACACGTTGGTTAGACATGACTTATCTTTCATGAATCCATGCTGGTTGTGAGTTATTATATTATTATTCCCTGCAATATGTCTCTTCAGGTCATCTCTTATAATGCAGTCAAAAACTTCGCAGACAACTAATCTCAGACTTACCTGACATTGCCTGGATCCACATTCTTACCTTTCCTAAATATAAAATATGATATGATACGATACACTTTATTGATCCCAGGGTGAAATTATAGTATTACAGTAGCAATACAAACAGCAGTACATATAATATTTGGACACAAATCTTGCACAGGTATACCAATATTACATAATGAATAAATGTGGGTGGTTCAGGTATAAAAATCACTGTTAATTTACATTAGTACACCAGCAATCAGTCATTATTGTCTACCACCCTTAGTAAATTATTATACATCCCCATAGCATTAGGTACAAACGATTTCCTGAAATTCTCCTTCTTACACCTTAGTAGGATTAGGCGGCTGCTGAATGTGCTCTTCTGCTTCTAGAACAGCTCGTATAGTGGGTGTGTATTATATGTATTATTGATCATTATAGCCCTATACTTCTTCTGAATTCTATCCTCCAATACCTCCTCAAAAGAGTCCAGATGGAGGCCAACAACCGCGCTTGCCTTCTTGATAAGTTTGGTGAGCTTATTAGCGTCAGTTACTCGCACACTACTGCCCCAGCATATAATAGCAAAAAAGATGGCGCTTGCCACAACGGACCGGTAGAACATTTACAGCATTTTACTGCACACATTGAATGACCTGAGCTTCCGAAGAAAGTACAGTCTGCTCATTCTTGTAAACCTGTATGACACCTCCAATCGAGTTTAATGTCAAGGTGAACACCCAAATATTTGTAGCTCTCAACAATCTCAACCCCCTGGCCAGCAATATTGATCAGTAAGTAATCCTCCTTTTTCTTTCTATAACTCACCACCAACTCCAACTCCTTGGTTTGCTTTAGATTTAGTTCTAGACAGTTAGTCTGGCACCAATCCACAAAGTCAGAAACCACCCTTCTATATTCCTCCTCCCCTGGCCCCCCACAATGCCCCCTACAATCACTGAGTCATCTGAGAATTTTTTGAGGTGACAAAAATCTGATTTATACTGAAACTCAGCTGTATACAATGTGAAGAGGAAGGGCGACATCACTGTACCCTGAGGGGCTCCAGCACTGCTCAGTACCAAATCAGCCATCTTTCAATCCTGTGGCACTGACCCATTTACAAGAAAGTCCAAGAATATTAGATACAGCAATCTGTCAATTTCTGAACTCAATATCCATGAATGAATACTGTCTGGGCTGGAGGATTTGTCAATGTTTAATTTGTTCGGATGCAGGCGTACTTCTTCTTTGGTTAAACTAGTTATATCAGATGGTGAACTTTGATTTTTGCCTTGTTTAATGATCTGTGAAATGGACAGTTCATTGGTGAACACTGATAAAAAGTTCTTGTTTAATATCTCAGCCTTTTCTTTGTCCTCAATAATTTCCATATTAACATCCTTTAAATACCTATCTGTTCTTTCTTTTTGGGGCATTGATGTATTTGGAGACACAGGGAATCAGCGGGTGCCCTGGTCTGTTTGCTGAAACCGCATGGACCAGGGATCATCCCACTCTCCTTTCACCGTGGGCTTAATACTACTCAGACAACACAGGATGAGGAAAAAACCATCACACACAGAGAAAGGAGGTAGCAACAAGCTTAGGAAGATGACAGTCCATTAAGGTACAATATCAGTTGACCCGAGGGTCACAACGTGGCTTTTCTGAACATCTTCATGCAGTCAGGCAACCCGTGGGTCCTATTCCTTGCCCCCACAAATGCATCCATGGGGCTCAGGTGACCAGTGAGTCCAAATCCTGAGTAACACAAATGTATCCATGGATTCATGATGGTCAATTGAGCAGACCTGAATTCTTCCAGCTTGAGCCGTTGACCCCTTAGCTGGCATCCTGCAAAATGACAAATCTTTGTCCCTTGTGATGGAGCCATGATGTCTTGGCTACTGTCCTGTATAGAGTCTCTAGTTCTGTGGATGTTTGGATATCTTGTTTGAATCTTTGTCTCATGTTACAGAGGCGTATAACCTCTTTTTATAGTTAACAACTGTCTTTTCCTCCAGTATTAACAGGTAATGGGTTAAAATGGTGATATGACTAATTCCTATTGTTTGATTTTGTAATCTATTTGCATAGTTTTTCCTCCTTTATTTTGCAAGTCAACAAACTGGCTAGCTTGGACGATGTGTAATCAACATATCAGCAAACATCATTGCTCCATGACCCTGTATCACTAGTCATCCATGATAAGAGCACAATAAATTACTACAAATTGTCAACTTACAAGTCAATATTGTAGTCTTACACAAAAAAAAGTCTGTTTTATTGACCAAATAGAAAGAAACACTTAAATGCAAAAGTCGACGCATGGATAATGGTCTATTGTTCCTGGCTTGCTGAAAATAGACGTCTGGCTAATTCAGATAAAATGCTAAGTCGTCATAATGTGCTTATAAATTTTGGGGGGATTTTTCTCTGTAGATAATTCTTTCAGCTTGAATTCTTTGTTACATTTCATATTGAGATCTTCATACTCTTGAAATGCTATTTCTGTATTCTGGGCCTTCAGGATTCTGAATACCCTTTGTTTTTGTCTTATTAAACTTTGTACTGCCTTATTTATTCATAATAGTTTTTTTTAATTTTTTGCCATTTTATTACCAGATGGTATACGCTTTCTACAGGATTCTAGTAGAATTTCCTTAAACATGCCCCATTTATGTGTAATATCACAAGTTACGATGACATGGTGCCAGTCTACACGATTAAGCTCTTCCCTTAATTTGTTAAAATCCACTTTCCTAAAGTTCCGGGTTTTTGAATTTCCCCTTTTAAATGTTTGATTGAAAATGACTTTGAAACTTACCATATTATGGTCACTGTATCCCAAATGATTCCTGTCCTGTGGATCTGAAATTATATCCGGTAGTATTTGACAGAACCAGATCCAGGAGATTATCTTCCCTGGTTGGTTCATCAACCAACTGAGAAAGGTAATTGTCATGAACTATGGATAAGAACTTACATCGTTTAGCACAACCAGAAGATTCTAGGTCATATTGAATGTCTGAATAGTTACCATCTCCCACTAAAAGGACGCTATTATTATTTGACCCTTTTTAATTTGTTGCAGCATTTCAACCTCTACCTGTTTAGCTATATTAGGAGGCTTGTAGCAAACTCCAATTAGCAGTTTTCCATTATTGTCAATCCCATGTACATTTACCCGCACTGACTTTACAATGTGACAGCTCTCCCCAATGTCATAATTGAGCATAGGTCTTAAGGTGGATTTGACAAAATTGCCCTTCCACCTTTTATGTCTTTTCTGTCCTTTTTACATGTAGTGAAACACTCTACATATATCACACAGTCATGGCTTTTCTCCAGCCAGATGTGAAATAAGTGGGTACTCCTTGGAAAATATTTTAGTGATATCACCTCAGTCAACCATCATTTATCTTCCTCCTACAACACTACATTTGCCGTGTGATATTTCACTTACAAGGATAGACATTTCGTATCCTCAATTTTTGAAAGAAAGTCATTTTCACAGTTTCTAGTTGCGCTTTCCCATCCTTTGGTGGTCTGTAAAATGCCAATTAAACAAATATCTGAGGATATGAGTTCTATAAATTGTATTTTTCTTTTCATTTATTTGGCAGGCAAATAGACAAACCAGGGGATTTTAGGTCCTGAGAAACTGTCTGTATTTCAGTTCACATGGATGACCTATTGCTTTTTACTTTCTTAAAATCATCAGAAATTGTCTTTTTACTAGTCTAGAAAAGCACATGAAGTAAATCACCTTCTTCCGTCAGAAGCATTTAAAAATATGTATCATTGGTGATAATCAATACTACATTTCCAAATTACATTTTTTCACAATAATGACTATCCTTCAACCAGATCTTTACTAACCACTGCACTGTAAATATTTTTAAACTACACTTCTAGTGATTTTAACCTCACCCTTTCCCACCTCCATCATCTCCCTTGTCCTTTGAGGATATGTTTTTAAAATTTTTAATGCACGAATTAAAGTTTCTAATGTAAAACAATTAATGCTACATGCTATATCATAGTGTAAAATATTTATTTCTGAGTAGAACACAGTAGGAAAGGACTTGGAATACTTCAGTTCTATACTTTCTCCCTACTGATGTCAACTGCATTAGCAAATGGATAGTAAAGATGAGTGAATCAATTAAAAAAAATCAAGCTTCTCCCAAAATTCTGACTCCAACAAATCCAAACTTTTGAGGATTTGATTTATGTGGGTCTATCAAAAATCTGGCCTATATTTTGTTTGACTGGCATGAATACAATTCTCAAAAGCTGAAATTTGTTAGAGTTTGAATTTTGGGGAGGAAATTTGTGGCAACATATTTTGAGGTCCTGGTTATGGGGGACTTTAACTACCCGGATATTAACTGGGAAACAGAAACCTGTGAAACCCATAAAGGCAACAGGTTTCTGCTAATAACCAAGAAAAATTATCTTTCACAGTTGGTGCAGAATCCAACCAGAGGAGCAGCACTTTTAGATCTAATACTATCTAATAGACCTGACAGAATAACAAATCTGCAGGTGGTCGGGCATCTAGGAAATAGCGACCACAATATTGTACAGTTTCACCTGTCTTTCACTAGGGGGACTTGTCAGGGAGTCACAAAAACACTGAACTTTAGGAAGGCAAAGTTTGACCAGCTTAGAGATGCCCTTAATCTGGTAGACTGGGACAATATCCTCAGAAATAAGAATACAGATAATAAATGGGAAATGTTTAAGAACATCCTAAATAGGCACTGTAAGCGGTTTATACCTTGTGGGAATAAAAGGATTGAAATAGGAAAAACCCAATGTGGCTAAACAAAGAAGTAAGACAGGCAATTAACAGTAAAAAGAAAGCATTTGCACTACTAAAGCAGGATGGCACCATTGAAGCTCTAAAAAACTATAGGGAGAAAAATACTTTATCTAAAAAACTAATTAAAGCTGCCAAAAAGGAAACAGAGAAGCACACTGCTAAGGAGAGTAAAACTAATCCCAAACTGTTCTTCAACTATATCAATAGTAAAAGAATAAAAACTGAAAATGTAGGCCCCTTAAAAAATAGTGAGGAAAGAATGGTTGTAGATGACGAGGAAAAAGCTAACATATTAAACACCTTCTTCTCCACGGTATTCACGGTGGAAAATGAAATGCTAGATGAAATCCCAAGAAACAATGAAAACCCTATATTAAGGGTCACCAATCTAACCCAAGAAGAGGTGCGAAACCGGCTAAATAAGATCAAAATAGATAAATCTCCGGGTCCGGATGGCATACACCCACGAGTACTAAGAGAACTAAGTAATGTAATAGATAAACCATTATTTCTTATTTTTAGGGACTCTATAGCGACGGGGTCTGTTCCGCAGGATTGGCGCATAGCAAATGTGGTGCCAATATTCAAAAAGGGCTCTAAAAGTGAACCTGGAAATTATAGGCCAGTAAGTCTAACCTCTATTGTTGGTAAAATATTTGAAGGGTTTCTGAGGGATGTTATTCTGGATTATCTCAATGAGAATAACTGTTTAACTCCATATCAGCATGGGTTTATGAGAAATCGCTCCTGTCAAACCAATCTAATCAGTTTTTATGAAGAGGTAAGCTATAGGCTGGACCACGGTGAGTCATTGGACGTGGTATATCTCGATTTTTCCAAAGCGTTTGATACCGTGCCGCACAAGAGGTTGGTACACAAAATGAGAATGCTTGGTCTGGGGGAAAATGTGTGTAAATGGGTTAGTAACTGGCTTAGTGATAGAAAGCAGAGGGTGGTTATAAATGGTATAGTCTCTAACTGGGTCGCTGTGACCAGTGGGGTACCGCAGGGGTCAGTATTGGGACCTGTTCTCTTCAACATATTCATTAATGATCTGGTAGAAGGTTTACACAGTAAAATATCGATATTTGCAGATGATACAAAACTATGTAAAACAGTTAATACAAGAGAAGATAGTATTCTGCTACAGATGGATCTGGATAAGTTGGAAACTTGGGCTGAAAGGTGGCAGATGAGGTTTAACAATGATAAATGTAAGGTTATACACATGGGAAGAAGGAATCAATATCACCATTACACACTAAATGGGAAACCACTGGGTAAATCTGACAGGGAGAAGGACTTGGGGATCCTAGTTAATGATAAACTTACCTGGAGCAGCCAGTGCCAGGCAGCAGCTGCCAAGGCAAACAGGATCATGGGGTGCATTAAAAGAGGTCTGGATACACATGATGAGAGCATTATACTGCCTCTGTACAAATCCCTAGTTAGACCGCACATGGAGTACTGTGTCCAGTTTTGGGCACCGGTGCTCAGGGAGGATATAATGGAACTAGAGAGAGTACAAAGGAGGGCAACAAAATTAATAAAGGGGATGGGAAAACTACAATACCCAGATAGATTAGCGAAATTAGGATTATTTAGTCTAGAAAAAAGACGACTGAGGGGCGATCTAATAACCATGTATAAGTATATAAGGGGACAATACAAATATCTCGCTGAGGATCTGTTTATACCAAGGAAGGTGACGGGCACAAGGGGGCATTCTTTGCGTCTGGAGGAGAGAAGGTTTTTCCACCAACATAGAAGAGGATTCTTTACTGTTAGGGCAGTGAGAATCTGGAATTGCTTGCCTGAGGAGGTGGTGATGGCGAACTCAGTCGAGGGGTTCAAGAGAGGCCTGGATGTCTTCCTGGAGCAGAACAATATTGTATCATACAATTATTAGGTTCTGTAGAAGGACGTAGATCTGGGGATTTATTATGATGGAATATAGGCTGAACTGGATGGACAAATGTCTTTTTTCGGCCTTACTAACTATGTTACTATGTTACTATGTTAATTAGAAATTGATAAAGTAAATTTGAATGAATTTACTTTTCTTTACTATCTATCTGCGCATGACATTGACATCAGCAGGGAGGAAGTAAAGTACTGAAATAATTTAAATGGTCCTCTTCTCTGTTCCACATTGAATTAATTGAATGGCACGAGCATACAGCATTGATATATATATTTTTTTTTATCAGAAACTTTTTCCAAAAAATACAGATTTGGGAATGTGATTCATGTGAATCCACCTGAATAGGGTCTGGTATTTTACTGGATTCTAAGGGCCAAGCTGATAAGTAGAGTAACTTAAATATTTCACTCAAACTGAACTATGACCTTTTTCTGTATCTGTAAACATGATTTGCTGGATAAAAATGCACTTATTTAAGCTAGTATTAACAATTTGGCCTTGAATTTGGCAAATTGGATACTATTATTATTATTGTACATATAGCACCATTTATTCCATGGCGCTTTACATGTGAAAAGGGGGCAAATATAGACAAATACAACTAAACATGAGCAAAAAACAAGGCACACAGATACATAAGAAGGGAGGACCCTGCCCGCGAGGGCTCACAGTCTGCAGGGGATCGGTGAGGATCCACCAGGAGCATTATATGGTTGTTCACGCTGACTTTTAATTAGGGTAGCATTCTTGTGCCAATTTCTCAAGGATGTAAGACAGAGAGCCTATTGTTCCCTCCTCTTACATAGAATCTAACTGTATCAACACCTTGTTGATGCTGACATAGTTCAAAGTGGCTCTTGCATAGAGATCTGGGACACTGGGCAAGAAGTCTATGGCATGTGCCCTGGATGTTTAGCGCTAGGTAGAGGTGACTTTGATGCCTATACATAAAATTATGCACAGATATAAACACACACATGAGTCAGACTTGAGAAGTTTTATTAGTTCCAATGGTGATACGAGTAAATCAATTGTGTCACTGAAATGTGAACTCATCACAATAAGGGGACTTTACACTTTTTATACAGTGTCAAATTCATGTTTGATCTCAGCACTAAAATGACTAGCTACCACTTTGTGAGATTTTTTTCAACCTACAATTGTGAAAAAAAGAGTGCTATGAATTACAACAGAGATCTTATGACCAAGGGTGTAATGATAGCATTGGATACATAGTGACGGAAATGTACAATCATGGCGCGTCAGATGACAGTGGCGCATGGGGCAGAACTTCACCATTGGTCAGCAAGTGGTTAAACATGCTCTGGTTTTGCTCTCATTCTCTGTTTGTTAATCTTCTCTGGAAGATGACATTACATTGTCTTTTTCTCTTTTTCTTTCTTCCCTCCAGACAAATCTCCTCATTAAGTAAATTATAAAAATTACATTCACCACTTTTTTTTTCCGACGCTGGTTGAAAATAACAATGCTTTCCAAATAAAACTAAAACTCAGAAAATGAAGTTGGATCTAATAGAATTTTTTTTAATTAGGAGTCCTAAAATATGCTTTTTTTTGGCTCAAGTTTAAAACTTTCGATCATTTGTTTCACTTAGAATTATTTTGTTTGGTCTTTAACTTTTACATATATATAAAAAAAAATAATTGCTGAACTTCCTGTAGTTGAAGGAATAACCTCAAGTCTAAATATGAAGAAATCATGGGATTTATTTTCTTCAAATGAATTTTTGATCTGCTTCTGCTAATTCCCTGTATCATCCAATGCTGTTTTCTACAGATGGTGTTCTCAACCTTGATAAAAGTATGTAAGGCTCTGGAGGCAACTAGCCTGATAAGTTATAATTAATAGCAGAGTAAAAATGAAGCGTGACTCCGACACAGAAAATGAGTTAAGAATAGGTAAAGCCGTAAAGCCAAGTGCAGCGCAAAGTGACAATTGGGCACAGGATCAAATGTGAATTTCTAATCAACAAGAACATCCCCCAGCTATTTTTGAGATGTTACTTAACTAAAAAGGCAGCATGTCAGATATTTTCATGGCTTACAAGAAGGAAAGGAGAATATGTACAAAATAGGTATAAAATGTACAATATAGATCAAGTAAAAACAATCTAATTATCCCAAAAATAGAAAAATCACAATCTCTTTTTGGGCACCTGAAGGTGTATAGTAAACATGGGCAGTCAGATCCACTTTTAATTCATAACATTCTTGTATTCTTTATAAAATAGTGATGCATGCAGACTTTTACTTGAAAGAATCTATTAGCAAGATTTTAGCCCCAAACTCTACATGTGTGCATATAGCTCATTCAAAGACAAGTTGAGCAATACCATTACATGTCCAGTCCGTTCCTCTGTTACTGAGAAATCGAAATTTAAATTGATGTGCAAATGAAGAACTGTTTGTAGATCTGAAGGCTCCGTCACTCCAGCTCTATTCCTGTCCCAGTGTAACCTCCTCTAGTTGTTTGAATCATGGCTCCTTTGCCTGATGTCACACAGCAAAGAAACTGTCAGCCAAATAGGAGGCAAAAACTCTGATAAGGTAACTCTGATAAGGTAAAAGATCTGGAGTGACATAGACTTCAAAGTATGTTGTGTGACATATCTCTCTGATTTAAGCAAATAAAAATTCAAATTTTGAAATTGCAAAATTTTCAAAATTTTCACCATGAAGTACAATATGTCATGAAAAAAAACAGTCTCAGAATCAGTGGGACCTATTGAAGCATTCCATAGTTATAACCTCATAAAGTGACAGTGGTCAGAATTGTAAAAATTGGCTTGGTCATTAATCAGCAAATTGGCTCGGTCACTAAGGGGTTAAGAACTTCACAAAGATGGTGAGCGGCAATGACACCATCATCGACGCAGTGATCTCGTTTCTGTGTCTACTTTAACAGTCAAAGCTGGCAATTAAACATGAAGCTTTAGATGTAGATTATGTGGAGACTGAGGAAGACATGAGACAGGGAGATACTACCCATCTTCTTCTCGTCTGCTCAGTGCAGATTGGGTAGAAATGAGGAGGTAGAGACATAGGGAGAGGAGGAAGAACAGGAGCTGGCTGATAGCTCAAAAAAGGCTAGTACCCATGCAAGCTTCTTCCCGTCACTCCTACATGGATAGGCTGAGGAGAAAGAGAATGAGGAGGAAGAGATCAAGAGTAGTCACATGGTGAAGACCCGGAAGTGTTGTCCTTAAGGACCTTGGCACATATGGCAAATGTTATGTACTGCTACCTTTCCTGTGATTCTCATATTACATTGATCTTGGTCAAAAAAGAGTACTGGTTGTTCAACGTGCTAGACACATATTACAAGGAGAATTTTGCATCTATTCTTCCTGAGATGGAGAGGTCTTCTAAAATGGTGATAAACCTGAAGGTCATTGTGAAAAATATGTTGAAAAAATTCCCATCAAACAACGCAAGTGGCAGGGGGCAAGCTTCCTTGCCCAACCAAGGAGGGGAAGCAAGGGAGACACACATCAGAGGCAGGGGTGCACTGTCAATGGCCTGGGCCAATTTCATAACACCCTCCCAGCATCCATGCCCTGATGACCGGGTATTCTAAACAAGAATTACAAAGTTTTTAAAGATGGTCAAGCAATATTTGGCTGACAAAATTAGCGTAATTCCTCTGTGACCTTCAGCTATTGGGTCTCAAAGCTGGACACCAGGCATGAGCTGTCCCTCTATGCCTTGGAGGTGTTATGCTGCCCTGATGCTAGCGTTTTGTCTGAGTGGGATTTTAGTGGTGGGGTAATAAACAAGTGCTTTCACCTGTAAAGAGAAATTGCTGACACACTCACTCTGATAACAATGGCCAAAGCTTGGATTAATCTGACTTTTCCACACCACAACAGCAGCACAAAAAGTGCTTTTACAGTTCAATATTTGAATGAGGCCCCCCACTTTCTGCCTTCTAGGGTCTAGGGATGACTGAATGACCTACTTGCATTTTTTTCTGGTTTTGCACTTTGTTAAAAGTGTTTATGATTGTAGAAGTATCACAACTACACTTTCTTAATTTTTTTATTAGGCAGTCCAGTTGATGCCTTCAAGGGTGTATGTATGACCTTGCTTGTAATTTTTGGCAGGCTTTGCAATGTGCAGAGCTTTTATGAGTGAAGTTTAACATAATTGCACTTTCCTCACAATATTTGAACGCGTATCTACAGTTAGCGCCTTGAATGGTGTATGGGTGACCTGACTTGTAATTTTTGGCTGTATTTGCACTTAGTGCTTAGCCTCTATGAGTCTAGGAGTACCACTGCATTACAATTTGAACAGAATGTGTATGAGGCCCTCATTTATGTCTAATACAGGGTATATCTGAGTCCCTAATTTTTGGCACTTCTTGCTTCCTTTATAAATTAAAATGAAATTCCAAATTTTGAAAAACATTTTACATTTTTAGTTTACTTAAATTATATATTTTTTTAAATTCATTTAAATTGTGCCTTATGTACAAATCGTTATAAAGGAAAGTATGTTTCTTAACTTTTTTTCCCTGTAAACTCCAATTTCTCTTCAATTTAAAATGTTTTTTTCAGTCCTTAAAGTGGAGCAAAAGTGTGACACCATTGTTCTCAGTAGCGCTCTGAGAGTCAAAAATGCTTCCAGGGAATTCCCCTTGCTGCTCGCCTTCTATTCAGCACTTTTTGCATCTACTTTAACCTTTTCACTGCCCCCTAGACCTCCTTGTAGGGTCTGCTGGAATAAAGGTACCTTCACACTGAACAACTTAACAACGATATCGCTAGCGATCCGTGACGTTGCAGCGTCCTGGATAGCGATATCGTTGTGTTTGACACGCAGCAGCGATCTGGATCCTGCTGTGACATCGTTGGTCGGAGCAGAAAGGCCAGAACTTTATTTCGTCGCTGGATCTCCCGCAGACATCGCTGAATCAGCGTGTGTGACGCCGATTCAGCGATGTCTTCACTGGTAACCAGGGTAAACATCGGGTTACTAAGCGCAGGGCCGCGCTTAGTAACCCGATGTTTACCCTGGTTACCAGTGTAAATGTAAAAAAAACAAACACTACATACTTATATTCCGGTGTCTGTCCCCCGGCGTCCTGCTTCCCTGCACTGACTGAGCACCGGCTGGCCGTAAAGCACTGCGGTGACGTCACCGCTCTGCTTTACGGCTGGCGCTTACACAGTGCAGGGAAGCAGAACGCTGGGGGACAGACACAGGAATGTAAGTATGTAGTGTTTGTTTTTTTTACATTTACACTGGTAACCAGGGTAAACATCGGGTTACTAAGCGTGGCCCTGCGCTTAGTAACCCGATGTTTACCCTGGTTACCCGGGGACTTCGGCATTGTTGGTCAATGGAGAGCTGTCTGTGTGACAGCTCTCCAGCGACCACACAGCGACGCTGCAGCGATCGGCATCGTTGTCTAGATCGCTCCAGCGTCGCTAAATTTGATGGTACCTTAATGCTTGGATTGCCCATTGACTCCCATTATACTCATTACTCGAAATGAGCACTTAAGCATTTTGGGTCAAAAAGGAAGAAGGATTATTTTATCAATGCCTTTCTTTGTATCAAAATGACATATTGTTTTTAATCACGGCCAAAGAGCTTCCCTGATAGGAAAAGAATTTGCTCCTGTCAAGGTAGGTCTGTAATTCTACAGTGAATTCTTAGAAATATGAACCATTTTGTCACAAAGAGGACATGGATCCTCCTCCAAACAAACATTTAACACGTATCCTATGTGTAGGTAATAAATATGGTTCCTTGACTAAAGGGAATCTGTCAGCCGGATTTCACAATGCAAGCTGTTTACAGTATATGTGTATATAACTCTTCAGCCCATAAATACCTTTATATTGCCAATCCGTTCCTTCCTTTACTGAGAAATTAGTGATTGTATTACTATGCAAATGAAGTTGAAGGACAATAGTAAATCTGAAATCTCTGTCACTTCAGCTCTGTTCACCACCCATCAATGCCTACTCCTCCTTTACCTGGAGTCACTGTCACAGTCACAGCATAGAGGCTGTCAGTCAAGCAGAAAGAGGCAGTGCTGGGTTGGGAATAGTATTAATGTGTTAATATTTGAATTTTTGGTAGCATTTTTATTCCTCTTTTTAGACTTTGCTTTTAATTTTAGTGTGGGGACCCGAAAGTATGAAGACCCTTGATGCGTGTTGCATGTTTACATATTTTGTATTTTGGCCAACATATCAACCAATACCTCATACAGTGGGTACAGAAAATATTCAGACCACTTTAAATGTTATACTCTTTGTTTCATTGCATCCATTTGGTAAATTCAAAAAAGTTCATTTGTTTTCTCATTAATGTACACTCTGCACCCCATCTTGACTGAAAATAAACAGAAATGTAACTTTTTTGATAGGACTTGATTCGGAAAGGCACACATTTGTCTATATAAGAGCTCACAGTGCATGTCAGACCAAATGAGAATCATGAGGTCAAAGGAACTGGCCAAGGAGCTCAGAGACAGAAATGTGGCAAGGAACAGATCTGACCAATGTTACAAAGAATTTCTGCAGTACTCAATGTTCCTAACAGCACATTTGCCTCCATAATCCTTTAATGGAAGAAGTTTGGGACCACCAGAAGTCTTCCTAGACTTGGCCGTCCAGCCAAACTGAGCAATCGTGGGAGAAGAGCCTTGGTGAGAGAGGTAAAGAAGAACCCCAAGATCATTGTAGCAGAGCTCCAGAGATGCAGTTAGGATATGGGAGAAAGTTCCACAAAGTCAACTATTACTGCAGCCCTCCACAAGTCGTGCCTTTATGGCAGAGTGGCCGGATGGAAGCCTCTCCTCAGTGCAAGACATATGAAATCCTGCATAGAGTTAGCTAAAAAACACATGAAGGACTTCCAGATAATGAAAAATAAGATTCTCTGGTCTGATGAGGTGAAGATAGACCTTTTTGGTGATAATTCTAAGCGGTATGTGTGGAGAAAACCAGGCATCGCTCATCACCTGCCCAATACAATCCCAACAGTGAAACATGGGGGTGGCATAAACATGCTATGGAGGTGTTTTTCAGCTGCAGGGATAGGAGGACCACTGGTTGCGGCCAAGTACAGAGATGCTCTGGACCTCAGACTTGGCCGAAGATTCACCTTTCAACAAGACAATGACCCTAAGCACACAGCTAAAATAACAAAGGAGTGGCATCAGAGCAACTCTGTGACCATTCTTGACCGGCCCAGCCAGAGCCCTGATCTAAACCCAATTGAGAATCTCTAGAGAGACTTGAAAATAGCTGTCCACCAATGTTCACCATCCAACCAGATGGACCTAGAGAGGATCTGCAAGGAAAAAAGGCCGAGGATCCCCAAATCCAGGTGTGAAAAACTTGTTGCATCATTCTCAAGAAGACTCATGGCTTTACTAGCTTAAAAGGTGCTTCTACTCAATACTGAGCAAGGGGTCTGAATACTTATGACCATGTGAAATTTAAGTTTTTCTTTTTTAGTAAATTTGCAAAAATGTCTACATTGTATACTGTTTTTTTTTTCAGTCAAGATAGTGTGTAGAGTATACATTAAGGAGAAAACGAATGGACTTTTTTGAATTTACCAAATGGTGCCAATGAAACAAAAAGTGAAAAATTTGAAGGCGTCTAAATACTTTCCACACCCACTGAATATATCTTTTGTACGTTATTTATATTCAGGAAGCAGCCCCTCAGTTTTGGTCTTGTAAACTAGGGTGTCTGTCCTCATGGGGTGCACTTATATAGTGCTGAGCAGCCTGCCTAATGTAGTAGTATGGGCATCACTAATAGGCTGTGCACAACCTGTGTGTGACCAGCGCCCTATACATTCCGCTTTTGTGCAATTTTAACACTAAGCAATCAACCCCTCCATGAATTGGTAGGTTGTGAGCGGTTGTCTAATCGGTATTTTGCACCAGAATTGATGCCATCTTTATTTTATGGGTTTCCTGCATTAGTTTTGATACCTAGGCAGATAAATACTGCTACACCTAGTTTGCTGTATTAATGGATGGGAATAGAGTTGGAGTGACAGAGGTTTCAGACCTACAGCTTAATTTACATCTCAATTCAAATGCTGATTTCTCAGTAATAGAGGAACAGACTCACCATGAAGAGTTATTGCTGGACTTGTTTTTCAATGAGCCACATGTACAGTTGTGCTTAAAAGTTTACATACCCCAGCAGAATTTTTGCTTTACACCAGGAGACGTGGATGGGGCTGTAGGAGGGCAACAACTCAGCAGCAGGACCACTACCTAAGCCTTTGTGCAAGGAGGAACAGGAGGAGCACTGCTAGAGCCCTGCAAAATGACCTCCAGCGGGCCACAAATGTGCATGTGTCTGCACAAACGGTTAGAAACCGACTCCATGAGGATGGTCTGAGTGCCCGACGTCCACAGATGGGGGTTGTGCTCACAGTCCAACACCGTGCAGGATGCTTGGCATTTGCCACATAGCCAGGATTGGTAAATTCGCCAATGGCGCCCTGTGCTCTTCACAGATGAAAGCAGGCTCACACTGAGCACATGTGACACACGTGACAGAGTCTGAAAACACTGTGGAGAACATTCTGCTGCCTGCAACATCCTCCAGCATGACCAGTTTTGCAGTAGTTCAGTAATGGTGTGGGGAGACATTTCTTTTAAGGGCCGCACAGTTCTCCATGTGCTCGCCAGAGGTAGCCTGACTGCCATTAGGTACCGGACCGGGATGAGATCATCAGACCCATTGTGAGTAGTGTTGAGCATTCCGATACCGCAAGTATCGGGTATCGGCCGATACTTGCGGTATCGGAATTCCGATACCGAGATCCGATACTTTTGTGGTATCGGGTATCGGTATCGGATACATAGAGATGTGGAAAATAAAGAATTAAAATAAAAAATATTGATATATTTACCTCTCCGGCGGCCCCTGGACTCAGCGCGGGTAACCGGCAGGCTTCGTTGTTCAAAATCAGCGCTTTTAGGACCTGAGAATCACGTCCCGGCTTCTGATTGGTCACGGGCCGCCCATGTGACCGCCACGCGACCAATCACAAGCCGCGACGTCACCGCAAGCTATTAACGCGCTCATTTTTAAAAATGAGCGCGTTAATGGCTTTCAAAGACGTAGCGGCTTGTGATTGGTCGCGGCCACGCGACCAATCACAAGCCGCGACGTCACCGCAAGCTATTAACGCGCTCATTTTTAAAAATGAGCGCGTTAATGGCTTTCAAAGACGTAGCGGCTTGTGATTGGTCGCGTGGCCGCGACCAATCACAAGCTGCTACGTCTTTGAAAGCCATTAACGCGCTCATTTTTAAAAATGAGCGCGTTAATAGCTTGCGGTGACGTCGCGGCTTGTGATTGGTCGCGTGGCCGCGACCAATCACAAGCCGCTACGTCTTTGAAAGCCATTAACGCGCTCATTTTTAAAAATGAGCGCGTTAATAGCTTGCGGTGACGTCGCGGCTTGTGATTGGTCGCGTGGCGGTCACATGGGCGGCCCGCGACCAATCAGAAGCCGGGCCGTGATTCTCAGGTCCTAAAAGCACTGATTTTGAACAACGAAGCCTGCCGGTTACCCGCGCTGAGTTCAGGGGCCACCGGAGAGGTAAATATATCAATATTTTTTATTTTAATTCTTTATTTTACACATCCCTATGGATCCCAGGGCCTGAAGGAGAGTTTCCTCTCCTTCAGACCCTGGGAACCATGAGAATACCTTCCGATACTTGATGTCCCATTGACTTGTATTGGTATCGGATATCGGTATCGGCGATATCCGATATTATTCGGGTATCGGCCGATACTATCCGATACCGATACTTTCAAGTATCGGACGGTATCGCTCAACACTAATTGTGAGACCATATGCAGGTACAGGGGGGCCCGGGTTCCTTCTGATGCATGACAATGCTAGGCCTTATGTGACTGAAGTTTGTCAGCAGTTCCTGCATGATGAACGCATTGATGCTAAGGACTGGCCTTCCCGTTCCCCAGTCCTGAATCCAATCGAACACATCTGGAACATCATGTCTCATTCCATCCACCAGCACCACATTGCACCACAGACTTTCCAGGAGTTTACTAATGCCTTAATCCTGGTCTGTGAGGAGTTCCCTCAGGATAGCATCCACCACCTCATCAGGAACATTCTCAGGCATTGTAGGGAGGTCATACAGGCACGTGGAGGCCACACACACTACTGAGCATCATTTCCATGTTTTGAGGCATTTCCACTGAAGTTGGGTCAGCCTGTAATTTAATTCTCCACTTTGATTTTGAGCATTATTTCAACTCCAGACCTCCATGGGATATTAGTTGTGATTTCCGTTGATCATTTTTAGGTTTTACTGTTCTCAATGCATTCCACTATATAATGAATAAAGATCTACAACTGGAATATCTCAATCAGTGATATCTAGGATGTGGGATTTTAGTGTTCCCCTTAACTTTTTGAGCAGTATATATATATATATATATATATATATATATATATATATATATATATATATATAAACTGTATATATATACACACACACACATTTCTTCATATTTCTTTTGTTCTAGCATCAAAGCCTAGTTACACATCATAAGCTTGTTGTATAGATGATTTTCCACTTATTCATCCTTTCACTTCATCACTCACTCTTACCTTTGATTCTAATTATTATTATCATCATGTGTGTTAGGGCTGGCGGAACGCACCAAATAATATAAAGGAAGCTATAAGGTGCGTTCACAGTCCGGGGTCCACTGTACATAGATGACACATGCTGCTCGGTAATGGCAGACAGTATATGACGGTATAGTAAGAACACACACGTGTTAACGTCACCCGGTATGAATTAGAGCTGAACCCTGATGTGTCACAGGGCTGCAATACCGCAGAATGAATGCTAGCGTTCGGTCATAAGACTTTGCCCCAAGGATACGGGTTAGAGTCCCTCTAGACCAGAGGTTCCCAACGTTTCTGACCTTGAGAGCCACATCCAGCTATTATAGAGGGTCGCGAGCCACATCCAGGGTTGAGAAAGGGTCGCGAGCCACATTCAGCTCCCGCCTCCCTCAAAATAGTGGCAACCAAAGCCCCCATTACAGGCATAATGGTAACCAAAGCTTTTCCACAAAAGTCAATCATCCCAAAGCAGTATACAAAGATCTAGTGGTTCCTACAATACCCCCATTCAGTATTCTCCTATAAAGCACTCCCAAGACAGTGTCACATCCAGCTTCAAACACCTCCTCTAACAGGGGGTGTCATCTAGTCTCCAGCGTATCATACTTAAATCATCTCAAAACCCCAAAGACTACTAGATGTGTACCCATATCTGCTCTTCTGTGCAGGGATGCTCACAAAATTCACCATTTTCAGATTTGCTCTTCATACCTGTTTGCTAGAACTGGAGCTAATTCACCAAACTAACAGACAGCCGCGAGCAACAATTCATGGCACCGTGAGCCACGTGTGGCTCCCGAGCTACAGGTTGGGGACCCCTGCTCTAGACCCACTAGTGCTTGATGCTGCATCTGCGGCATCAGGGAACACTAATTAAAAGATTTAGTGCTCTGAGTGCGCACAGCGCCGCTCTGGCAGACACCACTAACCACCCTAACTTGGGACTGGCAAGCTCACTAGTTGTGCACGGTGCCGCACGTTGCTAAATTGACGCTATATTCGTAATCTGTGCTGGATTGCACTATCTGGAGCTGTGCTTGCTCCAGACACCCAACCACATACAACAACATTAGGGAGGGGGATGATTAGGAGTTTTCACCAGATAACATCCACGCATCCACACATACATGATTTCTGTTTATACTAGCACAAGGTCGAGCGGCCATGCGAACCTTTTATAGTTGCAGCCTTCTGGGACCTTCCCAGTGGTCTAATCAGAGCCACTTCAGGACCTGAGTATGTGACCTCTGTCCTCCAATGAGAGGTCGTCCCACAGGCATGCTCAGTAGCCAAAAAGCAGGACTTAGCCCCAGGAGCATCTACTCGCCGCTGACAAATGCTGGTTACAATAGCTAGACCTGGGACTGCATCAGTAATCAGATGCACCGCATCAGCTTGAGCAAGACACTGGGACCGATGTCTCTGCTAAGCAGGCTCCTCTGCTGCTGAGGAAGAATGGGAAACCACAGAGGACATGGTTCGAGATTCTCCCTGCGCAGCGGTGGGAACTAGACACCTTACAATGTGTACTGTTTATTTGCATACTGGGTACACAGTTCAGTTCTTTTATCCACATTTCTCATTTTTATTTTCACTTCATTATCATTCACTTGCATCTTTTATATTCCCATTCTTTACTCATTATTCTGTCATTATGTTCATGTGGTATCCGGTCTTTTCAAGTCCTGTTTTCTGACCATATACAGATATCCATTTTTCGATGCTTTACAGTTCTTGCACTATATCTCTTGTTTCAGCTCCGGTGCGCATGTGTGGTGCGCTCTTGTCACTAATCCACCATGATGCGGACACAGGAACCCACTGGGCAGCATGGTGGCGCAGTGGTTAGCACCGCAGCCTTGCAGCACTGGGGTCCTGGGTTCTAATCCCACCCAGGACAACATCTGCAAAGAGTTTGTATGTTCTCTCTGTGTTTGCGTGGGTTTCCTCTTGGTTCTCCGGTTTCCTCCTACATTCCAAAGACATACTGATAGGGATTCTAGATTGTGAGCCCCATCGGGGACAGTGATGATAATGTGTGCAAAATGTAAAGAGCTGCGGAATATGTTAGCGCTAAATAAAGATTATTTATATTATTATAACCCAGCGTGCATGCGCCATCTCCATGACGGTTGCTGTATGCTTGCATCTTGGTGCCGCCGATCAGTGCATATCTTGGTTTGTGCAACAGTAGACTACTGCACATGCGCCACATTAGGAGCGTTCTTTCACAATCGCCATTCCATTCTCTCTCACTGCTATTATGTGACCTGCATCACATGATTAATACCACCTGACTCACAAGTCTCCATAATGTGTCTTTTTGATAGGCTTACTTACGCTATAAAACTCCATTCATTCCTTCACAACACAATGGTGATGATGAAAAAGAAACGAAACGTGCGTTGGGGCGACGGGGCTCACATTGACTTTCCTGTAAGTTTTTTTCATCTCTCTTTTTTCAATACTTTCCACATGGAATTAGCCAATTTGGATCAAGTACTGTGCTGTACCATTGGCTACACATGTCTGTCCCGCTGTATTCAGCCTCCATTGATTTTTTTGCCCTTGTTTCCAGGCTTGCTTTATTGTATGTGTGTTTTTCTTCATATAACGTCTTAGACTCTTTATATGATGGAAATATTGTGGTGATTTGCCTTATTTTGCACAACAAATTGTTTTGCACAATGTACTTTATTTAGTCAATCAGTGTGTTCCCCCCGGTGAAGCTTGGCGGCCTCTGCATTTTATTTCAAAATGTTTTTATATATCTATGTTTAATAAAATTTGATATTTTGGATTACACTCTATGAGCTTCTTAGCTCTTTTCTGGTTGAAGTTCTAAATAAAAATATGTGATGCACTGCAGTGTAGCAAAAAAGACAAAAGTAAGAAGAGTTAGGGCGAGCATTATATTTATAACCTGCCGTATACTTCTTGCTAATAATTAATTGCATGTGAAATAAAGCAGTTTATAAGATCAGATATTTGCGGTGAAAAACGAGGATGCTGAACGTCAATTTCTTAAGTGAAAGACAATAGCGCCATCTACGCAGCTATCAATGTAATGACATGACCCAAGATGTTTTTCTTCGGCAATGCCCACAGTTGTGACTGAAATATTAATTACACAGAGAAACATATCTCAAGATAAGATGACAGTTTGATATTGTAGATGGTCTCATATCTCACGGACTATGAAAATATATTTGTTTGTTCAGCCTTCTCTCCTGTACAGTATGGCAGATGAAAAAGTACATCTGAAGGCTTCTACAATGATTTTTCTTTTAGGTTAGTCCAGAAATGGAGATTTAATGCCAAGATTCCAACAATGCTGACTTTACGATAAGAAAAAAAAAACTTTTTAAATTATTCTGTTACAAACTTTTGGTTAAAACTTTTATAAACTGTATATATTTTGGAAATAAAAGTATATGGACAAAAGTATTGGGACTCCACTTAATCATTTTTCCAATACCACAGGACTATAACCTAGCCATCTGCCATTACCAACTTGCGATAAAGCGGCTGGAGGTGCAAAGCTCACTGATACCAACACGGTAATAGGAGCCGCTGGTGTATGAAGACCATTTATTACTTTTCTTCCCTTCTAAATACTCCGCTGTGAGTGATATTATTGAGAAGTGAAAGGAACTGCAGCAACTCAGCCATGAAGTGGAGACCTCGTAATGCTACAGAGCAGGGTCACTGAGTGCTGAAGGCTAGAGTTGAGCGACCTTGACCTTTTTAGAGTCGAGCCGGGTTTCGCGAAACCCGACTATCTCAAAAGTCGGGTCGAGTGAAATCGGCCGATTATGACGTAAAGTCGGGATCGACCGAAACACGAAACCCAATGCAAGTCAATGGGGGAGCATAGTCGGCAGTGAGTGGGGGCCAGGAAAACACCTAGAGTGCCCATTTTAATGTCAAAACCATCCATTCTTCTTAATGAAGCTTGTCAAGCGTAATTTACCTTATAATAATTGGAAGGCATTTGAAATTGGGGGTCATTTGGCTAAAGTTGTGTGGGGTAGGGCTGGTTCAAGTAATTAGTGGGCCCAGGAAATCTGGACCACGTCACGGCAGTGGAGCAGGGAGAGGTAAGTATTTCAACTTTGCAAGTGCTGTGATCCTGAGCAAGCAGGGGGGGCCCACTTGTTGGCATTGGCACTGGCACAGGGCCCCTCAAAGTACAGCGGTGTGTTTGCACGGCGGGGGCGCCTCCCACCGGCAGCAACACTTTTGCGTACTATGAGAGGCCCTGTGCCAGTGACGTCGCCAACTAGTATTCCTCCCCCCACCTGATGAAGGAACCTGCACTTTCATCTGCACCTTCCTCTTTGTCCCCGTGTAAGGTGGTATGGTATGCGGGAAGAGCAACCTGACTTTCAGCAGGGTCACAATGTTGTTGTGTAGCATGCACGGGGAATGTTGCGTTATGGGTCAATGTACCAGCAGACTCATCTATCACTGGCTGGGCAATGGGCACGATGAAGTGGAAACACAGATATAGGCCCAAAGAATAAAGTGGGCTAAATGCAGTTCAAAATTGGTAACACAGGAATAACCAGGGGGCATTGCAGTGGAGGACAACTGGAATGAGAGGCTGACACAGAGACTAGGGCCAAATCAGTAAGTAGTCGAAATGCAGTTCAAAATTGGCAACCGTAGTAAACAGGCGGCACAGCTTTGTTCAGTGGAGGAGAACAGCAAGGAGTGGCAGACACCGATAGTAGGCCCCAACCCAACTAGTAGGCCAAATGCAGTCTAACATTAACAACTACTTAACGAGAGCCTGAAAATGGAATTTCAGGACAGGAAACCAGGAGAACAGCAAGGAGTGGCAGACACCGATAGTAGGCCCCAAACCAACTAGTACGCCAAATGCAGTTGTTCCATTTAACCACAATTTAATGAGAGCCTGAAGATAGAAGCTCAGGAAAGGCAACCTGGGGAACACCTTGGAGTGTAACACACCATCTCTCTCCACCCCATACCCATTTTGTAGGCCTAATGCAGTGTACTTTTCTACAACTACTAAACGAGAGTCGGAAGACCGAAGCAATGGCAAGGAAACCTGGGGAACACCTTGGAGTGTAACACACCATCTCTCTCCACCCCATACCCAATTTGTAGGCCTAATGCAGTGTAGTTTCCAAGAACTACTAAACGAGAGCCGGAAGATCGAAGCTCAGGAAAGGCAACCTGAGGAACACCTTGGAGTGTAACACACCCTCTCTCTACACCCCATACCCAATTTGAAGGCCTAATGCAGTGTAGTTTCCAAGAACTACTAAACGAGAGCCGGAAGATCGAAGCTCAGGAAAGGCAACCTGGGGAACACCTTGGAGTGGAACACACCATCTCTCTCCACCCCATACCCAATTTGTAGGCCTAATGCAGTGTAGTTTCCAAGAACTACTAAACGAGAGCCGGAAGATCGAAGCTCAGGAAAGGCAACCTGGGGAACACCTTGGAGTGTAACACACCCTCTCTCTACACCCCATACCCAATTTGAAGGCCTAATGCAGTGTAGTTTCCAAGAACTACTAAACGAGAGCCGGAAGATCGAAGCTCAGGAAAGGCAACCTGGGGAACACCTTGGAGTGTAACACACCCTCTCTCTACACCCCACACCCAATTTGAAGGCCTAATGCAGCGTAGTTTCCAACAACTACTAAACGAGAGCCGGAAGATCGAAGCTCAGGAAAGGCAACCTGGGGAACACCTTGGAGTGTAACAAACCCTCTCTCTACACCCCATACCCAATTTGTAGGCCTAATGCAGCGTAGTTTCCGACAACTACTAAACGAGAGCATGAAGATCGAAGCTCAGGAAAGGCAACCTGGGGAACACCTTGGAGTGTAACACACCCTCTCTCTACACCCCATACCCAATTTGAAGGCCTAATGCAGTGTAGTTTCCAAGAACTACTAAACGAGAGCCAGAAGATCGAAGCTCAGGAAAGGCAACCTGGGGAACACCTTGGAGTGGAACACACCATCTCTCTACACCCCATACCCAATTTGAAGGCCTAATGCAGCGTAGTTTCCAACAACTACTAAACGAGAGCCGGAAGATCGAAGCTCAGGAAAGGCAACCTGGGGAACACCTTGGAGTGTAACACAACGTCTCTCTACACCACGGAAGGGCTGATTCTTAGGAAGGAAGGCTGTTGGAAATAAGCATTGCGCGTCCGAGGGTGTTATATTCTTATTAGGTATATACTCACCCTCGGACGCGCCCTGCTTCTTTATTTGGAATGAATGTTTATTTGCAATGTGGTGTTGACTTTCTCTATTATTTTGGTAATTAATGATTTTATTATTTTCATTGTTTTGCATCTTCTCGGCAATAATATAAAGAAGACGCGACAGGACAACACTCGGTGGATGCCATATCTGTGTTTTCAATTTAAAAAACCTTTCAGTTAACTACTTGCAGGAGAAAGTAATTGTAGCTGGTGGCCATTTTTAGTACTGTACCAGATTTTAGTTGTGTGTTTGTTTTTAATGTTAAAATGTCTGCATTTGATATCTCTCCAGTATTTTCTTTTTTATAAGCAAAATACTTATTTTTATATTTTCTGATGTTGGTTCCAGGGGTACACGGGCAGCAGTGGTGTGGTCAGTGGAGGCCTAGTGGAAGGAGTGACCGCAGACAGGCATCGAAGGCCTAAAATAATAACACATGGCTGTAGGCAATTTTAAATTGGTTCCAGGGGTACACAGGCAGCAGTGGTGTGGTCAGTGGAGGCCTAGTGGAAGGAGTGACCACAGACAGGCATCGAAGGCCTAAAATAATAACACATGGCTGTAGGCAATTTTAAATTGGTTCCAGGGGTACACGGGCAGCAGTGCCCTGGTCAGTGTAGTAGTAGTTGAAAGAATGGACCGCAGACAGGCATCGAAGGCCTAAAATAAAAAAATTGGGCTGGCTGTAGGCAATTTTAAATTGGTTCCAGGGGTACACGGGCAGCAGTGGTGTGGTCAGTGGAGGCCTAGTGGAAGGAGTGACCACAGACAGGCATCGAAGGCCTAAAATAATAACACATGGCTGTAGGCAATTTTAAATTGGTTCCAGGGGTACACGGGCAGCAGTGCCCTGGTCAGTGTAGTAGTAGTTGAAAGAATGGACCGCAGACAGGCATCGAAGGCCTAAAATAAAAAAATTGGGCTGGCTGTAGGCAATTTTAAATTGGTTCCAGGGGTACACGGGCAGCAGTGGTGTGGTCAGTGGAGGCCTAGTGGAAGGAGTGACCGCAGACAGGCATCGAAGGCCTAAAATAATAACACATGGCTGTAGGCAATTTTAAATTGGTTCCAGGGGTACACGGGCAGCAGTGCCCTGGTCAGTGTAGTAGTAGTTGAAAGAATGGACCGCAGACAGGCATCGAAGGCCTAAAATAATAACACATGGCTGTAGGCAATTTTAAATTGGTTCCAGGGGTACACGGGCAGCAGTGGTGTGGTCAGTGGAGGCCTAGTGGAAGGAGTGACCGCAGACAGGCATCGAAGGCCTAAAATAAAAAAATTGGGCTGGCTGTAGGCAATTTTAAATTGGTTCCAGGGGTACACGGGCAGCAGTGGTGTGGTCAGTAGAGGCCTAGTGGAAGGAGTGACCGCAGACAGGCATCGAAGGCCTAAAATAATAACACATGGCTGTAGGCAATTTTAATTTGGTTCCAGGGGTACACGGGCAGCAGTGGTGTGGTCAGTGGAGGCCTAGTGGAAGGAGTGACCGCAGACAGGCATCAAAGGCCTAAAATAATAACACATGGCTGTAGGCAATTTTAAATTGGTTCCAGGGGTACACGGGCAGCAGTGGTGTGGTCAGTGGAGGCCTAGTGGAATGAGTGACCGCAGACAGGCATCGAAGGCCTAAAATAATAAGACAAGGCTGTAGGCAATTTTAAATTGGTTCCAGGGGTACACGGGCAGCAGTGCCCTGGTCAGTGTAGTAGTAGTTGAAAGAATGGACCGCAGACAGGCATCGAAGGCCTAAAATAAAAAAATTGGGCTGGCTGTAGGCAATTTTAAATTGGTTCCAGGGGTACACGGGCAGCAGTGGTGTGGTCAGTAGAGGCCTAGTGGAAGGAGTGACCGCAGACAGGCATCGAAGGCCTAAAATAATAACACATGGCTGTAGGCAATTTTAAATTGGTTCCAGGGGTACACGGGCAGCAGTGGTGTGGTCAGTGGAGGCCTAGTGGAAGGAGTGACCGCAGACAGGCATCGAAGGCCTAAAATAATAACACATGGCTGTAGGCAATTTTAAATTGGTTCCAGGGGTAAACGGGCAGCAGTGGTGTGGTCAGTGGAGGCCTAGTGGAAGGAGTGGCCGCAGACAGGCATCGAAGGCCTAAAATAATAACACATGGCTGTAGGCAATTTTAAATTGGTTCCAGGGGTACACGGGCAGCAGTGCCCTGGTCAGTGTAGTAGTAGTTGAAAGAATGGACCGCAGACAGGCATCGAAGGCCTAAAATAAAAAAATTGGGCTGGCTGTAGGCAATTTTAAATTGGTTCCAGGGGTACACTGGCAGCAGTGGTGTGGTCAGTAGAGGCCTAGTGGAAGGAGTGACCGCAGACAGGCATCGAAGGCCTAAAATAATAACACATGGCTGTAGGCAATTTTAAATTGGTTCCAGGGGTACACGGGCAGCAGTGGTGTGGTCAGTGGAGGCCTAGTGGAAGGAGTGACCACAGACAGGCATCGAAGGCCTAACATAACAAAAATGTCAATACAATGGTATTGTCAGTGGCAGGCATTGAAGGATGTCAGCGCATAGACTAAACATTGGTGGAGCTGTGAGATAATTTTGCAAGTGGTAGAGCACTGTTTGAGCTGGGGTGGGGGGAAACGGTCTTGTGGCCGGCGGTACAGGCCCAGGGCCCCTCATATTACAACGGTGTGTCTGACGTTGGGTGCGCACCACCACCGCCAGAGACACTTTATTGTACTAGGAGGGACCCAGTGGCAGTGCCGTCGACCAAAAGCGGGCTCACCCACCTCTTCAGACAAACTGCACTCTCACGGGTGCTGTCGCCAAGTGTCGATACCACGGCCCCGTATGGGGAGTTTGGCCATTTAGTGAGGTGTAAACATGTCGTATGCTGGAGAATCAGGTGCTGAAAATTACGAGATTGGAAAAGGCATTCAGAATAGTCCACAGGCAAGACCTTTTCATAGGAAAGCTAGGTGTCAGCCGGGCAAGGTGGGGCAAAAGATTTCGAAATCCAGTTGTGGTTCATTTTAATGAAGGTTAGATCATCTACATTTTGGGTAGCCAGACGAGTCCTTTTTTCTGTTAGTATTGAACCTGCAGCACTGAATACTCTTTCTGATAGGACACTAGCTGCCGGGCAAGCAAGCTCCTGCAATGCATATTCTGCCAATTCTGGCCAGGTGTCTAATTTTGATGCCCAGTAATCAAATGGGAATGACGGTTGAGGGAGAACATCGATAAGGGATGAAAAATAGTTTGTAACCATACTGGACAAATGTTGTCTCCTGTCACTTTGAATTGATGCTGCAGTACCTGTCCTGTCTGCGGTCATAGCAAAATCACTCCACAACCTGGTCAGAAAACCCCTCTGGCCAACGCCACTTCTGATTTCTGCCCCTCTAACTCCTCTGGTCTGCTGGCCCCTGCAGCTCGTGTGAGAACGATCACGGGCGCTGTGTGCAGGGAATGCCAGAAGCAAACGGTCAACAAGAGTTGATTGTTTGGTTGCTAATATTAGTTCCAAGTTCTCATGTGGCATTATATTTTGCAATTTGCCTTTATAGCGAGGATCAAGGAGGCAGGCCAACCAGTAATCGTCATCATTCATCATTTTAGTTATGCGTGTGTCCCTTTTGAGGATACGTAAGGCATAATCCGCCATGTGGGCCAAAGTTCCAGTTCTCAAATCTGCGGTTGTGCTTGGTTGAGGGGCAGTTTCAGGCAAATCAACGTCACTTGTGTCCCTCAAAAAACCAGAACCCGGCCTTGCCGCGCCACCAATTTCCAGTGGCCCCGGAAAAGCTTCCTCATTAAAAATATAATCATCCCCATCATCCTCCTCGTCCTCCTCCTCCTCTTCGCCCGCTACCTCGTCCTGTACACTGCCCTGGCCAGACAATGGCTGACTGTCATCAAGGCTTTCCTCTTCCTCAGCTGCAGACGCCTGATCCTTTATGTGCGTCAAACTTTGCATCAGCAGACGCATTAGGGGGATGCTCATGCTTATTATGGCGTTGTCTGCACTAACCAGCCGTGTGCATTCCTCAAAACACTGAAGGACTTGACACATGTCTTGAATCTTCGACCACTGCACACCTGACAACTCCATGTCTGCCATCCTACTGCCTGCCCGTGTATGTGTATCCTCCCACAAAAACATAACAGCCCGCCTCTGTTCACACAGTCTCTGAAGCATGTGCAGTGTTGAGTTCCACCTTGTTGCAACGTCTATGATTAGGCGATGCTGGGGAAGGTTCAAAGAACGCTGATAGGTCTGCATACGGCTGGAGTGTACGGGCGAACGGCGGATATGTGAGCAAAGTCCACGCACTTTGAGGAGCAGGTCGGATAACCCCGGATAACTTTTCAGGAAGCACTGCACTACCAGGTTTAAGGTGTGAGCCAGGCAAGGAATGTGTTTCAGTTGGGAAAGGGAGATGGCAGCCATGAAATTCCTTCCGTTATCACTCACTACCTTGCCTGCCTCAAGATCTACAGTGCCCAGCCACGACTGCGTTTCTTTCTGCAAGAACTCGGACAGAACTTCCGCGGTGTGTCTGTTGTCGCCCAAACACTTCATAGCCAATACAGCCTGCTGACGTTTGCCAGTAGCTGCCCCATAATGGGAGACCTGGTGTGCAACAGTGGCAGCTGCGGATGGAGTGGTTGTGCGACTGCGGTCTGTGGACGAGCTCTCGCTTCTGCAGGAGGACGAAGAGGAGGAGGAGGGGGTGCGAACGGCTACAGCCAATTGTTTCCTAGACCGTGGGCTAGGCAGAACTGTCCCAAACTTGCTGTCCCCTGTGGACCCTGCATCCACCACATTTACCCAGTGTGCCGTGATGGACACGTAACGTCCCTGGCCATGCCTACTGGTCCATGCATCTGTTGTCAGGTGCACCTTTGTGCTCACAGATTGCCTGAGTGCATGGACGATGCGCTCTTTAACATGCTGGTGGAGGGCTGGGATGGCTTTTCTGGAAAAAAAGTGTCGACTGGGTAGCTTGTAGCGTGGTACAGCGTAGTCCATCAGGGCTTTGAAAGCTTCACTTTCAACTAACCGGTAGGGCATCATCTCTAACGAGATTAGTCTAGCTATGTGTGCGTTCAAACCCTGTGTACGCGGATGCGAGGCTAAGTACTTCCTTTTTCTAACCATAGTCTCATGTAGGGTGAGCTGGACTGGAGAGCTGGAGATCGTGGAACTAGCGGGGGTGCCGGTGGACATGGCAGACTGAGAGACGGTGGGAGATGGTATTGTTGCCACCGGTGCCCTAGATGCAGTGTTTCCTACTACGAAACTGGTGATTCCCTGACCCTGACGTCTTTGGCCTGGCAAAGAAACCTGCACAGATACTGCAGGTGGTGCGGAAAATGGTGGCCCTACACTGCCGGAAGGGATGTTGCGTTGCTGACTAGCTTCATTGGCCGAGGGTGCAACAACCTTAAGGGACGTTTGGTAGTTAGTCCAGGCTTGCAAATGCATGGTGGTTAAATGTCTATGCAACTTGTATTGAGACTTTTCAGATTCTGTCCTCTGCTTAAGGTAGTTGAACATTTTTGACAGATGACTTTGCGCTGATCAATTGGATGTTGTTTAAAAAAATGCCAGACTGCACTCTTTCTAGCATCGGATACCTTTTCAGGCATTGCAGACTGAGCTTTAACCGGATGGCCACGCTGTCCTCCAACAGGTTTTAGCTTTGCCACGCGTTTTGGGCAAGATACGGGCCCGGCAGATGGAACCTGTTGCGATGTTGATGCCTGCTGCGGCCCCTCCTCCTCCGCTTCAGAACTGCTGCCACCTGCACCCTGTTCCCCCAATGGCTGCCAATCGGGGTCAAGAACTGGGTCATCTATTACCTCTTCTTGTAGCTCGTGTGCAACTTCGTCTGTGTCACCGTGTCGGTCGGTGGTATAGCGTTCGTGATGGGGCAACATAGTCTCATCAGGGTCTGATTCTTGATCAGCACCCTGCGAGGGCAATGTTGTGGTCTGAGTCAAAGGACCAGGATAGTAGTCTGGCTGTGGCTGTGCATCAGTGCACTCCATGTCAGATTCAACTTGTAATGGGCATGGACTGTTAACTGCTTCACTTTCTAAGCCAGGGACGGTATGTGTAAAGAGCTCCATGGAGTAACCCGTTGTGTCGCCTGCTGCATTCTTCTCTGTTGTTGTTTTTGCTGAAGAGGACAAGGAAGCGACTTGTCCCTGACCGTGAACATCCACTAACGACGCGCTGCTTTGACATTTACCAGTTTCACGAGAGGAGGCAAAAGAGCTAGAGGCTGAGTCAGCAAGATAAGCCAAAACTTGCTCTTGCTGCTCCGGCTTTAAAAGCGGTTTTCCTACTCCCAGAAAAGGGAGCGTTCGAGGCCTTGTGTAGCCAGATGACGAACCTGGCTCCACAGCTCCAGACTTAGGTGCAATATTTTTTTTCCCACGACCAGCTGATGCTCCACCACAACCACTACCCTCATTACCAGCTGACAATGAACGCCCCCGGCCACGACCTCTTCCACCAGACTTCCTCATTGTTTTAAAAACGTTACCAAACGAACGGTATTTGTTGCTGTCACACAACTTACACGGTGAGCTATAACTTCAGTATGATTTAGCTACCCCTTTACAGGTGGGTGAGACCACAACGAAAATCAGCCACAATGTTACACACTCTGTTGTTGTTGGCAACAAATGAGATGGCACACACGCAGGACTGTCACTGAAGCGCAAATGTAAATATTTATCTCCCACTGATTTGTGTTTGTTTTTTTTAAAAGGGAGACTTCAGAAAAAAAAAAATTAAAAAAAAATTATTTTTTACAGAAGAATTTATAAAACAAATAAAATGAAATGATTGTTTCAGGGAGAATTTAGGAAAAAAAAAAAAAAAAGGCTTTGTAGGGCCCACTGAGTGAGAGAGGACGCACACAGGAGTCAGGAGTGGCACAAGAGCCCAGAGGCCAATATTAATCTCCCACTGATTGATTTAGTGATTTTTTTTGGTAGATTT
The DNA here is from genome assembly GCF_032444005.1 of Ranitomeya imitator. Classification (NCBI taxonomy): domain Eukaryota; kingdom Metazoa; phylum Chordata; class Amphibia; order Anura; family Dendrobatidae; genus Ranitomeya; species Ranitomeya imitator. The sequence continues at coordinate 47,834,897 of NC_091284.1, read as the reverse complement.
TGGAACCCAAATCAAGCAAAAAAATTAATAGGCTTTCTATGGCCCACAATTGGGGAGAGAGAGAGAGATGGCACACCCAGGAGTCAAGACTGGCACACAAGCAGAAGGGGCAATATGAATCTCCCACAGATTTTTTATTTTTTTTTCAGGGAGACTTGAGAGAAAAAAAAATACAAAAAAAAAGATTTTTTTCAGGAATAATTTAGAAACCAAAGAAAATAAAATGATTGTTTCAGGGAGAATTTAGAAAACAAATAAAACAAAAAATAGGCTTTCTAGGGCCCACTGAGTGACAGATGATGCACATAGGAGTCAGGAGTGGCACACAAGCCCAGAGGCCAATATTAATCTCCCACTGATTGATTTAGTGATTTTTTTTGGTAGATTTTGGAACCCAAATCAAGCAAAAAAATTAATAGGCTTTCTATGGCCCACAATTGGGGAGAGAGAGATGGCACACCCAGGAGTCAAGACTGGCACACAAGCAGAAGGGGCAATATGAATCTCCCACAGATTTTTTTTTTTTTCAGGGACACTTGAGAGAAAAAAAAATACAAAAAAAATGATTTTTTTCAGGAATAATTTAGAAACCAAAGAAAATAAAATGATTGTTTCAGGGAGAATTTAGAAAACAAATAAAACAAAAAATAGGCTTTCTAGGGCCCACTGAGTGACAGATGACGCACACAGGAGTCAGGAGTGGCACACAAGCCCAGAGGCCAATATTAATCTCCCACTGATTGATTTAGTGATTTTTTTTGGTAGATTTTGGAACCCAAATCAAGCAAAAAAATTAATAGGCTTTCTATGGCCCACTATTTGTGAGAGAGATGGCACGCTCAGGACTGGCACACAAGCCCAGAGGCCAATATTAATCTCCCATTTTTTTTTTTCCAGGGAAAATTTATAAACCCAATAAAAAAAATAATAATAAATAGGCTTTCTATGGCCCACTATCTGAGAGAGAGAGATGGCACGCTTAGGACTGGCACACAAGCCCAAAGCCCAATATTAATCTCCCACTGATTGATTGATTGATTTTTTCAGGTAGAATTATGAACCCAAATCAACCAAAAAAATAAATAGGCTTTCTATGGCCCACTATTTGTGAGAGAGATGGCACGCTCAGGACTGGCACACAAGCCCACAGGCCAATATTAATCTCCCACTTTTTTTTTTTCCAGGGAAAATTTATAAACCCAATAAAATAATTAAAAAATAGGCTTTCTATGGCCCACTATCTGAGAGAGAGAGAGATGGCACGCTTAGGACTGGCACACAAGCCCAAAGGCCAATATTAATCTCCCACTGATTGATTTAATGATTTTTTCAGGTAGAATTTAGAACCCAAATCAAGCAAAAAAATTAATAGGCTTTCTATGGCCCACTGAGTGAGAGATGGCACACACAGGAGTAAGGAGTGGCACACAAGCCCTGAGGCCAATATTTTTCTCCCACTGATTGATTGATTGATTTTTTCAGGTAGAATTAGGAACCCAAATCAACTAAAAAAATAAATAGGCTTTCTATGGCCCACTATTTGTGAGAGAGATGGCACGCTCAGGACTGGCACACAAGCCCAGAGGCCAATATTAATCTCCCATTTTTTTTTTTTCCAGGGAAAATTTATAAACCCAATAAAAAAAATAATAATAAATAGGCTTTCTATGGCCCACTATCTGAGAGAGAGAGATGGCACGCTTAGGACTGGCACACAAGCCCAAAGGCCAATATTAATCTCTCACTGATTGATTGATTGATTTTTTCAGGTAGAATTATGAACCCAAATCAACCAAAAAAATAAATAGGCTTTCTATGGCCCACTATTTGTGAGAGAGATGGCACGCTCAGGACTGGCACACAAGCCCAGAGGCCAATATTAATCTCCCACTTTTTTTTTTTTTCCAGGGAAAATTTATAAACCCAATAAAATAATAAAAAAATAGGCTTTCTATGGCCCACTATCTGAGAGAGAGAGAGATGGCACGCTTAGGACTGGCACACAAGCCCAAAGGCCAATATTAATCTCCCACTGATTGATTTATTGATTTTTTCAGGTAGAATTTAGAACGCAAATCAAGCAAAAAAATTAATAGGCTTTCTATGGCCCACTGAGTGAGAGATGGCACACACAGGAGTAAGGAGTGGCACACAAGCCCTGAGGCCAATATTTTTCTCCCACTGATTGATTGATTGATTTTTTCAGGTAGAATTAGGAACCCAAATCAACTAAAAAAATAAATAGGCTTTCTATGGCCCACTATTTGTGAGAGAGATGGCACGCTCAGGACTGGCACACAAGCCCAGAGGCCAATATTAATCTCCCACTGATTGATTTAGTGATTTTTTTTGGTAGATTTTGGAACCCAAATCAAGCAAAAAAATTAATAGGCTTTCTATGGCCCACTATTTGTGAGAGAGATGGCACGCTCAGGACTGGCACACAAGCCCAGAGGCCAATATTAATCTCCCATTTTTTTTTTTCCAGGGAAAATTTATAAACCCAATAAAAAAAATAATAATAAATAGGCTTTCTATGGCCCACTATCTGAGAGAGAGAGATGGCACGCTTAGGACTGGCACACAAGCCCAAAGCCCAATATTAATCTCCCACTGATTGATTGATTGATTTTTTCAGGTAGAATTATGAACCCAAATCAACCAAAAAAATAAATAGGCTTTCTATGGCCCACTATTTGTGAGAGAGATGGCACGCTCAGGACTGGCACACAAGCCCACAGGCCAATATTAATCTCCCACTTTTTTTTTTTCCAGGGAAAATTTATAAACCCAATAAAATAATTAAAAAATAGGCTTTCTATGGCCCACTATCTGAGAGAGAGAGAGATGGCACGCTTAGGACTGGCACACAAGCCCAAAGGCCAATATTAATCTCCCACTGATTGATTTAATGATTTTTTCAGGTAGAATTTAGAACCCAAATCAAGCAAAAAAATTAATAGGCTTTCTATGGCCCACTGAGTGAGAGATGGCACACACAGGAGTAAGGAGTGGCACACAAGCCCTGAGGCCAATATTTTTCTCCCACTGATTGATTGATTGATTTTTTCAGGTAGAATTAGGAACCCAAATCAACTAAAAAAATAAATAGGCTTTCTATGGCCCACTATTTGTGAGAGAGATGGCACGCTCAGGACTGGCACACAAGCCCAGAGGCCAATATTAATCTCCCATTTTTTTTTTTTCCAGGGAAAATTTATAAACCCAATAAAAAAAATAATAATAAATAGGCTTTCTATGGCCCACTATCTGAGAGAGAGAGATGGCACGCTTAGGACTGGCACACAAGCCCAAAGGCCAATATTAATCTCTCACTGATTGATTGATTGATTTTTTCAGGTAGAATTATGAACCCAAATCAACCAAAAAAATAAATAGGCTTTCTATGGCCCACTATTTGTGAGAGAGATGGCACGCTCAGGACTGGCACACAAGCCCAGAGGCCAATATTAATCTCCCACTTTTTTTTTTTTTCCAGGGAAAATTTATAAACCCAATAAAATAATAAAAAAATAGGCTTTCTATGGCCCACTATCTGAGAGAGAGAGAGATGGCACGCTTAGGACTGGCACACAAGCCCAAAGGCCAATATTAATCTCCCACTGATTGATTTATTGATTTTTTCAGGTAGAATTTAGAACGCAAATCAAGCAAAAAAATTAATAGGCTTTCTATGGCCCACTGAGTGAGAGATGGCACACACAGGAGTAAGGAGTGGCACACAAGCCCTGAGGCCAATATTTTTCTCCCACTGATTGATGTGATTTTTTCTGGTAGATTTTGGAACCCAAATCAAGCAAAAAAATAAATAGGCTTTCTATGGCCCACTGAGTGAGAGATGACACAGACAGAGATGGCACTCTAGCAGAAATGTCAATCTTAATCTCCCACAAAAAAAAAAAAAAAAAAGGAACTGTCCTTCAATTACTATCTCCCTGCAGTAATCTCAGCCAGGTATGGCAGGCAGCAATAAGGAGTGGACTGATGCACAAATTAAATAAAAAGTGTGGACAAACAAACAAGATAGCTGTGCAGAAAGGAAGGAACAAGAGGATTTGTGCTTTGAAAAAAGCAGTTGGTTTGCACAGCGGCGTACACACAGCAATGCAGCTATCAGGGAGCCTTCTAGGGCAGCCCAATGAGCTACAGTGCTGAGGAAAAAAAAAAAAAAAAGGAGCTTCCACTGTCCCTGCACACCGAAGGTGGTGTTGGGCAGTGGAAATCGCTACAGCACAAGCGGTTTTGTGGTTAATGGACCCTGCCAACGCTATCCCTGCTTCTGACGAAGCGGCAGCAACCTCTCCCTAAGCTCAGATCAGCAGCAGTAACATGGCGGTCGGCGGGAACTCCCCTTTATAGCCCCTGTGACGCCGCAGACAGCAAGCCAATCACTGCAATGCCCTTCTCTAAGATGGTGGGGACCAGGACCTATGTCATCACGCTGCCCACACTCTGCGTTTACCTTCATTGGCTGAGAAATGGCGCTTTTCGCGTCATTGAAACGCGACTTTGGCGCGAAAGTCGCGTACCGCATGGCCGACCACGCACAGGGGTCGGATCGGGTTTCATGAAACTCGACTTCGCCAAAAGTCGGCGACTTTTGAAAATGTTCGACCCGTTTCGCTCAACCCTACTGAAGGCATAAAAGTAACCAATGCTCTGCTGATTCCATAACCGAGAAAGTCCAAATCGCCCCTGAAATTAACATCAGCACAAAGACCATTCCCTCACCGGAAGCCTCATGTCATGGGCTAAGCATTGGATGGAGTGGAGTAAAGGCACCACCACTCGTCTCTGGAGGAAACGTGTTGGTGAATGCCAGGAGAAAGTTACTCACCTCACTTCATTGTTGAAAATATGAGGTTTGGTGGAGGAGGGATTATACTATGGGCTTAATTTTCAAAGTTTGGTGTAGACATTTGATGGACAAGTTTGGGTTTGGTGAATGCCAGGAGAAAGTTACTCACCTCACTGTATTGTTGAAAATATGAGGTCTGGTGGAAGAGAGATTATACTATGGGCTTGATTTTCAGAGTTTGGTGTAGACATTTGATGGACAATTCTGGGTTTGGTGAATGCCAGGAAAACGTTACCAACCTCACTGCATTGTTCCAAATATGAGGTTTGGTGGAGGAGGGATTATATTATGGGCTTGATTTTCAGAGTTTGGTGAAGACTCATTAGTCACACTGTCATGTCCTCCGTTCCATCTTCTGATACTTACCTCTCTCTCTCCAGCCGACACGCCCCCGACATGGTCTCCTGCCGTATTCTGCCCCGCTTCTCGGGCTCACGGCACTTCGGCAGTTCACACATGTGCAGTTGCGCTTCTTCTGTCGCCAGGGTTGGTGGAAGTTCGTGACCCAGTGGCTCTGCCCCAACATGGCGGCGCCCACTGGGTATTTCTGTCTGGCGTCTCAGCAGTCCTCTTCTCCTGAAATTCGTTAGCCTTTAGGTTTCCCTAGTCCTTTAGCAGTTCCACCTTTACTATTTGTTTTTTCCCTTCCTTAACAGCTCTTAGCTCCCAGTCATTGTCAGTTCCAGATTCTCCTAATTCCATACTTTTCCCTTTTGGTTACCTGTATCCGCTTTTCCTCGTTTACCAAAGTCGTCCCTTTGGCTCTGGCAGTTGTGGTTACATCCCCCTTGGGCCTGCTCCTAACACTCCCTGTATAGGGGTGGATCCATCTGGTCCGCTCATCCTCGGGGGTACTGGAGACGTGACCCAGAGGGTCCACTTTCAGGTTATTTCCTCTTAGAACCCTATCTGTGATACACAGTGAAGGGAAATGTTAATACTTCAATGTACAAGACATTTTGGACAATTGTATGGTGTCATCTGTATGGGAACAGCTTGAGGGAGGTCCCTTTCTGTTCTCTATGTCTGTGCCCAATGCAGAAGGTCCATACAGGTATGTTTGGAGGAGTTTGGTATAGAAACACATGAGCAGCTGCACAGAACTAGAACCTCAACCACATCTAAGACCTTTGGGTTGAATTTGAACAAAGATTGCAAGTGCAACCTTCTCCTCCAGCATCAGTGTCAGACCTCACAAAATGTTCTTTATCAAACATTCCCATAGACATCTCCAAAATCTTGTAGAAAGCTTTTCCAGAAGAGTGGGAGATGTTGTAGATGCGAAGTAAGGACCAATTCTATAATTATGCCTGTGAATTTAGAATAGGATTACATGAAAATTTCTGTGGGTATAGTTTGTAAGTGTCCCAATATTTCTGTCTGTAAGGACTACAGTATATAAATACAGTACAAGTCAAAAGTTTGATAAATATTTGGGAAAAAATATTTTTGTTTATAAGTTGTTAAATACGACCTAATAAAGGGATTTGTGTACATTTAGAAAATCCAATCCCAATAATACAACTTATATTCTATTTTGGATATTTCAGTTATCCAGCTAGCAAGATTTTATAAATGTACCCAAAACCCTTTATTAGGTCGTATTTAAACTATCTTTAAGGTATCATTCCATAAAAAATGACATTTTTATCAGTGGATTAACACTTTATAGTTATGCAGCGCCCCAGAGTCCTGGTCGATGCAGTAATGTCGTTCTGCCACTAAGGGGAGTGATGTTATGTCTGATTGCACTAAAGGAGTTCACCTGACCAGGTATCACAGTCACACATTACACTTCACACTCCGGCCACCAGGGGGAGCAAAAGGCTCTATGTATTAGGCCACTCCTCACACTCGGGTAAAACTGGGGGTTGGATAGGAAGTTAGTCAGAAAGCAGTCTGGGAGAGCTCCAGGGAGGACCTGTCAGGAAGGACACGAAGCGGAGTATATTGTGGGGAAGTGAGAAACGAGATCACAGCACAAAGGCGATAGAACCAGTAGGAGTCGTGCCTCGAGATTGGCAACATCCTACTGAGGCGCGTAGCCGGTGGCCGGAACGCCGAGGAAGTAACAGACTTCAAGCATTACTTCAAAAAGCGGCAGGACAGTTGATTATAGGTTGGCTGTCTACCTTAAATCACCTAAGTAGATATAGGAGGCAATTGTGGGAGAGGGGCGTCTCTAGGGTCCCAGAATAACTCCAGGCCTACCTGTCATACGGGTGCGTCCTAGCCAGATAAACTGGGGGACGGAGAAAGAAAGAACGAATATGACAGTTGTGAGGACTATCCCGTGGTGCTCAGCAGGGAAGGACTACAATACACAGGTGCTAGTTGGTAGGCACTGATTTCCACCTGCAAAGGGAACTCTGGATGTGCCTTCGGACCGGCCGGTCTCAGCCAGCCCTGTTAACAGTGCTCTGGATTGCGGATCCCGAAGTCTTCAGTAAAAAGGTAAAGAGACTGAAACCCTGTGTCCTCGTTATTAACTGTGCCTCACATCATCACCACCTACACTACTGGGAAGCCCTGGGGATATACTTCACCTGTGGGAAGGTATACCATCTAGCTGCCATTACATCACCCCAGTGGACCGCTAAGCAGCGTTGGTCACCCTGACCGAGTACCACAGGTGGCGTCACAAACTCCTGACAAACTTTCACTACCTTTCATTGGACGCCCCTTAGCAGGGTCACGGACCGGGTCTAGCCACCGTGACAACCCCAGGACCGAGACAGAGAGGACCGGTACCGAGTATCCCGTGGCCCTGTGTCTGGGGGCGCTCCAATTAGAATGACCATTTTATTACATGTGACTTAACAGCTCTATGTACCCCAATTCTATTCATGATTCTAATTTTATTGCATTTTTTATTTTCAATATTTTTTAGATATACACGCTTACATACTACATAATATTTTAAAGTTAATAGTAAAACATTGTTTTTAAACAGACTTATTATCTCCCAAATCCATACTCTCCATTTTATCTATATTTATTTACATTATATATGATAGACAAAAGCATAGCATCATACAGCTCTATAGATGCATGAGATCCACTATCATATTATTATTATTCATGCCAGATTACGTGGTTGCGTAAAGGCATCCACTTTTTTCCACACATATTACACAGCATCCATATAAAATTTATATTTGGCATTAATCTGGACCAAGTCAGTGTGCAATTGTCCTTATTCCCACCCATCATGTCAAACCATACATAGATAAAGTGCTACCAATCTATGCGGTAGATGTTCTGTGATGCACAAGTAGGCAGTGGAGAGGTAGGCTGATGCTGATATATAAGGATGGGTTATACGATGGAGCCATAGCCCTGATGACACATTAACAAACTAATCCCTTCATGCACCTGTCCCATAGCTCTTGTGATGTTATGATACACCACAGCCCCTGCTCACTTTGCGACTGCCTTGGAGTCACTACCGGCTGAGCATGCCAGTAGCCGACATCTCTCTATGTGCACCCTGGAGGATCGTTATCGCGGGAGGACTCTCTCAAAACTTCTACCCCCGGGTACACTCACATCCCGCTCCCTGGGACCCGCTGCACGCCATACCACCCACGGCAGCACAACTCCATTTCAGCGGAGTGATTACCTTGGACTTGCGGTGCGCTATACTACCCACAGCAGCACCAGTAAGTGCCACTCAAAACTAGTGTGATTGTCGCTTGTTCACACAACTCCTTCTATGGTGGTTGTCCAGCGACCACTTGGTCATTGTTATTTTAGCTCTATTTTAGCGTAGTGATTATATTCTATTTTACTAAGATGTACACTGCATCAAAAAATAAAGGGAACACTTAAACAACAGAATGTAACTCCAAGTAAATCCAGCTTCTGTAAAATAAAATTGGCCACTTAGGAGGCAACACTGTTTGACAATCAATTTCACATGCTGTTGTGCAAATGGAATAAAGAACAGATGGAAATTATTGGCAATTATCAAGACACCCTCAATAAAGGAGTGGTTCTGCAGGTGGGGACCACAGACCACATCTCAGTACCAATGCTTTCTGGCTGATGCTTTGGTCACTTTTGAATGCTGGTTGTGCTTTCCCACTCATGTTAGCATGTTATGGACTCTACAACCCACACAAGTGGCCCAGGTAGTGCAGCTCATCCAGGATGGCACACCAATGTGAGCTGTGGCAAGAAGGTTTGCTGTGTCTGTCAACGTAGTGTCCAGAAGCTGGAGGCGCTACCAGGAGACAGGCCAGTACACCAGGAGATGTGGGGAGGCCGTAGGAGGGCAGCAATCCAGCAGCAGGACCGCTACCTCAGCCTTTGCGCAAGGAGGAACAGGAGGAGCACTGCCAGAGCCCTGCAAAATGACCTCCAGCAGGCCACAAATGTGCATGTGTCTGCACAAACGGTTAGTAATTAAATCCATGGGGATAGTATGAGTGCCTGACATCCACAGATGGGGGTTGTGCTCACAGCCCAACACCATGCAGGACGCTTGGCATTTGTCACAGAACACCAGGATTGGCAAATTCACCACTGGCACCCTGTGATCTTCACAGATGGAAGCAGGTTCACACTGAGCACATGTGACAGATGTGACAGAGTCTGGAGACGCCACAGACAACAATCTGCTGCCTGCAACATCCTTCAGCATAACCGGTTTGGCAGTGGGTCAGTAATGGTGTGGGGTGGCATTTCTTTGGATGGCCGCAGAGCCCTCTATGTGCTCACCAGAGGTAGCCTGACTGCCATTAGGTACTGAGATGAGATTCTCAGACCCCTTGTGAGACCATATGCTTGTGCGGATGGCCCTGGGTTCCTCCTAATGCAGGATATTGCCAGACCTCATCTGGATGGCGTGTGTCAGCAGCTCCTGCAAGATGAAGCCATTAAAGCTATGCACTGGCCTGCCCGTTCCCCAGACCTGAATCCAATTGAACACATCTGGGACATCATGTCTTGCACCATCCATCAACATCACGTTGCACCACAGACTGTCCAGGAGTTGTTGGATGATTTAGTCCAGGTCTGGGAGGAGATCCCTCAGGAGACCATCTGCTACCTCATCAGGAGCATGCCAAGGCATTGTAGGGAGATCATACAGGCACGTGGAGTCCACACACACTACTGAGCATCATTTCCTTGTCTTGAGGCATTTCCACTGAAGTTGGATAAGCCTGTAATTTTATTTTCCACTTTGATTTTGAGAATCATTCCAACTCCAGACCTCCATGGGATACTAGTTGTGATATATGTTGAACATTTTTAGGCTTTATTGTTCTCAACACATTCCACTTTGTAATGAATAAAGATTTACAAGTGGAATATTTCTTTCAGTGATATGAAGTGTTAGGACTGGCGGAACGCACCAAGAAAGGTGATATAGATGCGTTCGCAGTCCGGGGTCCACCGTGCAGGTGAAAACCTGCTGCTAGTAAATACAGACTATATGGCGGTACACTAAAGTATATACACGTGGGTTCAACCTCACCCAGCGTGAAGGGAGCAATCCTGTTGCGTCACAGGATTGCGGTACCGCACCTAAAGCGCGAGCGAGTAGTCAGCGTACTTAACCCCAACTGGGATTGAAGTCCGATTAGACCCTCGCTGGCACTACACCACAACTGGGTGTGTAAGGAAACTAAGTATAAATATATAAATGCACAGGAGTGCGAGCAATGCCGCACTGACGGACGCCACCAACCACACTGGCTTGAGTATGGAAAGCGCAAGGCAAGCGCACGGCGCCGTACAGGCGGACACAGCAAGAGGACGCTGTAATGTGTGTATCGTGCAGATGATTAGTCGGGCGCTAGATAGCTACCAACATCCGCGAGCAGACAACAACTCTAGGGAGGGATATTTAGGAGCTTTCATCCATCGACATACATTCATCTACACACACATATAACATTATGAGACAATACTAGCGCATGGCCGTGCGGTCATGCGCAGTTTATATAGTTGCAGCACAGGAAGTGGCTACAGCACTTTTGGCCTTCCAAGACCTGCCAAGAGGACCAATGGAATGTGCTGCAGAGCCTGAGCACATGACCCTCGATCTCCAACGGGAGATCTTACCCTGGGCATGCTCAGTACGTGCAGACAAGGACTTAGTCCCAGAGAAGTCCGCTCGCTGCTGACCAGCACTGACTTTAATGGCAGAGACTGGAGAAGCAGCAGCAACTCTTCGCACAGAGTCAGACTGAGCGAGACGCTGGCATCGACGTCCCTGCTGAGCAGACTCCACTGCGGCTGGAGGAGAATGGGAGACCGCAGCGGAGACGGATCAAGATTCCCCCTGTGCAGCAGAGGAAACTCGACTCCTAACATTACCCCCCTTCCTAGGGCCCCCCCCTCCTTGGGCCTCGCTACGTTCGAAGGCAGCAATGAGCTGTGGAGCCCGAATGTGCTCAACAGGCTCCCAGGACCTGTCCTCGGGGCCATAACCCTTCCAGTCTACCAAATAAAAATTTTTACCACGCACCACCTTGCACCCCAAGATAACGTTCACCTCATAATCGTCCGTAGACGAACCCGATGTCCCAGCAGATGACTCGGAAAACCGGGACATATACACGGGTTTCAAGAGGGACACATGAAAGGTGTCGGTCATACCCAGGCGTGGCGGAAGGGCCAAACGATAGACCACAGGATTAACCTGCTCGAGGACCTTGAATGGGCCCAAGTAGCGAGGAGCAAATTTAGTGGACTCAACTCGCAGCCTGATGTTACGGGCGGAGAGCCACTCCAAGTCGCCAGGAGCAAAGGTCAGAGCGGGGCGCCGATGAGCATCGGCGGAGGACCTCATTCTCTCCTTAGAGGCCCGAATGGCATCCTGAGTGCGGTCCCAAATATCTCGTGCCTCCACAGCCCAGTCTGCCACCCTGGAGTCGGCGGAAGACACGGGCATAGGCACAGGCACCCGTGGATGCTGACCATAGTTGAGGAGGAATGGGGTTTGTCCAGTGGAGTCGGCTACGGCGTTGTTCAGTGCAAACTCTGCCCATGATAGCAAGGATGCCCAGTCATCCTGCCTGGCTGAAACAAAATGTCGCAGGTATGTGACCAAGGTCTGGTTGGCCCTCTCTACCAACCCATTCGTCTCGGGATGATAAGCGGAAGAGAGATTCAACTCAATACTGAGAAGACGACAGAGCTCTCTCCGGAACCGAGACGCAAACTGGGGACCCCGGTCACTGACAATTTTGTCTGGCATACCATGCAGGCGGAAGATATGTCTAATGAACAACGCTGCCAAGGCCCGTGCAGAAGGTAACCGCGGCAGCGGCACCAAATGTACCATTTTTGAGAAATGATCGGTGATGACCCAAATGATGGTACAGCCGCGAGACTTGGGCAAACCCACAACAAAGTCCATCCCGACCATCTCCCAGGGCCTATCTGCCACCGGCAAGGGATAGAGCAAACCAGCTGGCCTTTGACGCGGAGATTTATTTTTGGCGCAGGAAACACACGCCAGAACATAATCCCTGACATCCCGGACCATATGCGGCCACCAGTACGTCCTCGCCAGTAGCTCAGATGTCCTCTTTGTCCCAAAGTGTCCACCCACGCTGGACGAATGAGCCCAAGAGAGAACCTCCGGTCGCAAATTAATGGGCACAAAAGTCTTGCCCGGAGGAACAGACTCTAGCGAAACCGGCGCCACGGTTCTCAGGCTCTCGGAAGGGACAATAAGCCGAGGCTCCTCTTCCTCCTCCTCAGTTGACATAAGGGAGCGAGAGAGAGCGTCAGCATGGATATTCTTCTCCCCGGCGAGATAATGAAGGGAGAAGTGGAACCGGGAGAAGAACAGGGACCATCTGGCCTGGCGAGAATTTAGCCGCTGGGCTGTCTGCAAATAGACCAAATTTTTGTGGTCTGTGTAAACTTGGAAGGGAAACCGCGCACCTTCCAGAAGGTGTCTCCACTCCGAAAAGGCCAACTTCATTGCTAGCAACTCCCTGTCCCAGATGGAGTAGTTCCTCTCCGCTGGCGAGAAGGTCTTGGAGAAGAAGAAGCATGGATGCTTCCGACCTTGAGCATCCTTTTGGTAGAGCACCAACGGACGAGGCATCCACCTCCTTTAGGAATGGCTTATCCACATCGGGACGATGTAAGATGGGAGAGCTAGCAAAGTGGGACTTAATAGAAGTGAAGGCCTTGGAGACCTCTTCCGACCACAATTTGGGATTCGCTCCCTTCTTGGTGAGGGCTACCAAGGGAGCTACCAGAGTTGAGAAGTGGGGAATGAACTGGCGGTAATAGTTTATGAACCCCATAAAGCACTGCACCGCTTTAAGAGAATGGGGCTCTTGCCAGTCCATCACAGCCTGTAGTTTGGCAGGATCCATAGCCAATCCCTGGGCGGAGATGATATAGCCCAGGAAAGGTAAGGACTCCTGCTCAAACACACACTTCTCCAACTTTGCATAAAGAGAGTTTGCCCGTAGGAGGTCGAAGACTCTGCCAACATCTCTCCGGTGGGAGTCAATATCTGGAGAAAAGATGAGAATATCATCCAAGATAGACTACGACCGAGGTGGAAAGCATATCCCGGAAGATGTCGTTGACAAAGTCTTGGAAAACGGCAGGTGCATTACAGAGCCTGAAGGGCATCACCAGATACTCATAGTGCCCATCTCTGGTGTTAAATGCCGTTTTCCACTCGTCCCCCTCACGGATGCGAATCAGGTTATAAGCACCCCGCAGATCTAGTTTAGTAAACACTCTAGCTCCCCGAAGCCTATCGAAAAGCTCAGATATCAACGGCAAAGGGTACTTGTTCTTAGCTGTGATAGCATTAAGACCCCTGTAGTCTATGCATGGACGTAGTTCTCCATTCTTCTTCTGCACGAAAAAGAACCCTGCCCCAGCAGGTGACACTGACTTCCTGATGAACCCTCTTGCCAGATTCTCTTGTATGTACTGAGACATTGCCTCCGTTTCCGGGAGAGATAAAGGATAGACTCGACCCCGGGGAGGCTCAGCACCAGGCAAGAGATCAAGAGGACAGTCATAGGGGCGATGGGGCGGAAGAGTCTCCGCTGCCTTTTTGGAGAACACGTCTGCATAAGACCAATATTGCTTGGGGAGAGAGGAGAGATCTGCGGGTACCTCTGTAGTAGTAACCTGAACGCACTCTCGATGACACCTGTTCCCACAAGATTCACCCCATCCCAGAATTCTGCCTGAAGACCACTCGATGTGAGGAGAGTGGTACCGTAACCAAGGTATCCCCAAGAGAACCTCATCAATTCCCTCAGGAATGACGAGTAGAGATATAATCTCCTGATGAGATGGTGACATGGACAGAGTAAAAGGGATAGTTTGATGTGTAATCTGTGTGGGCAGTGTCGACCCATTCACCACTCGTACCGTTACTGGTTGAGATAGCATGACCAGAGGAATTGCGTGACGCTGGGCGAAGGCTGAAGACATAAAATTGCCCTCCACCCCAGAATCCACGCAGAGTTCCACCGAGTGAGAGGATGAGCCCAATGTTATTGTCCCCTTAAAGGACAATTTGGAGGCAAACGTCGCCGTGTCTAGTGCACCTCCACCAACTACCACTAGACGCTGACGTTTCCTCGACCGTTGGAGACATCTGGAGGCAAGATGTCCAGACTGTTGGCAAAGATGACAAATCTGGAATGCACGAGCGGTCCGGGACTTAGATCCTGCTCGAGACTCTACCACAGACTCATGGGGCTCAGGAGCCTGGTCTGGAGATTCCAAAGGTTTGGCGAAGGTGGGAGCCAGCCGAAACCTCTGCCTACACTGGGCTCGCTCTAACCTCCGCTCGTGAAAACGGAGATCAATACGAGTGGATAGAGTAATTAATTCCTCAAGTGTGGCGGGAATCTCCCTAGTGGCCAGGGCGTCCTTAACGTGGTCAGCCAGCCCCCTCCAAAATATTGGAATGAGGGCTTTATCCGACCACTCCAGCTCAGATGCTAAGGTGCGGAAGTGGACGGCAAAATGACTGACCAAGGACGAGCCCTGAGTCAATGCCAACAATTGGAGCGCTGTATAATGGGTGACACGAGGTCCCAAAAAGACCTGTTTCAGAGTGCTCAGAAACAACGGAGCACTCTGCACCACATGATCGCTACGCTCCCATAGCGGCGTAGCCCACTGCAATGCTCTGTCCGACAGAAGAGACACTATAAATCCCACCTTAGCCCGCTCTGTAGGGAAACGAGAGGCCAGAAGCTCGAGATGGATAGAGCACTGACTCACGAAACCCCTACAAGACTTACTGTCACCAGAGAATTTCTCTGGAAGCGGGAGGCGAGTTAGAGTCGAAACAGGAGCGGCAGTGGACAAGGTGGCTGCAGCAACACTAGCAGCATGAACAGCGACAGCAGTGACATCCACAGCTGAAGTTGAACGCTCAAGAGCCGCCAACCTTCCCTCCAGCTGCTGGATGTACCGCTGTGAACGCTGATCGTCCATCATTTACTAGCCAGACCCTGGCGCTAGTATTCTGTTAGGACTGGCGGAACGCACCAAGAAAGGTGATATAGATGCGTTCGCAGTCCGGGGTCCACCGTGCAGGTGAAAACCTGCTGCTAGTAAATACAGACTATATGGCGGTACACTAAAGTATATACACGTGGGTTCAACCTCACCCAGCGTGAAGGGAGCAATCCTGTTGCGTCACAGGATCGCGGTACCGCACCTAAAGCGCGAGCGAGTAGTCAGCGTACTTAACCCCAACTGGGATTGAAGTCCGATTAGACCCTCGCTGGCACTACACCACAACTGGGTGTGTAAGGAAACTAAGTATAAATATATAAATGCACAGGAGTGCGAGCAATGCCGCACTGACGGATGCCACCAACCACACTGGCTTGAGTATGGAAAGCGCAAGGCAAGCGCACGGCGCCGTACAGGCGGACACAGCAAGAGGACGCTGTAATGTGTGTATCGTGCAGATGATTAGTTGGGCGCTAGATAGCTACCAACATCCACGAGCAGACAACAACTCTAGGGAGGGATATTTAGGAGCTTTCATCCATCGACATACATTCATCTACACACACACATATAACATTATGAGACAATACTAGCGCATGGCCGTGCGGTCATGCGCAGTTTATATAGTTGCAGCACAGGAAGTGGCTACAGCACTTTTGGCCTTCCAAGACCTGCCAAGAGGACCAATGGAATGTGCTGCAGAGCCTGAGCACATGACCCTCGATCTCCAACGGGAGATCTTACCCTGGGCATGCTCAGTACGTGCAGACAAGGACTTAGTCCCAGAGAAGTCCGCTCGCTGCTGACCAGCACTGACTTTAATGGCAGAGACTGGAGAAGCAGCAGCAACTCTTCGCACAGAGTCAGACTGAGCGAGACGCTGGGATCGACGTCCCTGCTGAGCAGACTCCACTGCAGCTGGAGGAGAATGGGAGACCGCAGCGGAGACGGATCGAGATTCCCCCTGTGCAGCAGAGGAAACTCGACTCCTAACATCTAGGATGTGGGATTTTAGTGTTCCCTTTATTTTTTTGACCAGTGTAATTTTTTGTTTTTCTTACTTAGATGTAGAGTCTTGCATTTCTACCTGTTAAATACCAATGTATTAGTCGCTGCCCATTGTTCAAGCTTATCTTTTGTTCTGAATTCTTTCTCGGTCTTCTCTAGTGTCAGCTATTCTTCCTAGATTTGCATCGTCTGCAAATTAGTTGACCTTCACTTCTTTTATTTAGATCATTTATAAATATGTTGAACAACACTTAGGCCATGGCTGAGCCTTGCGGTACCACACTTGAAACACTCTCCCAATTGGATGTGCAACCATTTATTACCACTCTGTGAGTACGATCACTTAGCCAGTAATGAATCCACCAAACCGTAGCCTAGTCAATCCAATACTTGGTCATTTTTTCAATAAGGATAGTATGAGATTCTTTAACAAATACTTTGCTGTAGTCAAGATATACTATATCTACCACATTTCCCTTATCACCCCAGTCAGTGATTCCATCATAGAAGGAAATTAATTTAAGATGATATGACTTGTTTGCTACAAGCTCATGCTGACTCTGGCTAACTACTGTAGTCTTATCCAAGTACTTACATACTTGCTGTTAAATTATTTGTTCAAAGTTATTTCCTGATATAAAAGCAAGGCTCACTGGCCTGTAATTTCCTGGCTCCATCTTGTTTCCTTTTTTGAAGATAGGAACAATATTTGCCTTCCTCAATCTTCTGGGATTTCTCTTGCTCTCCAGAAATTTTCAAAGATAGTGGTTCTGCAATTTCCTCAGCTATCCCTTTCATTACTTGATGATGTACAGTACAGACCAAAAGTTTGGACACACCTTCTCATTCAACGATTTTTCTGTATTTTCATGACTATGAAAATTGTACATTCAAACTGAATGCATCAAAACTATGAATTAACACATGTGGAATTATATACTTAACAAAAAAGTGTGAAACAACTGAAAATATGTCTTATATTCTAGGTTCTTCAAAGTAGCCACTTTTTGTTTTGATTACTGCTTTGCACACTCTTGGCATTCTCTTGATGAGCTTCAAAAGGTAGTCACCGGAAATGGTTTTTACTTCACAGGTGTGCCCTGTCAGGTTTAATAAGTGTTATTTCTTGCCTTATAAATGGGGTTGGGATGATCATTTGTGTTGTGCAGAAATCTGGTGGGTACTGTAGCGATTTCACTCACTCAGCTGCGATGGCTGACACTCAGGAGACGTGTTCCTTTAAAGTTCACTGGGTTTATTGCTTCATAAACCATGTGGCAAAACAACAGAAAGCAAAATGGGCCTTTGGTTCAGGCAAAGGAAAACAAGTGTCCAGTTCATCCGGCTCAGTCCTGAAGCCGAACACACTCAGGAGGGTTTCACCTCCACACATATCTGCTGTGTAAAGGATTAGCCAGTCTTATATAGGACTAACCACACCCAGTAATCTATCACATGATTAGCCATGTGGTCTGACATCACCACAGGTCCTGAAACACAAACATATGGTTATATAAAACAACGCAATATTCCGGGCTACATTACAGCAACAAGGCACTTATGTGGCACATACCTCCCATCGACTACACACCCTTTAGCCATGCTACATACCTCCCCCCTCTGCCTAAAGCCGTGGGGCTTGGCACTTTCTCCCACTAAACAAGGGATTCTTGATAGGGCATCTGCATTATCGTGCAGCTTTCCGGCCCGATGTTCCACATGGAAACTGAAGTCCTGCAGGGATAAGAACCAACGGGTGACCCTAGCATTTCTACCCTTCGTTTCCCTCATCCACCTAAGTGGGGCATGGTCGGATATCAGTCTAAATTTACGTCCCAGCAGATAGCACCGTAATGTGTCCACTGCCCATTTTATGGCCAAGCACTCCTTCTCAACGACTGAGTAGTTCTTTTCAGATGAGGACAGCTTCCTACTCAGATAGAGAACAGGATGCTCCTCCCCATGTAGTTCTTGGGAAAGGACTGCTCCCACCCCAACATCGGAGGCATCTGTCTGAAGAATAAACTCTTTCTTGAAGTTTGGGGCCATCAGAACGGGTTGCTTACACAAAGCGTTTTTCATTTCTTGGAAGGCTGACTCTGTTTCTTCGGACCACTTAACCATTACTGGTTTTGTCCCTTTTAGCAGGTCAGTCAGAGGCGCAGCCATCGTGGCGAAGTTTGGGATGAACCTCCTGTAATATCCCACGATTCCCAGAAAGGCTTTAACTTGCTTCTTGGAAACTGGTTTTGGCCACGTTTGAATTGCCTCCACTTTACTGATTTGGGGTTTTATTTCTCCGTGACCCACTATGTATCCAAGGTACTTAGCTTCTTCTTTACCCAAGGCACACTTCTTTGGGTTTATAGTAAATCCGGCCTCTCTTATAGCATCCAACACCGCTTGGACTTTCTCCAGATGACTCTCCCAGTCCGGGCTAAAGATGACGATATCATCTAGGTACGCAGCAGCGTAGGCCTTATGGGGTGCAAGAACTCTATCCATAGCCCTCTGGAAGGTCGCCGGAGCTCCCTGTAGGCCAAACGGCATCCGGGCATACTGGAAGCATCCATCAGGTGTCGAAAAGGCTGTCTTCTCCTTGGCTTCCTGCGCCATGGGGATCTGCCAATACCCCTTTGTCAGATCCAAGGTGGATATATATCTGGCGTGCCCAAGCCTTTCGATGAGCTCATCAATACGGGGCATGGGATAAGCGTTGAACTTGGAGACCTCATTCAACTTCCGATAGTCGTTGCAAAACCTCCACTCTCCATCAGGTTTTGGGACCAGGACAATTGGACTTGACCAACCGCTCTTGGATTCCTCAATGACTCCAAGCCTCAACATACGCTCCACTTCCTTGGAGATAACTTCTCGACGAGCCTCAGGAATACGATAAGGTTTCACATTCACCCGCACATGGGGCTCTGTTAGGACCTCGTGCTCTATGACCTTCGTGTATCCTGGCAATTCTGAAAACAGGTCCCTGTTTTTCTGGAGTAACTCCCGGCACTGCTGTTTCTGGGTTTTCGATAGCGTCTCTGCTATAGTAACCGCTCCAACCTCACCTTCTGGGTTGCTTAACAATGACGGAGTAACTGTCGGCTCTCTATCTTGCCATGGCTTGATGAGGTTGACATGGTAAACTTGGAATGGTTTCCGTCTTCCTGGTTGGTGAATTTTATAATTTACCTCACCAAGTTTCTCGACAACCTCATATGGCCCTTGCCATTTGGCCAAGAACTTGCTTTCCACCGTTGGAACTAACACCAGAACTCGATCTCCCGAATTGAACTGCCTCACTCTTGCAGACCGGTTGTAGACCCTGGCTTGAGCTTCTTGTGCTTGGAGAAGGTGTTCTTTCACGATAGGCATCACCTTTGCAATCCTCTGCTGCATCAGGGCCACATGCTCAATGACGCTTCTGTGGGGCGTGACTTCGGCTTCCCAGGTTTCCTTGGCTATATCCAGGAGTCCTCGTGGATGTCGGCCATATAGAAGCTCAAACGGTGAGAACCCTGTGGAGGCCTGTGGAACTTCACGAATGGAAAACATCAGATAGGGTAAGAGACAATCCCAGTCTCTACCGTCTTTCTCTATAGCTTTTCTCAGCATGCTCTTTAGAGTCTTGTTAAACCTCTCAACAAGACCATCTGACTGGGGATGGTACACCGAGGTCCTCAACTGGGAGATCTTCAGGGCTTTGCATAACTCCCTCATCACCTTGCTCATGAAAGGTGTACCCTGGTCAGTCAGGATCTCCTTTGGCAGACCTGTCCGGGAAAAGACATGGACCAACTCGCGGGCTATGCTCTCTGAGGAAGAATTCCTCAAGGGAATTGCCTCAGGATAGCGTGTGGCATAGTCCAGGATGACTAATATATACTGATGGCCCCGAGCTGATTTAACTAAGGGACCGACCAAGTCCATGGCAATTCTCTCGAACGGTACCTCAATAATGGGCAGTGGCACAAGGGGGTTCCGGAAATGAGGAGTAGGAGCAGTTAGCTGACATGTAGGGCAGGACCTGCAATAGTTCACTATTTCCCGGTGACACCCAGGCCAATAGAACCTCTGCACAACCCGTTCCTGCGTTTTTTCCACCCCTAGGTGTCCACCCAAGATGTGTGAATGGGCCATGTCCAACACTTTCCGTCTATACGGACCCGGCACTATCAACTGCTCTACCAACTCCTCCCTTATTTTCGTGACCCGGTACAACAATTCCCCCCTCAACAGAAAATGGGGAAATCTTTTGTCTGCCCCCGGCTCCTGTACCACCCCGTCAATAACTGTGACATTATTAAAGGCTTCCCTCAGAGTGGGGTCCCTATGTTGGGCAGTCCCAAAATTTTCACCGGTAACCTCTAACTCCAGAATGTCAGATGTAGGGGATACTTCCTCCTCATCCCCAACCAGAACACAAAAAGGAAAGCTGTCTGCCTCTGGGTGTGGCGATACCGTTCCAGGGTTCACTGGTTCCCTGCCAGGGAGCTCA
Organism: Ranitomeya imitator; assembly: GCF_032444005.1. NCBI lineage: Eukaryota > Metazoa > Chordata > Amphibia > Anura > Dendrobatidae > Ranitomeya > Ranitomeya imitator. Next base: position 47,814,036 of record NC_091284.1, on the reverse strand, counting down.
GAACCCTTTCCCCACAAATCCCAAAACAAACAGAAATCCCGGCCAATAATTATAGGGTGCAACAAGTCCTGAACTACGCCGACTATGTGGGATTCAGTGCCACATGCCGTTTCAATGTCCACCCTGGCCATAGGGTAGTCCTTTGCATCACCATGTATGCACCGCACTCCGACCTTCTTTCCTGGGAGCAGATGAAGAGGAAAAGTGGCCCTCACCAGGGTCACTAGGCTCCCCGAGTCTAACAGTGCCGTTACTGCTCGACCGTTCACCTTTACGGGACACGCTTGAGGTCCCTCGTTGGATGGAGAGTTCACACTACAGACTGGATACGCATAGTATGAACAACGGCGTCCCATGCTGCAGTCCATCTGCTCAGTGGCTTGGGAACAACGGGCAGCTATATGTCCTGGCTTGTGGCACCTCCAACAAATAACATCACCCGTGGGGACCTTGGGCACCACCTCCCCCGCCCTTTGTGACCTTGGACGCACCACCCCTTTTTGGGACTCAGCTGCCCTCTGGGACCCCCAGTACGGCATGGGCTGCCTCCCGAAGGAGCCTTCCAACCCTTGGTATCTCTCAACCAGTCCGATCAGCTCGTCGGCATTCTGGGGATCACCCTGGGCAACCCAAGACTGTATAGGCCTCGGGAGGGAATGGACAAACCGATCCATCATCACCCGTTCTACCATCTGTGCAGGCGCAGAGGTCTCTGGCTGCAGCCATTTCTGGACCAGGTGCAACAGATCAAACATTTGGGAACGAGGTGGTTTGTCCCGGTGATAGCCCCAGGAGTGAACTCGCTGTGCCCTGACAGTCAGTGTCACCCCCAGACGTGCGAGAATCTCGGCTTTCAATTTGTGATACTCTTTGGCATCCTGCAAGGTCAAATCATAGTACGCCTTCTGGGGTTCTCCCGTCAGGTATGGCGCAAGTACCTCTGCCCACTGCTCTGGCGGAAGTTTTTCCCTCTCAGCGACCCTCTCAAACACCATCAGGAAGGCCTCAACATCATCCCCGGGAGTCATTTTCTGCAATGCACGTCTTACCGTCTTCCGGACGTGGGTGTCATCAGCCAAACCTGGGGTTGGGGCGCTCGCCTTGCCCTGGATGGCGGTTGCCAGAAGCTGCATCTGCTGCTGATGCTCCTGCTGGCTCTGTTGTAACTGCTGCCTTTGCTCCTGCTGGCTTTGCTGCATCTGCTGCCGTTGCTCCTGCTGGCTCTGTTGTATCTGCTGCTGGCTCTGTTGTATCTGCTGCATCAACAGCCTGTTGGTCTCTTGCTGCCTTTGCTCCTGCTGGACCAAGTGTTTCAGCAGGTCCTCCATTTTCTCCAGCAATGCTTGCTGGCTTGCAACAGCCTTGACCCAGGACATTCAAAAATAAACTCACGTCTCCGCTGGGAACGCTGCTCGCAGGTCTCCACCAATTGTTGCGATTTCACTCACTCAGCTGCGACGGCTGACACTCAGGAGACGTGTTCCTTTAAAGTTCACTGGGTTTATTGCTTCATAAACCATGTGGCAAAACAACAGAAAGCAAAATGGGCCTTTGGTTCAGGCAAAGGAAAACAAGTGTCCAGTTCATCCGGCTCAGTCCTGAAGCCGAACACACTCAGGAGGGTTTCACCTCCACACATATCTGCTGTGTAAAGGATTAGCCAGTCTTATATAGGACTAACCACACCCAGTAATCTATCACATGATTAGCCATGTGGTCTGACATCACCACAGGTCCTGAAACACAAACATATGGTTATATAAAACAACGCAATATTCCGGGCTACATTACAGCAACAAGGCACTTATGTGGCACATACCTCCCATCGACTACACACCCTTTAGCCATGCTACAGTACACAGCTGATAGTCCTACTGAATAGACTGTAAGAATTTGTATTATGGCAAGAAAAAAACAGCTAAGTAAAGAAAAACGAGTGCCCATCATTACTTTAAGAAATGAAGGTCAGTCAGTTCGAAAAATTGTGAAAACTTTGTAAGTGTCCCTAAATGCAGTTGCAACCCCATAAAGCACTACAAAGAAACTGACTCATATGAGGACTGCCCCAGGAGAGGAAGACCAAGAGTCGCCTCTGCTTCTGAGGATAAGTTTATCCGAGTCAACAGCCTCAAAAATCGCAGGTTAAAAGCAGCTCAGATTAGAGTCCAGGTCAATGCCACACAGAGTTCTATCAGCAGACAAATCTCTACAACAACTGTTAACCCTGGAACGCGTACCTGGGGCCTCGCAGGCCTGCTAGGTTACTTGTTTTCTATTATCTGTAAAACTACATTAGTTAGAATTTTGAAACTCAAGGTCATCCTCAGGTATATAGTTGTTAGTAATATCCAGTTGTTCATATATTTTTATGTTATAGGCATCTCGTATAGCAACGCTTTTTTGTGACTACCCCAGATTCACGTACCTGGGGCCTTTGAGGCCTGCTTTGGTTTACATGTACTCCTCAGTCTTTTTGTCTGTACTGTTGTTGGGGAAGAACTTATGACTCAGTCTTTATGACTATTGGTCGATGGCTGTTGCTGGGAAGAGTGTGGATTCTGCCTGACATGGTAATGTGATCCTGGGAGGGAGTTTCCCCTCACAAAGTATTAGCTATATATGGAATCTTTTTATCAAGAACTGTTACAAACTTTACAATTCTAGTGAATATGTGACAGTGGACGAACAACTTCTTGCCTTTAGGGGACGTTGCAAATTTATCCAATATATGCCCAGTAAGCCAGCTAAATACGGCATAAAAATTTTCTGGATGTGCGATTCAGCAACTTATTATGGGATAAATGGCATGATTTACTGTGGAAAAGAAGCTGACGCTCCAGTCCAGAAAGATCTATGTTCCAACATAGTGAAAACACTAGCTTTACCAATTTTCCATTCTGGAAAAAATATCACTATGGATAATTATTTTACTAATTTAGAACTGGCCAATTTTTTGCTTCAGAAACAACTAACACTTGTTGGTACAATGAGACCAATAATGAAGCACAATGCACAGCGACCAATCTACGAGAGTGTATTCGGTTTCTGCAATGAGGCAACAATGGTGTCCTATAAAGCCAAGAAAGAAAAATCTGTGATATTACTGAGCACAATGCATCACGATAAAAGTATTGACACCAATGACAGGAAGCAAAAACCTGAAATTATACTTCATTATAATAAGACAAAAGGAGGTGTCGACAAGATGGACAAAATGATTACTGAATATTCGTGTAAAAGGCAGACTAAACGTTGGCCTGTTGCCCTTTTTTCCAATATCCTTGATGTGTCATCCCTCAATAGCTATATTGTTTATTGTCAAACTAATCCAGAATTCCATGCCAACAGGAATGACAAGAGACGTCTATTTTTGACAGAACTTTGTTATGAACTTTTGATGCCTACTATGCTAGAGAGAAGCAGCACAAAATGCTTATCAAGACAAATTACAGAGGCAATGATCCGATGTGGAACATGCTTTCAGGAACAGCCAGAGCAAAGAGAAGAAAAAAGAAAGCGCTGCTATATTTGTCCAGCAAAGAAAGAAAGAAAATCGGAGCATTTCTGTTCTACTTGCGGGCAAAATGTATGCAGGGAACATTCTGAAGAAAAAATAATATGCAAGAATTGTCGGGGGAATATGTAAAGTGGAAAATAAATATTCCTGCACCAAGTTTGCTACAGACTTTATGTAAAAACTTTTTATAAGAAAAAATGTATCCATCATAAAAAATTGTACTGAGTGAATATATTGGGCGTGCCCGTTTAGTTACATTTTTGTTGTTTTATGTACATAATTTTTTTTTTTGGAATTATACACATCTTAGGCTATGTTCCAAGTAGCGCTGGGGTTCACCAGAATGGGATCCATAATGGATCTGACCTCCTGGTAACTCCAGCTAAGGCTGATGGAATGCCGGGATTCCACCAGCCTTAGCTGAGGTCACCAAGAGGTCAGATCCATTACGGATCCCCTCCTGGTGGACCCCAGCGCTAGTGGGAATGCATCCTTACATTGCAAATTTAAAATAAACTTTGAAAAGTATTTTTATTTGAGTTATTCCATGTTATTTGCACAGAGGCCTAAAAGGCCCCAGGTACGTGAATATGGGGTAGTCACAAAAAAAGCGTTGCTATACGAAATGCCTATAACATAAAAATATACGAACAACTGGAAATTACTAACAACTATATAGCTGAGGAATACCTAGAGTTTCAAAATTGTAACTAAAGTAGTTTTACAGAAAATAATAAAAAAGTAACCTGACAGGCCTGCGAGGCCCCAGGTACGCGTTCTACCAGCCTTAGCCGGGGTCACCAGGAGGTCAGATCCATTACGAAATCCCGTCCAGGCGGACCCCTGAGCTAGTGGGAATGCATGCTTACTTTCAAATAACTTTGAAAAAAAAATGTTTTTGAGTTATTCCATGTTATTTGAAAACAGGCCTCAAAGGCCCCAGGTACGTAATAGTGTAGATTTCTATGGTCACGCATTCTAGGGTTAAGAGGAGACTTTGTGCAGCATGCCTTGATGGTAAAATAGCTGCTAGGAAACCACTTCTAAGGACAGGCAACAAGCAGAAGAGACTTGTTTGGGCTAAAGAACACAAGGAATGGACATTAGACCAGGGAAAATCTGTGCTTTGGTCTGATGAGTCCAAATTTGAGATCTTTGGTTCCAACGACCATGTCTTTGTGCAACGCAGAAAAGGTGAACAGATGGACTCCACATGCCTGGTTCCCACCGTGAAGCATGGAGGAGGAGGTGTGATGTGTGGGTTGCTTTGCTGTTGACACTGTTGGGGATTTATTCAAAATTGAATGCATACTGAACCAGCATGGCTACCACAGCATCTTGCAGCGGCATGCTATTCCATCCGGTTTGCATTTAGTTGGACCATCATTTACTTTTTCAACAAGACAATGACCCCAAACACACCTCCAGACTGTGTAAGGGCTATTTGACCAAGAAGGAGAGTGATGGGGTGCTACGCTAGATTACCTGGCCTCCACAGTCACCAGACCTGAACCCAATCGAGATGGTTTAGGGTGAGCTGGACCGCAGAGTGAAGGCAAAAGGGTTAACAAGTGCTAATCATCTCTGGGAACTCCTTCAAGACTGTTGGAAGACCATTTCCGGTGACTACCTCTTGAAGCTCATCAAGAGAATGCCAAGAGTGTGCAAAGCAGTAATTAATGCAAAAAGTGGCTAATTTGAAGAACCTAGAATATAAGACATATTTTCAGTTGTTTCACACTTTTTAGTTAAGTATATTATTCCACATGTGTTAATTCATAGTTTTGATCCCTTCAGTGTGAATGTACAATTTTCATAGTCATGAAAATACAGAAAAATCTTTGGATGAGAAGGTGTATCCAAACTTTTGGTTTGTACTGTAATTCATCTGGACAAGGAGATTTAAATTCATTTAAATTAGCTAAGTGTTCCCTCACCATCTCTATGTTTATAGATACTGTGGATTATTAAATTCCTTCAAAATGACAGTGAAGATCAGTTGATGTTACATTTGTTTTCTTGCAAAACACAGATGCAAAGTAGGAATTTAAAAGTTTGGCCTTCTCAACATAACTTTTGACCACTTCACCCTTTTCAACATGTAAAAATTCTTTAGAATATTTGACTTTTTTTTTCTCTTGACATACCACCAAAATTCTTTCCTATTGCTTTTAGTCTCCCTTGCAAACCTCAATTCGTTACTGACTTTAGCTCTTCTAAAGCTTGCCCTGCATTCCTTGCAGACAGCATTATATTCTTCTTTAGATACTTTCCCCTCTTTCCATTTGATATACATTTCTTTTTTCTTTTCTAGCAAGTGTTTAAGTTTTGTGTTCATCCATGCATTCCTCCATTCTTTTTGGAATTGTTATCAATTGTGAGAATTTCACTTAGCAAAATCTCTCGTTCTTCTTGGACATTTCTATCCTTTACAACATCCAACCATTGAACCTTTGCTAAGCTTTTTCTCAGTTTATTAAAATCTACCTTTTTAAAGTTGAACCTTAAAATCTGAGTCCTTGCAGGTCTTTCTCATGTTGTTATCAAAAATTCAAGGATGGTATGATTGTTGTCTCCTAAATTCCCAGCCACATTTACTTCCTCAAGTTGAAGGCTTAGGGGTGATCTTATTACAGTGTACAAATATATGAATGGACAGTACAGGATCTTTCTAATGATTTTTCTACACTTATGCCTGCGAAAGGGACAAGGGGGCATCCTCTATGTCTAGAGGTAAGAAGGTTTAATCATGATCACATACAAAGATTCTTTTTTTCTTGAAATATATAATATTACAGGTTATAGGCACTAGACTCTGTGATGGGGCGTTGATCCAAGGAACTAGTCTTATTGCAGTGTTTGGAATCAGGAAGGATTGTTTCTTCTAATTTGGAGCTACTAATGCCTACGTCATGAGGTTTTAGTGTTCCTCTGGATCCAGGGCTGGCGTTAGGTGCAGGCAAACTAGGCATTTGCTTGGGGCCCCCACTTCCCCAGGGGATCCCAGCCAGTGGAGAGCTGCTAATAGTGGCACACCACATAGCTGCTATAGGGCCCATGTGTTAGCGGGGCCACTGCCAGTGGTGGCTCTGCCCCAAGTCCACATAGCACATTCAACTGTATCAGCATCATAGATGCTGATACAGTTAAAATCAATGATGGAGATGAGAGCTTCAGGTGACGCTCACTCTCTCATTATTCCCCATCTGCTTCTGACATAGTGAGTGCAAAGATGTCACTTCATCGCATGCTATGCTTTGCTGAGCAGTGGAGCTGATGAGAAGACACCATAGCAGTGGGGAAACGAGGAGCGGTGAGGTATTGATTTTTCAATCAGTGTGTACATGGTGGTCATAACACTGGAGGACTATGGGACTGTTTATACTATTTTAGGCTGTATTATACTATATGTGGCTGCATTGTACCATATGGGGGCTGCATTTATACTCTATGAGGGATGTATGATCTTATATGGAGCTGCATGATACCATATGGGGACAGCATTATACTCTATGAGGGCTGAATTTTACTCTATGGGGGTGCATTATACTATTTTAGGCTGCATTATACTCTATGAGGCTGGGTTATACTCTGTGAGGGCTTCATAATATTCTATGGGAGCTGCATTATACTTTATTTGGCTGCATTATAATTTTTTTGGCTGCATTATAATTTTTTTGGCTGCATTATACGCTATGAGGCTGCATTATAGTCATGGGCAGAATGGTGTCTCAGTGGTTAACACTGCAGCCTTGCAGTGCTAAGGTCCTGGGTTCAACTTGCACCAAGGAAAACATCTGCAAGAGTTTGCATGTTCTCTCCACGTTTGCGTGGGTTTCCTTTGAGCTCTCCAGTTTCCTCCCACACGCCAAAGACATACTGATAAAAATCTAGATTGTGAGCCCCATTGGGGACATTGACAATAACATATGTAAAGCGCTGCAGAATATGATAGAGCTACATAAGCAAAGCATAATAAATGAGGCTGCATTATACTCAATGGAGCTGCATTATACCATATGGGACTGCATTATACTATATAGAGGCTGCATTACACTGCATGTACGACTATGTGGAATGCATTATACTGTATGGAGGACTATGGGGATTGTATTATACTAAATGAGGTACTATAGGGTGCACTATACTATGGAAAGTCCATTGTACTATTAAAAAGACTATATGGATGATTATGGGATGAATTATACTATATTGAGCACTATGGGAAGTGTATTATATTATATGGAGGAATATGAGGGCACATTATACTATGTAGAGAACTATGCACCACCTTATACTATATGGAAGACTAAGGGGGTGTTATACTATTTGGAGGACTATGGGATGCATTATACCATATTGAGGACTATGGGAAGTGTATTATACTATGTGGAGGACTATGGGGAATGCATTATACTATGTGGATGACAATGGGGCATATTACACTATGTGGAGGACTATGGCCACCTTATACTATATGGAGGACTATGGGATGTGCATTATACTATATGGAGGACTGTGCTGTGTATTTTGAAAAAAGTCCAAGAATCTGGCACTCAAATTGATGAATTTATTTACAACATGAGGAAAGTGTACAGAACGCTTCAGTCCTTAGATCTTCATTTGTTATACACTAAATGGTTCAAATAGATTCAGAGAGATTCGAAACATATAACATATGTGTATCTGGTTGTTTTGATTCAAGCATAAGCTTGTATCTAGGAAGAGAGTGAGCCTGTGACAGCCCGCAGGGTTGCAACTCCAATCGCTGCAGTGTTCAGGCCGTCATACTTATGCTTGAAACAAAAGAGCCGGATTTACATATGCTATACGTTTGGAATCTCTCTGAATCTCTTTCTTTGTATAATGGGTTGGGACCCAATCCGTGCACCTAGCTACTACACAGGAGTTCCGTTCTTTCTACAGTATATGGGGTGTATTACGCTATGTGGAGGACTATGGGCCACATTGTACTATATGCAGGACTTTAGGATGTGCATTATACTATATGGAGGACTATGGGGTGCATTATACTATGTGGAAGACTATGAGGTGCAGTATACTAAATGAGCAAAATGCTGCCTATTCACAGAGAGATTGGATTGTTTATGCCCAAACAGAAATCATTGTTCACAGCAGCACATCGCCCGATGAAAACTGTAGATATGCTGCTGATAACATGTAAAGAGGCTGGGAAACTAGCATCAAACGACTTCTAAATTGTTGATCACGCTCGTTTCACATACTGAACTCAGCGCATATAAATACAACCAAAATGTTTCTGTATGATGCTGCAATTTATTAGCATTCATGGCCCTACGTTAAACTTTTGCTCAAGGCCCTATCTGGATAAATATGTTAGATTATAGGTTGAGCTCCATGGACTTATGACTAGATTCAACCTTAAAACTGGGAAATTATGAAAAGTCATTTATTTTGCTCTGAGGTTAATCATTCTCCATTTCTCAAATCATAGGGAATGAAGGGATTAAAAAGTAATAAAAGTTTACTTATCTACCCTGCTACTGCAGCTTTCAACCTGGTCCTCTTCTTGTTTCTTTTGGTCTTTGGATTTCCAGTGCTGACTAGTCCTTCTGTAGCCGTGTGGTATGCAATACACTTCAATGACATGTATTGCCCCCCATTTGTCTGATTGAGACCTACGGTAGTTAGAAACAGAAAATCCAAACTTTGGATGAAGCAAGCAGAGAACGGGGAAGAGGGCAACGACAGAAGGTGAGGGGCAGGCCTAGAACAGGCAAGTATAATTTTATATTATATTTTTTAAATAGAGTTGAAGGAGTTTTTCAGGACTTTAACATTTATGGCCTACCTTTAGGAAAGGTTATTAATGTCTGATCGATGGGTGTGATAACCGGCACCCCGCCAATCAGCTGTTCCTGGTGTAAGCAGTGTTCGAAAATGATGAGTTATGAATCCGCACAGTATTGAGTGAATAGTGGCTGCTGTCAAGTACTGCACACTCGCCCCTTATTCATGTCAATAGGGGGTGGGGGTGCAGTGCGGAACCACAGTCACTATTACATTGATAGAGCTGTGTTGTGTATCTCCGTTACTCCGGAAGCTGATCTTCCGAGGCACTGGGTGTCACATCCACACCAATCCGATATCAATGATGGTAAGAATGAGCAATCAGTGTTAAAGTCCCAGACACCCCGTAAACAGATTTCCAGTCTGATCATCTGTCGTAATGGGACCAGCACAATCTTCACTTCTGAATGTTGGTCGCAGAAGTGAAGACTGCATTTGTCTTGCTGACACGGAGGACTGGACTAGATGCCGGACCAAGGGATAGTCTGAAATTTTTTGCTCAACTATAATTTTAACCCCTAAAAAAATTTTCAGAATGAATTTGATTTGTTACAAATCAATTCACTCATCTCTAGTCCAGATACTCACTTGAATAAAACACTTGGAGGAGATATCCTAAAACTTTACAAGGATGACCCCAAGAAAACTTTTCTTTTGTTGGACTATACAAAACTTCATTACAAAGGCCAGAATAAAAGAGAATGCAATGTGAAATTAATATCTGAATCGTTCTCTGTAATTGTATTCCGGTGACAAATATCGCTTTGAGCTTTGACTATTAACAATGATTTCTGGCAAAAGCTTCTTATTTTGTGACAACATAATGAACATATAAATAATTCCATTTACCGTTGTACAGAATCAATGCTATCTACAAAGAGATGCCAGGGCTGCTGTACATTCAATAGGAGATTTCTTTATCTATTCCTGGCAGTTACTTGAACTGGCACAATGCCACAGCAGAGACTGTCTGGATGTGTGGTCAGTGCTTCAGAGGAGATAGTGTATATATTGGATATATTTTGTTATCTTTGCAGCAGATTTTAATAACGGCTATCTGGGCTATCATATGATCCATGAATATTTGCCCTGATTATACATTGCACACAGTGTAAGGCCTCCTTCACTTGTCCTGGTGATTCCTGGTCAGGAAAAAACAGTACTGGAGAGATCCTTGGTCAGTGTACGTATGTGACATCCGTGTGTCCATGTTTGCTGTCCTTGTGTCTGTGCATCCGTGTGTTACATCGATGTGATGTCTGTGTGTCCGTCTGACATGTACCAGCACCTGTTAAAAGCAGTGAAGTTCGCTAGCGGCAAGTGGGGTAATCGGGTTGGGGTTGACATCACCTTTGTATTGCCAGCCCAGGGGTTCTTCATTGCCAGAGATTTGCAATGAAGAAGCATCTATAAGACGCCCCATAACTAACCCCATGTCCTCTATAGAAGACAGGAAATAATAAAAAACTAAAATTCTCACCTTATGCCTAATTCACCGATGCCTAAAAACAATACACAACCATATCCCTCACCTGTCCGAAGTGCAGATAGGCCATACTGTCCCATGCCGTAATCCAGCTCTGCAATATCTATTTTTTAACACGAACAGTGCCATGATGTGACCGTCCATGCTAAAAACCAGGACACAATGAGCTGCTGCAAGCTCAGTTCACTGCGAGCTTCGGCTCTGCTACATAGGAGTGAAGCTCAGACCGCTCCTACGTAGTAGATTTACAGCATTGCTATGAGCGCTGACCACAGAGTGGCACTAATAGCAATCCGGCATCAACAACCATAGAGGTCTCAAGGAGACCTCTGGTTGTTATGCCGATGCATCGATGACCCCCGGGGTCAGCGATACGCTCATTTCTGGCTCGATGGCTGGAAGTGCTAGTTAAATGCCGCTGTCAGCGTCTGACAGCGGCATTTAACTAGTTAATAGCAGCTGGTGGATTGCGATTCCACCCACAGCTATTGCGGGCACATGTCTGCTTTTCAAAACAGCTGACATGTCCTGACTTTGATGCGGGTTCACCTTTCTTCCCAGAGCCATAACTTTTTTATGTTTCCACCAATGTGGCCATGTGAGAGCTTGCTTTTTTTTAAATTGCAGAAAAAGTGCAATTCCACAATTTTTTTTTACCATGTTCATAAAATGACAAAACTGACCTGCCAATATGATTGTCTAGTTCATTTGCAGATACCAAACATCTATAGGTTCTTTTTTAGTTAAGTGGTGAGAAAAAAAATCCAAAGTTTGCCAAAGAAAGAGAAAAAAAACGGTGCCATATTTCGAGACCTATGGCATCTCCATTTTTTGGGGATCTGGGGCTGGATGCAGGCATTTTTTGCAGCACGGATCTGGGGTTTTTATTGGCACCATCTTGGTGTAGATAAGCTCTTTTGATCACCCGTTATTGCATTTTATTGCATTGTTGCAGCGACCAAAAAAATCTTAATTCTTGGGCAATTCTGAATGCAAAGATACCAAATATGTGTATTTTTTTATTGTTTTATTTTGAACGGGGCAAAAAGGGGGTGATTTGAACTTTTATATTTTTTTTATTTTTAAAAACATTTTTAAAGCTTTTTTTTTTCATTTTACTTACTTCAAAAGTCTCCATGGGAAACTAGAAACTTTGATCATGCGATCACCTGTGATACCCAGAGCAGAGCTTCAGCCCTGCTATATGTAGCTAAAATGCTCATTTGCTATGAGATCGACAGTGGCCTTTAACTAGTTAACAGCCTCAGGTGGATCGTAATTCCACCCGCAGCTGTTCGGGGCCACATCTGTAATTAAAATAGAAAGTAAATAGCACAAAGTGTAACGCAATAAAATTCACAAAATCAATATTGACTTCTTAAATTGCCTTGCCACATGACTTAGTATAAGATGTCAAAAAGAAATTCCATTTGCAGTTGCATGTTTCGTTTGCCCCTCATCAGTGCAAAGCAGGAGAACAGTTTGACTTAGAAAGAACCCTCTAACAGAGGATCCAACAGATAAAGCTTCTCCTTAGGGCTCATACTCACTTGCGAGAAACTCGGATGAGTCTCTCATGTTAATACCCGGCACTGCACCCGGCACTCAGGAGCGGAGCGTGCGGCTGCATGTATTCCTATGCGGCCGCACACTCCGATCTGAGTGCCAGCAACAGCGCCGGGTATTAACATGCGAGACTCATCCGAGTTTCTCGCAAGTGAGTATGAGCCCTTATAGAGAGCACAAAGTTGATGTAATATGATTTATAGGCCATACAATGCACTCTTAGTGATATAAATAAACCATTGCATATGATATAAGTTTCACTTCACTGATTTTGAGCTCTCCACACATAGAAACTTGGGATCATTTTCTTGCTGAAATGTCTACCCTCATTTCATCTTCGTCATCCAGCAGATTTTTTTCGGGAATTTCTCAATACAGTTGCCCGTTCATCCTACCTTCTATTACATGAAGTTTTTCAGTGCCATATGCTGAAAAAGCAGCCCCAGACCATGATGTTCGAAATCCAAACTTCACTGTTGGTATAGTTAGTGTTTTTGCTGTGATATGCAATGCCTTTTGGACTCCAAACATGGTGTGTATTATGGCCTCCAAAGAGTTCAATTTTGGTCTCATCTGAAAAGACCATATTCTCCCGGTATTTCATAGGCTTGTCTAAATGTTGTTAAGCAAACTTTAAACTCGCTTGAACATGCTTTTTGTTCAGCAATGGAGTCTTGCTTGGTGAGCATGTATACAGGCCATAAAGGTTGAGTGCATTGCTTATTGTTTACTTTGAAACAATTGTACCTTCTGATCCCAAGTCTTTCTATAGCTCTTCACAGGTGATCCTTGGCTCTTATCTGACAACTCTTCAGATAATTTTTTTTATTTGTTTTTTACCTGAAATCTTGCGGGGAGGACCTGGTCGTGGCTGCTTTAAAGTGAAATTATGTTCTTTCCACTTCTGGGTTATGGCCCCAACAATGCTCACTGGAACCTTCAGTGGTTTAGAAATTTGTCTGTACCCAATTCTGTCAGTTTTCTTAGCAACAATAAGTTTGTGAAGATCTTGAGATACTCACTGGTTTTACCGATCATGAGATGTTCCTTGTGTGTTACCTTGGTAATGAGACACTTTTAACACTAGGACTACTGGAATAGTCATTTTGACTACTTACTTGCAGTAGTTCTAGTCAGGGTTCACGAGTCCAGTAGTCCTAGCGTTAAGCCATCAGTTGAAGCAGCTGAAATAATTTTTTTTTTATGTGGCAGTATTGATTTTTAATTCATGATAGATTTCAGCTGGTGTTATAACTTTCGAGGGGGTTTTGCACCTTTATTTTCTCCTGAGTTCAATACTTTTTCGTTAGGTCATTTCTAATTATTACTAGTGTTGAGCATTCCGATACCGCAAGTATCGGGTATCGGCCGATACTTGCGGTATCGGAATTCCGATACCGAGATCCGATATTTTTGTGATATCGGGTATCGGTATCGGAAGTGTAAAATAAAGAATTAAAATAAAAAATATTGTTATATTCACCTCTCCGGCGGCCCCTGGACATCAGCGGGAGGATCCGGCGTCCGGCACGGCTTCTTTCTTCAAAATGCGCGCCTTTAGGACCTGTGGTATGACGTCCCGGCTTCTGATTGGTCGCGTGCCGCCCATGTGACCGCCACGCGACCAATCAGAAGCCGCGACGTCATTCCTCAGCTAAAGTCCTAGAATGAGCGCCTTTTAGGACCTGAGGAATGACGTCGAGGCTTCTGATTGGTCGCGTGGCGGTCACATGGGCGGCACGCGACCAATCAGAAGCCGGGACGTCATTCCACAGGTCCTAAAGGCGCGCATTTTGAAGAAAGAAGCCGTGCCGGACGCCGGATCCTCCCGCTGATGTCCAGGGGCCGCCGGAGAGGTGAATATAACAATATTTTTTATTTTAATTCTTTATTTTACACTTTAATATGGATCCCAGGGCCTGAAGGAGAGTTTCCTCTCCTTCAGACCCTGGGATCCATGAGGATACATTCCGATACTTGATGTCCCATTGACTTGTATTGGTATCGGATATCGGTATCGGCGATATCCGATATTTTTCGGGTATCGGCCGATACTATCCGATACCGATACTTTCAAGTATCGGACGGTATCGCTCAACACTAATTATTACACAAACATAATTTATGGACACCTATCTTTTGATTTATTTGCCTGTGTGGATTGGAGGGGTGGTCATTGACATCTGGTGAGAATTTCATATAAATAGCACCTTTAGAAATATATTTAGAAAATTGGTGACGTGTTCAATACTTAATTCACCTGCTGTATCTTTATTACACAGCATTGAGATATCTTATTTTCTTAGGTAAGATAACCTTCTCTTACAAATTATCAGAATGATGGCTTTTAAGTCAAGTTAACATTTGCTATTTCTCTATAGTGAAAGACTATTTATAAGGGAGCCTATTAAGATGTGAGATGGCATATGAATATATTCACAGATGTGTTCACATTTACATTTTCGCACAACTACAGTAGTAATTGCTAAATGACTAAGTAATATGAAGAACCCTTGACATTCACATCACAAATAATAATGAGCGTGAGTCAGAGCTTATTTTGGAGGAGGCATATAGACAGGGTTTAACATTGCTATTGTAGTACTTGCATCACACTGCTGCACCATTAACCCCTTCCCGACATACGCCGTACTAGTACTGCTCTGCGGGAACTGCGTTCCCGCAAACCGCAGAACTACAGTAGTACGGCTGCTCGATCGCGCAGTCTCACTGTGAGCACCGCGGCAATCGCGTGCGGGTGTTAGCTGTATGTGACAGCTGACACCCCACAGCAATGCCCACTATCGGCACTAGCTCCGATCGTGGGCATTTAACCCCTCTGATGCCGCTTTCAGTAGTGACAGCGACATAGAGGGGCACAGCGCAGGGACAGGGGCTCTCTGCGCTCTCTCGTAATGCGATTGCGTTGTTCCGGTGGTCTTCATGGAGTTCCCGGATCCAAAATGGCTGCAGGGCTCCTTCCGGGTCCTGAAGTGAGGTGACTTCCCGGCGCATGGTCACAACAGTCGCCAGAGAGCTTCCTGCACTGCCTGTCAGATCGCTGATCTGACACAGTGCTAAGCAAAGTGTCAGATCAGCGATCTGATGTAATATAGTGATGTCCCACCCTGGGACAATGTTATAAAGTAAAAAAAAAATAATAATAATCCCCAAATAAAGAAAAAAAAATAAAAATAAATATTTTCCAATAAATCAATTTATTTATGTAAATAAAAAAAAACAATAAAAGTACACATATTTGCTATCGCCGCGTCAATAACGACCGCTCTATAAAACTATCCTTCTAGTTAACCCCTTCAGTGAACACAAAAATAAATAAAAACGAGACAAAAAACAATGTTTTATCATCATACTGCCGAACAAAAAGTGCAATAAAATGTGATCAAAAAGGCAGATATAAATAAACATGGTACCACTGAAAACGTCATCTTGTCCCGCAAAAAAAAGCCACCATACAGCGTCATCAGCAGAAAAATAAAAAAGTTATAGCTCTCAGAATAAAGCGATGCAAAAACAATTATTTTTTATATAAAATAGTTTTTAGCATCAAAACATAAAAAATGATATAAATGAGTTATTGCCATAATCGCACTGACCCGAAAAAGCTGCTATATCAATTTTACCACACGCAGAACGGTATAAACTTCCCCCTAAAAGAAATTCAGGAATTGCTGGTTTTTGCTCATTCTGCTTCCCAAAAATCTGAAAAAAAAAAGCGATAAAAAAATATCATGTGCCCGAAAATGGTACCAAATAAAAACCGTCAACTCGTCCTGCAAAAAACAAGACCTCATATGACTCTGTGAGCCAAAATATAGATAAATTATAGCTCTCAAAATGTGGTCATGCAAAAACTATTTTTTGCAATAAAAAGCGTCTCTTAGCGTGTGACACCTGCCAAACATAAAAATCCGCTATAAATAGTAAATCAAACCCTCCTTTATTACCTCCTTAGTTAGGGAAAAATAACCAGTTTTGCTGGTTTTGGTCTGGTGCCTCCCATCTTCTTTTGATGCCGTCCTCTTTCTTGCTTTGTGTGGATGACACGTCTCGACATCATCCACACAGTCTCTTTGGCATTGCGCTCCTGTGCAACAGTTCTTATCTGCCCTGTTGAGGGCAGAAAAAAGTACCTCAGTGCGTAGGTGCTGGGAAAGGTCAAAGAGCCCCGATGCATGCGCACTGCAGTACTTTGCTCTACCTTAGACAGGGCAGAGAAGTACACTTGTGCGGGAGCGGGAGGCAGAGGAGAATGTGTGGATGATGTAGGATGCGTCATCAATACAAAGCAAGAAGGAGGATGGCATCGCAAGAAGATGCGAGGCTCCGGACCAAGACCAGCGACATCCATCTGAACGGACGGCCCCACAGGTGAGTATAATAAAAGTAATTTTTCTTCATTTACAAGTCTGGCTGGGGACTTATATACAGCAGTATTGAATTCTATAAATCAGGCCTGAAAGATGGTGGCCGTATCTCACATCAGCCAAACCTGGTGACAAGTTCCCTTTGAGCACCGTTTCCGTCCATTTTAGCGATTTTCCTGTCCCCCACATCTCCTGTTAGGGCCTTTTGGAAAAATGCTCGAGTTTCCAATTGACTTCCATTATGCTTGAGTCGAGCCCGTCTCACCATCCGACGACCACTTAAGCATTTTAGTTCTCGCTCATCATTAATCACAACCACTTGCTTGGCCTTTTTTCAACCTTTCTTGTTGACTCAAGTGAATAACTATCACAAAATGACCATATTTTAAAATATACTTGATATTACAAAATTCTGACAGAGGATGTTTATACTATAGGTGTCTAAACTATAGGCTGCATAATTAGTTAGCTGAGAATCCATTAGATCTTCCTGATGAACAGTTTATGACTTTGCTTTTTTTCTGATCTCCTCTGTACTAATTTATGATCAAAGACTATGTCAAAGTTGAGCTGAATTTTGATGTGGTTGTAAGTAGATTGACATATTGACCACTCTCGCCCTTGAAAAATATGTAAATTATTGTCATGTGATCTATTATGTATAATGTGAATTGTGACTTCTGTTAATGATGGTAGTAATGTGTATAGTTTGACAGTAGGGATAGTGAGTGTTAATGTTTTGAACTAGCCCAAAGTCGGAGGGACTAAGTTGATGGGAAAGTGACAGTTTTTTGGTAGTGGGTCCAATAAGGCCTGGAGTGCCTAGAAAAAGGACCTAAGGTCCAGTGTCAGAAGTGCCGCATTCTTGGGTGTCTTTAAGTGAGAGGAGACCAAAAGGATTAGATAACAAAATCCGGAGCGGAAGTGACTGTGTGATATAGTGATTTTCAGAAGGCGAGTGTTATGATCTGGTGGCCTAGGAGCAGCATGAGATGTACTCTCGAGAAGGTGGTACCTGTACTGACCGCAGACCCTGAACTTTGCACCGCAACTAGAAGTAGCCGTGGGATGTACCTAACACTCCCTAGACACCTCGACACAGCCTAAGGACTAACTTCCCCTAAAGATAGAAATGGTAAAACTATCTTGCCTCAGAGAAAATCCCCAAAGGATAGACAGCCCCCACAAATATTGACTGTGAGAGGAGAGGGAAATGACATACACAGACTGAAATCAGGATTTAGCAAAGGAGGCCATACTAGCTAAAAAGAAAGAATAGGACAGAGTACTATGCGCTCAGTATTAAAACACTAGAATATATCCACCACAGAAAATACAAATCTCCACATCTGACTAAAGACATGGAGGGTATATCTGCATCTCCAGAGAAATAGCTTGGCTGCAAAAAATCCTTACACAGACAAAGCTGGATAAGACAAATCATGAAAATGCACTGAACAATAAGGCCCACAGCATGTGGACAGCAAAAACAAAGCCAGAACTTATCTTTGTTGAAATTAACAGCAAAACAGGAGAGACCAGGTATGGATGTGAATCCTCCAAAAACAATGGACAACTGGCACTGACTAAAGGATCAAGCAAGACTAAATAGCCCAGTCCAAATTGCAATAGGTGGACACACCCGATAAATGCTGCGATCCAAAGACAGCAGCACTACCACTCATAACCACCGGAGGGAGCCCAAGAGCAGAATTCACAACAGGCGAGTTCTGGGTGAGAATGCCTAGCAGTAAGGCCCAGAATTTATAACTCCAAGGGATAACGGGCCTGGACAGGACTGAGCACATGAGGCAAATAGAGTTTGTTGGCCAGTAGATCCAGAGAGTCAACATTGGAAAAGATAAGCACCCACCATAATGGCACCAAAATTTTACTAAGGGGAAAGAAAAAGCGGAACCGCAGGCTGAGTAAAGGACTCTTGCTAAACAGAATTGTAGTGTTGAGCTGGGTTGTGGTGAAGTAGCAAGGACAAGTAAAGAGAGTAAAGAGGAAAGAATTGAAACTGTAGGGAAAATGCTCCAAATTGTGAAGGAAACTTTCATAAGACTGTGTAGCCTCCTGTATATATTCCCTACTAAACTCTCGTTCAAGGGAATCTGTCACCTCATTTTGGCCCTAAAAACTGCCGCCACCACCATTAGGGGCCATCAGGGGCTTATCTACAGCATTCTGTAATGCTGTAGATAAGCCCCCGATGTAACCTGAAAGATAAGAAAAACAAGTTAGATTATACTCACCCAGGGGCGGTCCCGGTGTGGTCCGGTCCGATGGGCGTCGAACCGTGTCCGCCCCTGGGTGAGTATAATCTAAGGCTACTTTCACACTAGCGTCGGAATCTCCCCGTCGCAATGCGTCGGGCAGAGATTCCGACACTAGCGTTTAATGCACTGCACAATGGGTGCAGCGGATGCATTTCTCCGGCGCATCCGCTGCCCCATTGTGAGGTGTGGGGAGGTGGGGGCGGAGTTCCGGCCGCGCATGCGCAGTCGGAAAAAGCGGTCCGTCAGGAGCAAAAAACATTACATGTAGCGTTTTTTGCTCCCGACGGTCCGCCAAAGCACGACGCATCCATCGCACGACGGATGCGACGTGTGGCAATCCGTCGCAATGCGTCGTCAATACAAGTCTATGGGGGAAAAACGCATCCTGCAAGCACTTTTGCAGGATGCGTTTTTTCTGCAAAACGACGCATTGTGACGGATTGCAGTTAACGCTAGTGTGAAAGTAGCCTAACTTGTTTTTCTCATCTTTCAGGTTACATCGGGGGCTTATCTGAAGCATTACAGAATGCTGTAGATAAGTCCCTGATGGCGGTGGCCGCAGTTTATAGGGCCAAAATTAGGTGACAGATTCCCTTTCAGTAAAAAGTTTATTTTGAAATGGTGGTCTCCTGTATTGAACTGTGAAACATCTGGTTCTGCCAAACCAGCAACTTCTGTTACATGCGGCCTGCACGAGCATTGCACCCCCACATCAAAAGTCCACATACCCAGCCAGGACCTCCACCTTCATGTAATGTGTCGGGCATAAGAAATGAGTGCCTTGCCCATGACTATCACCCCGTGCCATATTTCATGTTTATAAATAATTTAAAATAGAATGAATTCTTAAATATCTCATTCTGCAAATGAGCATGTCAAGAAAAATGGTGCAACATTTTTTATTGAAACCTAATTGCAAACAATATTTTTTGCCCCATATACACGCACTTAAGCACAAAAATACTATCACAGGTGAACATATTCTTTATATTTCCCAAATCATGGTGGTTACAATCCAGCACTATGTTATATATAGACTTTTTCATAGTAGTGGAAACATTCTGGATTCAACCTTTATTATGAAGCATCAGATTATTTTCACATTTCCTCTTGGATTAAGGTTCATCTATGAGATCTTTGCTCTATGTTTGCTAATGATTTAAATAGGAAAACACATAAATCTCAATCCTACATACTATAAGGTTCTGAATTAGTATAAACAGCTGTAAAGGCAACTAAGACGAAGCATCAATTAACTTCTAATGTCCCAGCTGCTGCTGCTGACCCGTAATTGCAAATAGCTGGATCTATCAGTAAATAGGGTTGGCCGATTCTTCCGATTCCGCAGATGTATTTTTGTTTACTTTCTGTATGACTAACAGATGGGTTTAACGTTTGGATAATTACGCGATTGTGTCAAATAGAACAGACTAGGGTTGAGCGACTTTTATTTTTATAGGATCGGGTCGGGTTTCACGAAACCCGACTGTGAAATTGGCCGATCCTATAAAAAAGTCGGGGTCGGGGTCGGCCGAAACACGAAACCCAATGCAGTGCAATGGGATACTATGGATCCCAGGGTCTGAAGGAGAGGAAACTCTCCTTCAGGCCCTGGGATCCATATTAATGTGTAAAATAAAGAATCAAAATAAAAAATATTGATATACTCACCCTCGGACGCGCCCTGGTACTAATGGCAGCCTTCCTTCCTAAGAATGAGCGCCTGAAGGACCTGCGGTGACGTCGCGGCTTGTGATTGGTCGCGTGAGCGGTCACATGGGCGGTCACGCGACCAACCACAAGCCGCGACATCATCTAAGGTCCTTCACGCGCTGATTCTTAGGAAGGAAGACTGCCGGAAAGAAGCAGGGCGCGTCCAAGGGTGAGTATATTCCTATTAGGTATATACTCACCCTCGGACGCGCCCAGAGAAGCAGAGCGCTGAGGGACAGACAGCGGAAGGTAAGTATGAAGTGTTTTTTTTTTTTTTTACTTTTACGCTGGTAACCAGGGTAAACATCGGGTTACTAAGCGTGGCCCTGCGCTTAGTTACCCGATGTTTACCCTGGTTACCGGCATCGTTGGTCGCTGGAGAGCGGTCTGTGTGATAGCTCTCCAGCGACCAAACAGCGACGCTGCAGCGATCCGGATCGTTGTCGGTATCGTTGCAGCGTCGCTCAGTGTGATGGTACCTTAAAACCTACACGAGAAAAAAGTAAATGAAAACCCTGATGTAACTAAGTAAAAAAGCAGAAGTGCATTTAAACAACACAGAGTTTTTAGTAATACTGTTTTTTGATCAAA
Source organism: Ranitomeya imitator (assembly GCF_032444005.1). Taxonomy (NCBI): domain Eukaryota; kingdom Metazoa; phylum Chordata; class Amphibia; order Anura; family Dendrobatidae; genus Ranitomeya; species Ranitomeya imitator. The sequence continues at coordinate 47,792,661 of NC_091284.1, read as the reverse complement.
AAATAGCACAAAAGCCATCCCACCTCGTCACGGTAACTCTAATCGGGACAGTCCTACACTGTCTAATATTAAAACCTTACATTGTGTCAGTGTTGACCTCAGTGTGAATAAGGGCAGACAAAAGGACTGAGCCCAAACAGTGAAACACCAGACTGGGGAAGCCTTATATAGTCTCTAGCTCAGAAACAGGGAGGCCACACCCCGGCTTGCACAGAGTGCAACAATACAGAGAAAAAAAACACAAAACTGAGCTTAACTTGGTACACATGCAGAGGTTAAACGCATGTTAATTGGCCACAAAACACTAAAACCTACAAGAGAAAAAAGTAAACGAAAACCCTGATGTAACTAAAGGTACCGTCACATTAAGCGACGCTGCAGCGATATAGACAACGATGCCGATCGCTGCAGCATCGCTGTTTAGTCGTTGTGTGGTCGATGGAGAGCTGTCACACAGACCGCTCTCCAGCGACCAACGATGCCGAAGTCCCCGGCTAACCAGGGTAAACATCGGGTTACTAAGCGCAGGGCCGCGCTTAGTAACCCAATGTTACCTTTGTAAATGCAAAAAAAAAAACACTACATACTTACATTCCGGTGTCTGTCGCGTCCCCCGGCGTCCGCTTCCCTGCACTGTGTAAGTGCCGGCCGTAAAGCAGAGCGGTGATGTCACCGCTGTGCTCTGCTTTACGGCCAGCGCTGACACAGTGCAGGGAAACTGATGCCGGGGGACGCGACAGACACCGGAATGTAAGTATGTAGTGTTTTTTTTTTTTACATTTACAATGGTAACCATGGTAAATATCGGGTTACTAAGCGCGGCCCTGTGCTTAGTAGTCCGATGTTTACCCTGGTTACAAGTGAACACATCACTGGATCGGCATCACACACGCCGATTCAGTGATGTCAGCGGGTGATCCAGTGACAAAATAAGGTGCTGGCCTTCTAGCTCCGACCAGCGATGTCACAGCAGGATCCTGATCGCTGCTGCGTGTCAAACACAACGATATCGCTATGCAGGACGCTGCAACGTCACGGATCGCTATCGTTATCATTCTAAAGTTGCTCAGTGTGAAGGTACCTTAAGTAAAAAAGCAAAAGTGCATTTAAACAACACAAAGTTTGATAAAAAGGAGTATTTTGAACTTTGATGACCCATTATAAAGGGGATTTTTATTTTTATTCTTATTTTTTTATTTTTTGAAAAAATACAGGGCTATTTTTTCTATTTTTTTTTCTAAATCTCTTTATTGGGTAGGTCTTTAATGTAGGAAAAATGTGCCTAAATGAGGCAAGTACACTTTTTCCTATTATTTTTATATATATATATTTTTTTAGATTATTTTCCTGCAGTTGGTTCAATGTATAATATTTACGCCAAAAATGACACCAAAAGAAAAAGAGGACTTTTTACAGCACAGCCTCTAAAATTTGATTGGTTCTCTTAATGATAAAATGATTGGGAACAAAAATCAATCAGGTCACAGCGAAAGGACCAGAGGCTTTTGGCAAGATCGGAATCAGGGTGTTGGGACACAATCAGCAGCAGAATAATGGACATCCTGCATGCATAAATATTGGATGTATATTTACGGTGAGTGTTCCTGAAGAGGTTACGTTCCAACTTTTAAAAAAAACTAAAAAACTTTGTGTAAATGACTTCTCCGTAGAGAAGGAATATTCCTTTCTGGTCTCATGCCATCAACCTGACTGTGATCAAGATTTTGTATTGTTTTTGACGGAGGTCATTTGGTCACTTCTCAACTTTACAAAATATTTCCACACTTGTACTAAATTGTTACTTAAAAAATAATTTTCTTTATTATACCTATATTTTGCTCATATAATAAAAAGTCATACAAATTAAATGCTGTAGTATGAGAACCTGAAAATGAAGCCATAAATGACGTCACCGCTCTGCTTTCCGGCCGCTGTGCTCACAGTGAGTGCAGGAAAGCACAGCGCCAAGGGACAGACAGCGGAAGGTAAGTATAAAGTGTTTGTTTTTTTTTTACTTCTACGCTGGTAACCAGGGTAAACATCGGGTTACTAAGTGCGGCTCTGCGCTTAGTAACCCGATGTTTACCCTGGTTACCAGTGAAGACATCGCTGAATCGGCGTCACACACGCCGATTCAGCGATGTCTGCAGGGAGTCCAGCGACCAAATAAAGTGCTGGACTTTCTGCAGCGACCAACGATCTCCCAGCAGGATTCTGATCGCTGCTGCGTGTCAAACTGAATGATATCGCTAGCCAGGACGCTGCAACGTCACGGATCGCTAGCGATATCGTTCAGTGTGACGGTACCTTTAGCATTCTGTAATGCTGTAGATAAGCCCCCGATGTAACCTGAAAGAGAAGAAAAACAAGTTAGATTATACTCACCCAGGGGCAGTCCCGATGATTTTTCGAAAAATAAAAAAATAAGAATAAAAATAAAAATCCCATTTATAATGGGTCATCAAAGTTCAAAATACTCCTTTTTATCAAAGCCTAATTTATGGCCAGGTTAGCCAGGTCAACTATGAACATAATTCACTTGCAAGGTGTAACGTCTTCTCTGATACATCTTCTGTCACCGGGCGCTGCCGTATTAATTCTGTGGGCAACACAAGTGATGAAGGAGACCTCAGAACCAGAAGCTCTGGGCAGATTTCTGATGATAGTTGTCAGAGATAGTTAGCTTTTACTATGGTTTGTTGCTGCTTCTCAGATAATGTTTTGTCTGTTAGTTTCTTGTTTTGACGCCAATTTAAGGACTATTCCTCTGTCTTCTGATTTGAACCTCGTTTGCATTCTTGCTTCTGACCCATAGACCTGAGCACTGCTGCCAGACTGAACCACTGGCCAGTAGCAGACTCTGTGGTTCCAACCCAGGGGCTCCTGTGTAAGTCCAGATCTCTGTACAGAGGTGAAACATGAAGGTTATTCCTGGAATCTGGTAAATGTGATGGCTAAAGGTAATCATTTCCGTGAGCTGCCAGGTAATCACTGACAGCTCCACAACACAAGTATGATATGAGTGATATAAGTATGTATTGTGCAGAAAATTATCTGAAAGGTTGATCTGATTTTATTTTATCACTTTCTATTAAACTTAATATTGTCTATAGTCTGAGAATAGGGTGTCCATATGAAAGCAGGTATCAGGATGCAGTAATGATTGGAGGCAGAACAAGGGTTAACAGAGGGATTTAATATAACAGCGTTACTCCACCCAAGGGAGAGAATAAATGGAGGGGAGAATGAACAAGCTATGCTTGGTAAACTTAGGGGCAACAGTGGTATGATGGGGTAGGGAGAGTTCAAAGGTATGAAACTTATCAATCTGATGTAGATGAGGAGCAGTCTCTGTGATGATCGTGATGGAGTCCTGGTTTAAGCGCTTGAAGGATCTGGTGTCATCCTGGTCTGGAAGGGGTCCTGGGTCCCAGTATCGACGGTGGTCCTGGGATGTCCGATAGTGGGTCCTGGATCCAACAGGAGATACGCGGGAGAGGTGACAGTTCTTCCTTTTAAGCGCCGACACAGCACTGAAGTATGCGGGAGCAGATATGTCAGGCAGCCGTACTCAGTCTGCGGCCTGATTGTCCCGTCTTTGAGTGTGCCTCCTGTAGTTGGGTTGTAAAGAGGAATCACTCATACTCAGTGGCTTTGCGGGAGTCGGAACTGTCAGGGATCTCAGGAAGAGTCTCTGCCTATAGCCTCCAGTAAGTCTCCATGGGCCCCTCTTGCTTGGGCCTGCTTTGTCCTGACTATACAGCAAGAGAGGACTCACAGTCGACCTCCGCACACTACAGCTTCCCGTCGCCACACTTCTCGTTCCCACGCACTGTTGCTCTTTTATGCTCTCGACACCCCCTGATCTCAAGTTCAAAGGTCTGCCCGGAGAACTAATCTTACCCCCCTGCAACTCGGGTGACGGCACCGATGGTTCCGGACTCATCCCAGACAAAGCACACCAGGGTCGGTTCTCCTCCTTACACATAGTGTAAAAAACATATGGTTAGAGTGAAAATTAATTCTACTTCATAAGGAAGAAAATTGCCTTTCTTTTGCCATATGATGGAGGTAGCTAAAGATAAGTTCAGGTATGAGCATAGATCTTTGTTTTCAACTTTGTTAATGACTCCAATTTCTCATGATTATCTCAAGATTCTGGCAAAACCTTCAACGGACTGCAGTTCCATCCACATCCACAAGGAGACTACACATATACACATCTTGTGACAGAGTATCTTAAAATAATTTTCCACACCACTTATCTCAGGGTATGAGCCAAGAGCAAAGAAAAGGTATAAACACAATTCTCCTGCAAAGAATCTACAAGGTGTGAGGGTATATTAGTGCAAAAATCTCAAATTACTGTAGATGAATTCCGTTCTTCATTTTTTGTAATGGTTTACATTGGAAGTATCATTTCTAAATATGACATTTTCCACTTTGTGGACTGTAATGTCAAATAATTTTCATATGAACTTAAGGTGAGCGTGTGTAGAGAAACTGAAATACCTGAATAATATATAGACTTTCTGGGAGCATTTATGGTTTATGGTAGAAGAGAAAATGGCTCCTGGTATAACTTGTTATAATTTGCTATGACATTTGAATTTTTCTATTTTCGTGATTTTAGGATATTGTTTTTCTTTCAATTTGTCATAATGCTAAAAAATTTCTACTGTAATAGGGTATCATGTCGTCAAAATAAAAACCACATGGAAACTGGATACGTTCCTTCATTTTTTCCCCAATTCTATTTTGGAGAAGTATGATGTTTCTTAGAAGAACTCATTCTCACGCTCACATTAAACCTTCTACGTTTTTTAGCATCCATCCAAAACTGCAGCTGAGAAGATACAAAATGTACAAATGTTGACAGCTTTGGGTGATTTAATGCCTTCTCTACATAAACTTGTATTTAAATATTGCAACAGAGTTGCAGTAAGCGATAAACACACATGGTTTATCGAACAAATAGTCTTCTTACTACATTACTGTACTGAACTTCACCAAGCTTATTATTATTAAATGTAATCATATGAAATTTAAATGGGACATTTTTATAAAGGTCCTATCAGAGTATTTTGAGATATTCTTGAGGGGTCCTATTTTGGAGAGAGCAGAAATGTGAAGATAAAACCTAACCTTTACTAAATTATTTTTTTTTTTTTAAATAAGAAAAAGCTTACATACAAAACAAATCAGTGCAAACAGTGATACAAACCACACAAAATCACATGTAAACATATACAAGGCCTATTTCCCTGTCTGAAAGGAAAAGATTATGATAATGGTCATACCATGTAAAGGGCTAGTGTCATGACTCAGCTGTAGGGTGACCCAGGACCAGGGGCTCCTTCCCTGTCCCTAACACTACGGGCGACCTAATTTGCCCTATTTCCCTGGTTACTTCTGAAGGTGAAGATGCATGGGGGGCCTCCACCCTTGCCTTATTTCCTGAATCTGCCCTCCGTCTTTCCCTCACTCAGGGAAAGAACCTGATGAACAAGCCAACATGAACAAGGGGTAATTGAAAATACCAGGCATGCAAATATTCACTCACAGATAACAGAGGAAAGCACCGGGGAGTGGAGGATGGGGAAAACCAAAGTAAGAGGAGGGAAGGGAATTATCACACTTAAAAACCCACACAACAGTCACAGATAACTCCTCCAAACTTCTTCTCATATAAGTACCAAAAACACCTCTCCTCCAAGCCATGCAGCATAAGTTAGCTATGACAATGTGTTTCATTGGGGATAGGAGTGGCTAACCATGCTCAGCAGAGAGCTCAGACTCTCAGCGCTCCTGACATGGCTGATTAACCCCTGTTCAGACAAAATAAATAAACACCATTTAAAAAGAAAGTGAAATGCTGCTTTCCGCAAAGGAGTAGAAGCAATCAGATGCTGCAGTCTTCTGGCTCTTCTCTGCAGCTGTAAATCTATGACAGTACCCCCCTTCTATGTGGGACCTCCAGAACCTCAGGACTGGATTTTTTGGGGTGTGCCACGTGAAAAGACTGGATAAATATGGCCACACAGACATCAGATGTTGATACCCACATCATCTCCTCAGGACAGTACTCCCTCCAATGTACCAGATACTGAAGCGATCGACAAACTAAACGAGAATCCACTCTTTTTGTTATCTGAAATTCTACATTTCCATCAACAATAACAGGAGATGGTGGCAGTGGTGATGATACCAAAGATGCAACATATTTTTTGAGGAGAGATCGATTAAATACATTATGGATCCTAAAATTTCCATTATTGGAAGTACAGACATGGCAATCTGAAGGAAAGACAAAGATTGTCAAATGGTGTGTTTTCTTCTTGAAGCTCGAGTTTCACACATAGTGGATCCTGTTGAGAGATTACTAGGAGGTACTGATGAGGCCCAAGTGGTCATGGTGCACATTGACATCAAATTTCCTATATCTTGATTAAAACCCCAGTTTCAGCTGCCAAAAAAGCTCCATAGCATAATGCTTCTTCCACTATGCTTCACTGTGAGTGTGGCATTCGTTTGGCTATGTACAATGTTGACTTTTCACCAAACATACCTTTTGGAATTATTGCCAATCTTAGACTCATCAGTAGTGTTGAGCGATACCGTCCGATACTTGAAAGTATCGGTATCGGATAGTATCGGCCGATACCCGAAAAGTATCGGATATCGCCGATACCGATATCCGATACCAATACAAGTCAAGGGGACACCAAGTATCGGAAGGTATCCTGATGGTTCCCAGGGTCTGAAGGAGAGGAAACTCTCCTTCAGGCCCTGGGATCCATATTAATGTGTAAAATAAAGAATTAAAATAAAAAATATTGATATATTCACCTCTCCGGCGGCCCCTGGACATCACCGCGGGTAACCGGCAGGCTTCTTTGTTTAAAATGAGCGCGTTTAGGACCTGAGAATGACGTCGCGGCTTCTGATTGGTCGCATGCCGCTCATGTGACCGCCACGCGACCAATCAGAAGCCGCGACGTCATTCGCAGGTCCTAAATTCCTAGAATGAGGAGTTTAGTGCCTGAGAATGACGTTGCGGCTTGTGATTGGTCGCGTGGCGGTCACATGAGCGGCACGCGACCAATATGAAGCCGCGACGTCATTCTCAGGTCCTAAACGCGCTCATTTTAAACAAAGAAGCCTGCCGGTTACCAGCGGTGATGTCCAGGGGCCGCCGGAGAGGTGAATATATCAATATTTTTTATTTTAATTCTTTATTTTACACATCACTATGGATCCAATACCGATTCCCGATACCACAAGAGTATCGGAACTCGGTATCGGAATTCCGATACCGCAAGTATCGGCCGATACCCGATACTTGCGGTATCGGAATGCTCAACACTACTCATCAGACCATAACACATTTTCCCACATGCTTTTAGAATACTTGATGTCAGTTTTGGCAAAACATATCCAATATAAGGACAAATAAAGCAGGCGTCTCTCATAAAATCTTGGCAGCTTTTTTACATTTCATTAAAATCAGGTCCAAACAGGTCCTGTTTGTGACTTGATTTTAACCCCTTCCCGACGCTGCGTCATGAAAGTCGGTGCCATTCCGACCCATGACGCAGCATATGCGTCATGGTTTGATCGCGTTCCTGCGGGTCGGGTGACCGTGGTCAATGAAATGTCACCCGACCCGCAGGTACATGAGGACCTCTAGTTGACCCCAGGGGGGTGCCTTTGCCCCCCCGTCGCCACGATCGCTCCTGTGCCCTCTGTTTCACCCCCCTCCAGCTCTGATTGGAGAAAACGTCCATGTGACGCTTTCACTCCAATCAGCGGTGGAGGGGCGGAGTGAAACATGTCTGACATCACTCTCCAGCTTCGTCCCTTCCGTGGAAGCTGGAGAGTGAGGTCCCTGCGTGCCGCACTCGCCGCCGCCACTGCCTGATTGCCACCGCCCGCTGCCTGATCACCGCCGCCGCCGCTGCCTGATCGCTGCCTGATCGCCCCCTGATGCCTGATTGCTGCTGCTGCCGCCTTCCGGTACTCCCCCTCTGCCTCCCTCTCCCCCCACCATCCGATCCCCTCCCCGCCGTCCGTTAACCCCTGCACTCCCTCCCACGCCCCAGAAATCAGCCCCCTGCCCAGTGATCACCCAGGCTCCTACATCTCCCCTGCCCCCTCCTTCCCCCCCTCCCGCTCCTGACAGCCACCTTCTGACCCCCCCGTGATCACCCACCCCAGTGATCACTCTGATCACCCCCTGCCCCCCTGATCACCCCCCCCCCGCTGCTGCTGGCTCCTGCATTACCTTAGGCCCCTTCGCTTGACTGCTCCCCCGTGCCCCACTGATCGCCGCCTGTCCGCCTTCCCGTCCACTGATCGCCGCCTGTCTGCCTTCCGGTACTCCCCCCTCTGCCTCCCGCTCCCCCAACCATCCGATCCCCCCCCTGCCATCCGTTAACCCCTCCACTCCCTCCCACACCCCAGAAATCAGCCCCCTGCCCAGGCTCCTACATCTCCCCTGCCCCCTTCTTCCCCCCGCTCCTGACATCCACCTTCTGCCCCCCCGTGATCACCCTCCCCAGTGATCACTCTGATCACCCCCTGCCCCCCTGATCACCCCCCCACTGCTGCTGCCGCCTCCTGCATCTCCTCAGGCCCCTTCGCCTGACAGCTCCGCCGTGCCCCGCTGATCATCGCCTGTCCTCCTTCCGGTCCGCTGATCGCCACCTGTCCGCCTTCCGGTACTCCCCCTCTCTGCCTCCCGCTCCCCCCGCCATCCAATCCCCCCTCCCGACCTCCACTCCCTCCCACGCCCCGGAAATCACCCCCCTGCCCAGTGATCACCCTTCCCTGCTGCAGGCTCCTACATCTCCCCTGCCCCCACATTTCCTCCGCACCTGACAGCCACCTCATGCCCCCCAGTGATCACCCTGATCACCCCCCGCGCTGATGCTGCTGGCTCCTGCATCTCCTCAGGCCCCTTTGCCTGACAGCTCCCCCGTGCCCTGCTGTTCACTCCCGCGTGATCGCTCCCGCGCCCCACTTATCGCTCCCGCGTGATCGCTCCCGCGCCCTGCTGATCGCTCCCGCGCCCTGCTTATCGCTCCCGTGCCCTGCTGATCGCTCCCGCGTGATCGCTCCCGCGCCCTGCTGATCTCTCCCGCGTGATCGCTCCCGCGCCCTGCTGATCGCTCCCGCGCCCTGCTGATCGCTCCCGCGCCCTGCTGATCGCTCCCGCGCCCTCCTGATCGCTCCCGCGCCCTGCTGATCGCTCCCGCGCCCTGCTGATCGCTCCCGTGCCCTGCTGATCGCTCCCCTTACTGCTGCTGCCGGCTCCTGCATCTCCTCAGCCCCCCACGCCTGAAAGCCCCCTCCTGCAGTAAAGTTTCACTAAACACTCACACATACACACACGCACACTAATAAAGCTTAGTTTTTTTACATGCACGCACACACAATGTCCCGCTCGTCCCAGTCACAAAGGCTGTACTCGGCAGAGGAGGCATATTCTTTTATTGCCTCTGAAGCCGATAGTGAGGGAGAGGACCCTACCTTTCTCTATTCCTCCCACTCTTCCTCCTCCAGTGACACGGACTCGCCACCACCACGAAGTCGCAGGACGAGAAATCGTCCGGAGCCCAGGGCAGAAGAGCCGGAGCCCAGGGAAGAAGAGTCGGAGGCCAGGGGAAAAGACCCACAACCAAGTGTGAGTAACCCCCAACCTAGTGCTAGTCACGCCCAACCTAGCACTAGTACCCCCACCTGGACCCCCGTCCCCGAAAATTTTGCTCCATGGATTCCTGATTTCATTCCCCAATCAGGAATCCAATTTGAGACTGCCAACCTCAGGGAAATAGACTTTTTCAAAGTCTATTTCTCGGAGTCAATCGTCAGTCTCATGGTGGAGCAAACAAACTTATATGCCCTGCAATTTTTTGTCCAAAACCCAGTTTCATCATTTTCTACTTGGAGTCCCGTTGACTCTGCAGAAATGTTGAAATATTGGGGACTGGTCCTTCACATGGGGATTGTGAAGAAACCAGAACTTCGCCAATACTGGAGTACTGATATTTTACATCAAACTCCAATATATGGCATGGTTATGAGTCGCAAACGTTTTGAGGCGATTCATAAATTTCTCCACTTTTGGGACAACACGCACATCCTTCCCCGCGATGACCCGAATTTTGATAGACTGTTCAAAATTCGGCCGGTCATCGAAAAACTTCAGCAACAAGTTTGCTGAAGTGTACATTCCCCAAAGGGAAATTTGTGTGGATGAATCCCTCATCCACTTCAAAGGGAGGCTTCAGTTCCGTCAGTACCTGCCCAGCAAGAGGGCGAGGTACGGGATTAAGCTCTATAAGATCTGCGAGAGTACCTCAGGGTACACTCTCAGCTTTAGAGTTTATGAAGGAAAGGACACCAGGATCCAGCCCCCAGAATGTCCACCTGCTCTGGGGGTGAGTGGGAAAATAGTGTGGGATTTGGTCCACCCACTGCTTGATAAAGGTTACCATCTGTATGTTGATAACTTTTATACAAGCATCCCACTCTTTCAATCCCTCTCTGCCAGAGCTACCGTTGCTTGCGGTACCGTGCGCAGAAACCAGAGGGGTCTCCCTTTGTCACTAATTGAGCAGGTTCTCCCAAAGGGTGAGAGCCGGGCCCAATGTAGGGGCAACATGCTTGTGGTCAAGTTCAAAGACAATAGGGATGTCTTTTTCTTGACAACAATCCATAGTCCCGGCACCACGGCCACCACCGTTCGAGGTACCACAGCACAGGTCCACAAACCGGACTGTGCGCTGGGGTACAACAAACACATGGGGGGAGTTGATCTTTCTGATCAAGTCCTCCAGCCCTATAGTGCCATGCGGAAGACGAAGGTGTCGTATAAAAAACTGGCTGTGCACATCGTACATATGGCTTTGTATAACGCATACGTGCTATCACGATGTGCAGGTCAGACCAACAACACCTTCCTTCAGTTCCAGGAGGCAGTGATAAAGGCCCTGATGTTTGGAGACGAGGAAGGAGCGGGCCCCAGCACTGCTGGAACTCAAGGTTCACGTATGGTACCAGGGCAACATTTTCCCGGTGAGGGGCAAAAAAGAAAATGGTGCCGGGTCTGTTATAAAAGGGGGATAAGAAGGGAAACTCGTTTCCAATGTGAAACGTGTCCTGACAAACCTGGACTTTGTTTGGATGAATGCTTCAGAATTTATCACACGTCCGTGGACTAGCCACATCCTGATATTCGACTATAGCACTCACCCACACCAGGCTGATATACACAATACACCACACACACCAACCTGACGTACACTCCACCACACACCAACCTGACGTACACTACAACACACACCAACCTGACATACACTACACCACACACACCAACCTGACCCTACGTCAGGTTGGTATGTGTGGTGTAGTGTATGTCAGGTTGGTGTGTGGTGTGGTGTAGTGTACGTCAGGTTGGTGTGTGTGGTGTAGTATACACACAACACACCAACCTGACGTACACTACACCACATGTACACTACCCACCAACCTGATGTGCACTACTCCACACTCGCCAACCTGACCCTATGTCAGGTTGGTGTGTGTGTTGTAATGTATGTCAGGTTGGTGTGTGGCGTGGTGTACGTCAGGTTGGTGTGTGTGTGGTGTAGTACACACCACACACACACCAACCAGACATACACTACACCACATGTACACTACCCACCAACCTGATGTACACTACTCCACACTCGCCAACCTGACCCTACGTCAAGTTGGTGTGTGTGTGTGTGTTGTAGTGTATGTCCGGTTGGTGTGTGGTGTGATGTACGTCAGGTTGGTGTGTGTGGTGTAGTTTGCACCACACACACACCAACCTGACGTACACTACACCACATCCAGATGTACATGACGTACACTGCACACCAACCTGATGTACACTACTCCACACTCGCCAACCTAACCCTACGTCAGGTTGGTGTGTGTGTTGTAATGTATGTCAGGTTAGTGCGTGGTGTAGTGTACGTCAGGTTGGTGTGTGTGGTGTAGTATACACCACACACACACACACCAACCTGACGTACACTACACACCAACCTGATGTACACTACTCCACACTCGCCAACCTGACCCTACGTCAGGTTGGTGTGTGTGTTGTAGTGTATGTCAGGTTGGTGTGTGGTGTGGTGTACATCAGGTTGGTGTGTGTGGTGCAGTATACACCACACACACCAACCTGACGTACACTACAACACACACACACCAACCTGATATACACTATGTATGTCAAAAAGTCAAATAGTGCTCCTTCCCTTCTGAGCTCTGCCGTGCGCCCAAACAGTGGTTTACCCCCACATATGAGGTATCAGTGTACTCAGGAGAAATTGCTCAACACATTTTAGGATCCACTTTATCCTGTTGCCCATGTGAAAATGAAAAAAATTGAGGCTAAAAGAAAATTTTTGTGAAAAAAAGTACTTTTTCATTTTTACAGATCAATTTGTGAAGCACCTGGGGGTACAAAATGCTCACTATGCATCTAGATAAGTTCCTTGGGGGGTCTAGTTTCCAAAATGGGGTCACTTGTGGGGTGCTCCAATGTTTAGGCACACAGAGGCTCTCCAAACGCGACATGGTGTCCACTAAAGATTGGAGCTAATTTTTCATTCAAAAAGTCAAATGGTGCTCCTTCCCTTCTGAGCTCTGCCGTGCGCCCAAACAGTGGTTTACCCCCACATATGAGGAATCAGTGTACTCAGGAGAAATTGTTCAACACATTTTAGGATCCACTTTATCCTGTTGCCCATGTGAAAATGAAAAGAATTGAGGCTAAAAGAAAATTTTTGTGAAAAAAAGTACTTTTTCATTTTTACGGATCAATTTGTGAAGCACTTGGGGGTACAAAATGCTCACTATGCATCTAGATAAGTTCCTTGGGGTGTCTAGTTTCCAAAATGGGGTCACTTGTGGGGGTGCTCCAATGTTTAGGCACACAGAGGCTCTCCAGACGAGACATGGTGTCCACTAAAGATTGGAGCAAATTTTTCATTCAAAAAGTCAAATGGCGCTCCTTCCCTTCCGAGCCCTGCCATGCGCCCAAACAGTGGTTCCCTCCCATATATGGGGTATCAGCGTACTCATGACAAATTGGACAACAAGTTTTGTGGTCCAGTTTCTCCTTTTACCCTTGGGAAAATAATAAAATTGTTGCTAAAAGATCATTTTTGTGACTAAAAAGTGAAATGTTCATTTTTTCCTTCTATGTTGCTTCTGCTGCTGTGAAACACCTGAAGGGTTAATAAACTTCTTGAATGTGGTTTTGAGCACTTGAGGGGTGCAGTTTTTAGAATGGTGTCACTTTTGGGTATATTCAGCCATATAGACCCCTCAAACTGACTTCAAATGTGAGGTGGTCCCTAAAAAAAATGGTTTTGTAAATTTTGTTGTAAAAATGAGAAATCGCTGATCAACTTTTAACCCTTCTAACTTCCTAGCAAAAAAAAAAATTGTTTCCAAAATTGTGCTGATGTAAAGTAGACATGTGGGAAATGTTATTTATTAACTATTTTGTGTCACATATCTCTCTGGTTTATCAGAATAACAATTCAAAATTTGAAAATTGCGAAATTTTCAAAATTTTCGCCAAATTTCCAATTTTTCCACACATAAACGCAAAAATTATCGACCTAAATTTACCACTAACATGAAGCCCAATATGTCACGAGAAAACAATCTCAGAATCGCTAGGATCCGTTGAAGCGTTCCCGAGTTATTACCTCATAAAGGGACACTGGTCAGAATTGCAAAAAATGGCAAGGTCTTTAAGATCAAAATAGGCTGGGTCATGAAGGGGTTAATAAAAGTGTAATAAATCTGCTAAGATTTTATTGGAGACGCCAGCTATTTTTGTTATATTGGATTTATTTGCCCAGGCCAAGGGGCTTCCTGGACCTCTGAAACCTATGCGATCGTGGATGCCTACAACGGTGAGCTCATCTAGTTTTCTTCTTTGGCAAAACATAGTTGAATTTGGATGTTTTCCTTGTTGAAAAAGGGCTTCAGTCTTGCCATTCACCCCCACAGACAAGGCATATGAAGAATTTGGGAGATTGCTGTCATATGGGGTACATAACCAGTAATTAAACACCTATAGAGAAAGGCACCACACACCAATGATATAAAATTAATAATACTTTATTGATGACAAAAAGACCACAACATGGTCATAAAAAAGCCAAAACAGGCAGAGATGAGACACAACAAACACAGAACACCGATGGTGTAACTGCAAGAAATGTATAAGCACTTGGTGTGACAATATGACTCACATTAGGATAAAGGCATGATAAATATAGCAACAAAGCATAAAGTGGCGTTAGTATAATTGCTCATAACCAATGCTATAGTCATTGCCCAGCATAGAATAATAAGGGTATAAACTCCATATACTGTAAAAGGTTACAAAAAACTGTAAAAAGGACCAGCATGTGTTATATTATTAGTAAAAAAACTAAATATGCCATGTGTACCAGCATGCATGATGTCCAGGAGCCACCATCACCTAAATGTATCCACAACAATGCATAGAACAACATGTGTTTACATAAATAATGGAGAGGAACCAGGAGTCCACCACACCCGACGCGCGTTTCGCAATGAAATGCTTCGTCCAGGGGTGGATAGACATTGGGGAGGTACCTTTTTATATAAAACAGATGGCCCCAAAAGTACACACAGCTGAGAAGGAGTCCGTCACTAATTGTTTTCCGGCCGGTCACCCGGAAGTGCTTCCTTGGAGCGATCGCAGCACTTCTTATAAGGCACATTATATTCCGGTCTGCACTTCACTGTTTATTTGTTTCATCTAATGCGTTTGCTTTGCACTATATTTTGTGCGTTTATATATTTACTTGGATGCATCTTCCCTGTTTTCATGTCATCGCCATGGCAATGGCTTTTTCCGGTCTACTCTGGCGCAAGCGTTCTCCTTCTCAGCTGTGTGTACTTTTGTGGCCATCTGTTTTATATAAAAAGGTACCTCCCCAATGTCTATCCAACCCTGGACGAAGCATTTCATTGCGAAATGCGCGTCGGGTGTGGTGGACTCCTGGTTCCTCTCCATTATTTAGGTAAACACATGTTGTTCTATGCATTGTAGTGGATACATTTAGGTGCTGTCGGCTCCAGGACATCATGCATGCTGGTATACATGGCATATTTAACTTTTTACTAATACTATAACACATGCTGGTCCTTTTTACAGTTTTTTGTAACCTTTTATATGGAGTTGTTTGTATCTTTATACCCTTATATTTCTATGCTGGGCAATGACTATAGCATTGCTTATGAGCAATTATACTAACGCCACTTTATGCCTTGTCGCTATATTTATCATGCCTTTATCCTAATGTGAGTCATATTGTCACACCAAGTGCTTATACATTTCTTGCAGTTACTTCCTGGTTTTTGTCCATCGGTGTTCTGTGTTTGTTGTGTCTCATCTCTGCCTGTTTTGGCTTTTTTTATGACCATGTTGTGGTCTTTTTGTCATCAATAAAGTATTATTAATTTTATATCATTGGTGTGTGGTGCCTTTCTCTATAGGTGTTTATCTAATGTTCGGCTAACCATGTAAGGATACATTATAGGTGTTGTGACCTAACCAGTAATTGCCAGAAATTCCAAGAGGTCTCTAAAGGTTGCTGTAGGCCTCTTGGCAGCCTCTAGAACCAACACTCCTCTTGTATTTTCATCAATTTTGGAGGTATATCCAATTCTAGGTAATGACATTGCAAAATTAAGCCATGTTCATTGTTATGTTTAATGAGCTGCTGTTTTTTGTACTCTTCCCCTGATTGATATCTTTTAACAATGAGATCCCTTTGCTGTCTCGTAAGCTGTTCATGGACCACAACTTTGCTCTAAAATGCAACTCAGCAAATGTCAAGAAAATCATACTAAAACAACTAAACTTTATATGCTGATATTCAGAATCCCTAATCCTTGTAACCCTCGTTCCACAATAGCGCTGCACCACAAGCTGTCCCCTCGCCTACTGTATCCTGCCTCCCTTGTAGATTGTGAGCCCTCACAAGCAGGGTCCTCTTACCTTATGTATATCCCTTTTCACTTGTAAAATGCAATGGTAAAAAATGATGCTATAATAATAAATTATAATAATTCCTGTAAATAATGGCAGCTGGGTACAGATTACTATTTAATATGATTGGCTAATTCTGAACACAATCATGTCCACAGATATAAGAGGGTGTTCACACTTATAAAACCACATCATTTTAGTTTTGTTATTTTTATTTTGCCCCTCAAAATTATTTGAATTTGTTTCTGATTGGATTCATATAGATTATATGTGAAATTAGAAGTGGAATAGTTCTGGTTGAACTAGAGTGGTTCCAGAGAAGAGCAACCAAGGTTAATAGTGAATGGGTGCACTGTAATATCCAAATAGTCAACATGTCAGACTCTTAACGATTTACAAGAGTCTTTTCTCCTTGGATTTAACACAATTAATTGCAGTAATGTCCCCTTTTCCTCTAAGCAATACTCCATATAGGGGCAGATGTGTAATTTAATAATTAGTTGACATTAATTATAGTGTCCATGGAGACACCAAAAACCAATGCTGATCCGTCAAGGTTTGGTTGGGGGTTTACGAGAATTTCCAAAACTAAATTTCCACCCATCCTTGTGACTACAATGAACGATGACCACAGAAATTAATATGGAAACCAATGAAGATATACCTATGGATGTCATTCGGTCAGCAATTTATTGCTACATTTGTGCAGAATTACAAACAAAAAGTGACTGGGGAAAAGAGCAGAATTAGAATGTGTATTAAAATTGTTTTATTTTATATAATTTTTGCATTTTTCTGGCTTGCCCAAATTTTTTTATTGCAAACCAAAATAGATGCCTACAGCTTTTGGTCATTAAATATTTTATCTAAGTATGTGCAGAGTAGAAGAAAAAAATATCTATATCTTAAAAAAATTCTAAAAAAAAAAAGCCAAAAAGCCAAATAGGTAAATTGCATTTTTTTTAATTACAATCAAAGAATTACAAACACCCAATAAGTTTATATTTTTTTTTTCATTTTGAAACCATAGGCGTTATTAATTGAACTCTAGTGAACATTAGTCCCGCTAGCGCTAAGGTATTTTGAATATAGACAAAGAAAGTATATTTCCATGAAGATTCAATTAGTTTTCACAACATATTATGTAATTATGAATTCCCTGGGTAAGCCAACAAGATTCTCTTATGTTTCATCCATTCAATTTGTTTGGCTAATTAGACACATACCAGGCTCCACTCTATTGGCTTACAGATAGGTACTGGAGCATCTAATTCAATTAATGCTCCCGAGAATGTAGTTAGTATGGTTTGTGCTTTTAAATAATCTCCAAAAGCTCAATGGTGAATGTGTCCTTCGTTATGAGGAATACAAAAAGAAGTAAGGTAGTATTCATAGTGGTTTCGAGAAAAAGAAAAAAGCTAAAAAATACAGATTACATTCTGAATAGGAGGGGGCAACATACCACTGGTGCATCGTGTGCAGCTGTACGGAGACCCAAAAGATATGGGGGGCCAATTTACACCTCAAAAGTAGTAAGCACCTTCTGACCCAGTCATACTATTGGACTGCAAAGGGCCCATATACTGCTCTTGTACCATGACGATCTTCTCTCTGTGTCCACCCCTGCTGAAAGTTATAACCATCTTATGTGAAACTGTTTTTTAAAAAAAAACTCTGTAGTTCTTGAGAATTTTGGAAGACCTTCACCAATCAGAAAGTTATCAACTTTCCTGTACATAAGAAATAACTTTTTCAAGAATGACAATTTAACTATTGTTCCTGTTATGAAATGCGTGTCGCACATTTGCAGCCTATACATTGATGACCATAAATACAGATATCAGAACAGTTGTTCCGCCATGTGTCATCAGACCACACAGTCCCCTGAGGAAGCCCACGCGAAACACGCGTCGGGGCTGTGTGGTCTGATGGGACACAGGGACTTGGGACGTGGGTAAGAACTTTTCCCAAGGCACTGTGATACTTATTCATTGATCCTTGCTGTCTCCGTATGATTGCAGCATGGCAGTTGTACATTTGGGCTGACTTTTTATATATTATTACTTACACTGCAGTGGGACTCTCACAGTTATACATTATTACGACATAGTGCCCACGGGAGTTCGATTTCCCGGTCATACACAATTCTGTGTTCGCCTCAGACTCTCTATTGTTCGTGTCATTTATTTTTTAAATTCCTTTGTCCTTGTAATATCTTTCAATTATTTATTCATGATGTTACTATATTATTCAATAAAAGATTGTTTGTAAAATTTTTAAACGGGTTGTTGTACTCCCTGTTCTCATTGTTTGCACATTGATGACCATCTCTTCTTTTCTACGTTTGTTCCTTTAACCACTTCCAGGCCTATGATGTTACAGTTGCAATCCCACATCTTTCCTGGCAGATAATGGCTAAATTAATGCGCCATCTTCTGCGTTCAACAGTTATGGGTGGAGCAAAGCTCTGCCCGCGACTGTTAACCCCATCTTCTGTCACTCTCTGACAGCGGCGTTTAACGTGTTGTGATGAGGGGGCGTGTCATTTCACCCATCCATCAACGCACTTATTACGTTATTGCAGGCCACTGATTCATTGCCTTGACAGCCAGGGGTCTGCTGAAGACCTCCATGCTTGCCATGACGGTTCTCCCATGAAAGACAGCGTTTAGCTGCCATTCATAGGAAATTGTGGTTTTCACTTTACATATGTTCAAGTCCCCTAAAGGGACTAACAAAGACAGCAAAAAGTGAAAAACAATGTTTTTAAAAATATTAAATAATGTAAAATCACCCCCTTTAAAAATAAAGCAATTCAAAAAAATAAAGAATACCTATATTTGGTATCGTGGTAGATGTAAAAGACTGATCTCTCAAAATTTAAAATAAATTACTGTGATCGATAAACGGCGTAACAAGATAAAAATCATAATGCCAGAATTACGCTTTTTTTGGCCGCCGCAACATTGCAATAAAATGCAATAAGAAGCTATCAAAAGATCGTATCTATCCCCAAATGAAATCAATAAAAACGTCAGCCCTGAGTGCAAAAAATCAAGCCCTCAAACAGTCCCATATCTTGCATACCTTGCATTAAGTAAATAAGTAGTAGTAATACATGTAAAAAAACACAGGGTACCTCGTTGATATTACTTTGATCTAAAAAGCACAACAGCCATCCCACCGCAACAAGGTGTACCCTATCAAACAAAAATGGATAGCACCACTAAATGAAAGGGACCATACTGTGAATGACCATGTATAATGAGAGAGAAAAAAAGAAATTTGCAAGAAACAGGGGATCACCATCAAATACTAGGTGAATAAATATTTATTACATGATACTTCACACCAGCACTGCATTAAGTTCAGTAAGACATGTTTATTGGCAGGCTTTCTGTTAAATTCGTAGCAGGTATGGGGCAGGTACTAGAAGCATTGGATGCTACAGGCAAATGGGACACTGGAAAGCTGGTATGGAATAGGTAATAGAAGCACTGAAGGCTGCAGGCAGACAGGACACCAGAAAGCAGGTACTAGAAGCACTGAAGGCTGCAGGCAGACAGGACACCGGAAAGCAGGTACTAGAAGCACTGAAGGCTGCAGGCAGACAGGACACCGGAAAGCAGGTACTAGAAGCACTGAAGGCTGCAGGCAGACAGGACACCGGAAAGCAGGTACTAGAAGCACTGAAGGCTGCAGGCAGACAGGACACCGGAAAGCAGGTACTAGAAGCACTGAAGGCTGCAGGCAGACAGGACACCGGAAAGCAGGTACTAGAAGCACTGAAGGCTGCAGGCAGACAGAACACTGGAAAGCAGGTACTAGAAGCACTGAAGGCTGCAGGCAGACAGGACACCGGAAAGCAGGTACTAGAAGCACTGAAGGCTGCAGGCAGACAGGACACCGGAAAGCAGGTACTAGAAGCACTGAAGGCTGCAGGCAGACAGGACACCGGAAAGCAGGTACTAGAAGCAATGAAGGCTGCAGGCAGACAGGACACCAGAAAGCAGGTACTAGAAGCACTGAAGGCTGCAGGCAGACAGGACACCGGAAAGCAGGTACTAGAAGCACTGAAGGCTGCAGGCAGACAGGACACCGGAAAGCAGGTACTAGAAGCACTGAAGGCTGCAGGCAGACAGGACACTGGAAAGCAGGTACTAGAAGCACTGAAGGCTGCAGGCAGACAGGACACCGGAAAGCAAGTACTAGAAGCACTGAAGGCTGCAGGCAGACAGGACACCGGAAAGCAGGTACTAGAAGCACTGAAGGCTGCAGGCAGACAGGACACCGGAAAGCAGGTACTAGAAGCACTGAAGGCTGCAGGCAGACAGGACACTGGAAAGCAGGTACTAGAAGCACTGAAGGCTGCAGGCAGACAGGTCACCGGAAAGCAGGTACTAGAAGCACTGAAGGCTGCAGGCAGACAGGACACTGGAAAGCAGGTACTAGAAGCACTGAAGGCTGCAGGCAGACAGGTCACCGGAAAGCAAGTACTAGAAGCACTGAAGGCTGCAGGCAGACAGGACACCAGAAAGCAGGTACTAGAAGCACTGAAGGCTGCAGGCAGACAGGTCACCGGAAAGCAGGTACTAGAAGCACTGAAGGCTGCAGGCAGACAGGACACCGGAAAGCAGGTACTAGAAGCACTGAAGGCTGCAGGCAGACAGGACACCGGAAAGCAGGTACTAGAAGCACTGAAGGCTGCAGGCAGACAGGACACCGGAAAGCAGGTACTAGAAGCACTGAAGGCTGCAGGCAGACAGGACACCGGAAAGCAGGTACTAGAAGCACTGAAGGCTGCAGGCAGACAGGACACTGGAAAGCAGGTACTAGAAGCACTGAAGGCTGCAGGCAGACAGGACACCGGAAAGCAGGTACTAGAAGCACTGAAGGCTGCAGGCAGACAGGACACTGGAAAGCAGGTACTAGAAGCACTGAAGGCTGCAGGCAGACAGGACACAGGAAAGCAGGTACTAGAAGCACTGAAGGCTGCAGGCAGACAGGACACAGGAAAGCAGGTACTAGAAGCACTGAAGGCTGCAGGCAGACAGGACACCGGAAAGCAGGTACTAGAAGCACTGAAGGCTGCAGGCAGACAGGACACCAGAAAGCAGGTACTAGAAGCACTGAAGGCTGCAGGCAGACAGGACACCAGAAAGCAGGTACTAGAAGCACTGAAGGCTGCAGGCAGACAGGACACAGGAAAGCAGGTACTAGAAGCACTGAAGGCTGCAGGCAGACAGGACACCGGAAAGCAGGTACTAGAAGCACTGAAGGCTGCAGGCAGACAGGACACAGGAAAGCAGGTACTAGAAGCACTGAAGGCTGCAGGCAGACAGGACACCGGAAAGCAGGTACTAGAAGCACTGAAGGCTGCAGGCAGACAGGACACCGGAAAGCAGGTACTAGAAGCAATGAAGGCTGCAGGCAGACAGGACACTGGAAAGCAGGTACTAGAAGCACTGAAGGCTGCAGGCAGACAGGACACCGGAAATCAGTTACTAGAAGCACTGAAGGCTGCAGGCAGACAGGACACTGGAAAGCAGGTACTAGAAGCACTGAAGGCTGCAGGCAGACAGGACACCGGAAAGCAGGTACTAGAAGCACTGAAGGCTGCAGGCAGACAGGACACTGGAAAGCAGGTATGGAGCAGGTATTAGAAGCACTAAAGGCTGCAGGCAGACAGGACACCGGAAAGCAGGTACTAGAAGCACTGAAGGCTGCAGGCAGACAGGACACTGGAAAGCATGTACTAGAAGCACTGAAGGCTGCAGGCAGACAGGACACCGGAAAGCAGGTACTAGAAGCACTGAAGGCTGCAGGCAGACAGGACACTGGAAAGCAGGTACTAGAAGCACTGAAGGCTGCAGGCAGACAGGACACCGGAAAGCATGTACTAGAAGCACTGAAGGCTGCAGGCAGACAGCACACCGGAAAGCAGGTACTAGAAGCACTGAAGGCTGCAGGCAGACAGGACACTGGAAAGCAGGTATGGAGCAGGTACTACAGAAGACGCACTGAAGGATGCAGGCAAACAGGACACGGGAAAGCAGGTACTAGAAGCACTGAAGGCTGCAGGCAGACAGGACACTGGAAAACAGGTATGGAGCAGGAAATAGAAGCACTGGAGGCTGCAGGCAGACAGGACACCGGGAAGCAGGTATGGAGCAGGAAATAGAATCACTGGAGGCTGCAGGCAGACAGGACACCGGGAAGCAGGTATGGAGCAGGCACTGGAAGCACTGAAGGCTGCAGGCAGACAGGACACTGGAAAGCAGGTATGGAGCAGGAAATAGAATCACTGGAGGCTGCAGGCAGACAGGACACCGGGAAGCAGGTATGGAGCAGGCACTGGAAGCACTGAAGGCTGCAGGCAGACAGGACACTGGAAAGCAGGTATGGAGCAGGAAATAGAAGCACTGGAGGCTGCAGGCAGACAGGACACCGGGAAGCAGGTATGGAGCAGGCACTGGAAGCACTGAAGGCTGCAGGCAGACAGGACACTGGAAAGCAGGTATGGAGCAGGAAATAGAAGCACTGGAGGCTGCAGGCAGACAGGACACCGGGAAGCAGGTATGGAGCAGGTACTACAGAAGACGCACTGAAGGCTGCAGGCAGACAGGACACTGGAAAGCAGGTATGGAGCAGGAAATAGAAGCACTGGAGGCTGCAGGCAGACAGGACACCAGGAAGCAGTTATGGAGCAGGAAATAGAAGCACTGGAGGCTGCAGGCAGACAGGACACCGGGAAGCAGGTATGGAGCAGGTACTACAGAAGACGCACTGAAGGCTGCAGGCAGACAGGACACTGGAAAGCAGGTATGGAGCAGGTACTAGAACCACTGGAAGCTACAAGCAAATGGGACACCGGAAAGCAGATATGGAGCAGGTACTAGAACACTGAAGGCTCCAGGCAGACAGGACACCGGAAAGCAGGTATGGAGCAGGTTCTACAGTAGAAGCACTGAAGGCTGCAGGCAAACAGGACACCGGAAAGCAGGTACTAGAAGCACTGAAGGCTGCAGGCAGACAGGACACCGGAAAACAGGTACTAGAAGCACTGAAGGCTGCAGGCAGACATAACACTGGAAAGCAGGTATGGAGCAGGTACTACAGTTGAAGCACTGAAGGCTGCAGGCAGCCAGGACACCGGAAAGCAGGTACTAGAAGCACTGAAGGCTTCAGGCAGACAGGACACTGGAAAACAGGTACTAGAAGCACTGAAAGCTGCAGGCAGACAGAACACTGGAAAGCAGGTATGGAGCAGGTACTACAGTAGAAACACTGAAGGCTGCAGGCAGCCAGGACACCGGAAAGCAGGTACTAGAAGCACTGAAGGCTGCAGGCAGACAGGACACCGGAAAACAGGTACTAGAAGCACTGAAGGCTGCAGGCACACAGGACACTGGAAGGCAGGTATGGAGCAGATACTAGAAGCACTGGAAGCTCCAGGCAAATGGACACCGGAATGCAGGTATGGAGCAGGTACTAGAAGTACTGAAGGCTGCAGGCAGACAGGACACCGGAAAACAGGTACTAGAAGCACTGAAGGCTGCAGGCACACAGGACACTGGAAAGCAGGTATGGAGCAGGTACTAGAAGCACTGAAGGCTGCAGGCAGACATAACACTGGAAAGCAGGTATGGAGCAGGTACTACAGTTGAAGCACTGAAGGCTGCAGGCAGCCAGGACACCGGAAAGCAGGTACTAGAAGCACTGAAGGCTTCAGGCAGACAGGACACTGGAAAACAGGTACTAGAAGCACTGAAAGATGCAGGCAGACAGAACACTGGAAAGCAGGTATGGAGCAGGTACTACAGTAGAAACACTGAAGGCTGCAGGCAGCCAGGACACCGGAAAGCAGGTACTAGAAGCACTGAAGGCTGCAGGCACACAGGACACTGGAAGGCAGGTATGGAGCAGATACTAGAAGCACTGGAAGCTCCAGGAAAATGGACACCGGAATGCAGGTATGGAGCAGGTACTAGAAGTACTGAAGGCTGCAGGCAGACAGGACACCGGAAAACAGGTACTAGAAGCACTGAAGGCTGCAGGCACACAGGACACTGGAAGGCAGGTATGGAGCAGATACTAGAAGCACTGGAAGCTCCAGGAAAATGGACACCGGAATGCAGTTATGGAGCAGGTACTAGAAGTACTGAAGGCTGCAAGCAGACAGGACACCGGAAAGCAGGTATGGAGCAGGTACTAGAAGCACTGAAGGCTGCAGGCAAACAGGACACTGGAAAACAGGTATGGAGCAGGTACTAGAAGTACTGAAGGCTGCAGGCAGACAGGACACCGGAAAGCAGGTATGGAGCAGGTACTAGAAGTACTGAAGGCTGCAGGCAGACAGGACACCGGAAAGCAGGTATGGAGCAGGTACTAGAAGCACTGAAAGCTGCAGGCAAACAGGACACTGGAAAGCAGGTATGGAGCAGGTACTAGAAGTACTGAAGGCTGCAGGCAGACAGGACACTGGAAAGCAGGTATGGAGCAGGTACTAAAAGCACTAAAGGCTGGAGACATACGACTCTTTCCTTCGCTTCCTCTGGTCCATGTTGAGTGTGACACACACCATGTCACCAAACAGCACAGTGAGTATCTGTAGCCCTATATACAGGCCCACTCATTGATTCCAAGATTGTGGACACCTGTGATGCTACTTAGTGGACACACCTTGATTTAACATGTCCCCTTTGTCACATTATTTTCAGGGGTACCGTACTTTCTGTCCAGGCCTATTTCATGAGTTTTAATTTTTTTTTTTAATTCCGTGGAAGCATGGTTGATAAGCAATGTCTGACCTTCATTTGCTCATTTTCATAGATCTTTTATTTATTACTATTTTTGTCAGATTAAAGTTATTTCTGTAACCATTGTGGGGTTTTCTGTCGTTAAACGAGGGGTACCAACAATTTTGACAATGTGTGTAGCTATGACCCATACTTGCCAATGGTTCCTACTTTTCTGGGACTGCCCGGAGAACTATATTATCCTAGATTTGCATTAAGGTTAATATTGGGTCTCAGTGGTTAGCACTGCTGCATTGCAGAGCTGGAGTCCTGAGTTCAAATCCCGCCAAGGACAACATCTGGAAGGAGTTTGTATGTTCTCCCCGTGTTTGCATGAGTTTCTTTCCACACTCTAAAGACATACTGATAGGGACTTTAGGCTGCAAGGCCCTATTTGGACAGTGATAGTAATATCTATGAAGTGAAATATCATGATGCTTTATAATGAAGCCTAATTCTTTCTTAGGTGGGTGGAAAACAAGATTTAAAATATCACATGTTTACCTCACATGGCATGGTAATATAAACATATTGTGGCCACACTTTGATTTTTCCAACCGAGGAACTTTTTCCCCCTGTTGATCAGTTTCTGCTATTGCAGAATATGAATCTATGTAATGGTTCTGTATATCGTCACATATCGCTACTCCTATTGCAAGTTGTATGTGTTAATTACCAACCACTTGTATTATCCAGGTTTCCTTTAACTTAATTTGCCGACAACTGTTTCTATCACTTCATTATTTTCCTTTTCAGAAGTGACAAGGCTATAAAACAATTTTCAGCCCTTCTTTTCAATAAATAATACATCAGAAATGGAGAAGTGATGCTCCATTCATTGCTCAAGTGATAGTTGTAAGTCCTTGAAACAGATAATTCATCAAGAAGTCTATTTTTTTTTGCAGAGTTCTGCTATACTGCACCCATTATTGCCGAGAAAATGATCTGGTGCCTAAAATGTTTTATATTCTAGGCATCATTGAAATAAAGCTGCCAAACTGAAACTATAATATATAAAGCTGAATGTGTGTGTGTGTATGTGTGTGTGTCTATGTCCGGGATTGGCATCTGCACCGTCGCAGCTACAGCCACAAAATTTTGCACAGTCACACGTCTGGACCCCGAGAGCGTCATAGGCTATGTTGTGAGGTGAAATTTTAACCCCGCGCGTTCCACTTCACCAAACAATACTGTAAAATATACTGAACAAATAACGTGTGGATGAGGTCTAATACAGGATGAGATGACACACAGATATATACTATATACAGGAGGAGATGACACACAGGTATATACTTTATACAGGAGAGATGACACACAGGTATCTATATATATAATTGTCTAAGGGTTTTTCCGTCTGTCTGTCTGTCTGTCTGTCTGTCCTGGAAATCCCGGCTCTCTGATTGGTCGAGGCCGCCAGGCCTCGACCAATCAGAGACCGGCACAGCATCGACGTAGAAATCCCACGTCTCTGATTGGTCAAGGCCGCCAGGCCTCGACCAATCAGCAACGGGCACAGCGACGATGATGTCATAATGGTTGCCGGGGCGACGATGATGTCATAAAGGTTGCCTCGACCAATCAGCGACGGGCACAGTCTGCCGCGACTTCTGGAATCATCATTGTCCATATACTACGGGGACATGCATATTCTAGAATACCCGATGCGTTAGAATCGGGCCAAATCTCGACCAATCAGCGACGGGCACAGCGACGATGATGTCATAAAGGACGTAGACATCCCGCGTCTCTGATTGGTCGAAGCCACCAGGCCTCGACCAATCAGCGACGGGCACAGTATCGACGTAGATGTCATAATGGTTGCCATGGTGACGATGATGTCATAAAGGTTGCCTCGACCAATCAGCGACGGGCACAGTCTAACGCGAATTCTGGAATCATCATTGTCCATATACTATGGGGACATGCATATTCTAGAATACCCGATGCGTTAGAATCGGGCCACAATCTAGTATACTATATAGAGGAGATGACACACAGGTACATACTATATACAGGGGAAATGACACACAGGTATATACTATATACAGGGGAAATGACGCACAGGTATATACTATATACAGGAGGAGATGACATACAGGTATATACTATATACAGGGGAGATGACACACACATATATACTATATACAGGAGGAGATGACACACAGGTATATACTATATACAGGAGGATCATATCATATGTCCAAAAATAGTGTGAAGAACACCTCCAGTAATTCATCTGTAAACCAATTTCCCATCACTTCATATGATAGGAATTATGAGGCAAATAACACAATTCATAGAGTAAAAAATACCTTTTATTAATAATAATTAAAAATATCAAAAGCAGAAAAATTCTAACATAAAAACAAGCGCTGGGAAAGACACACAGCAGGATCACAACGTATATAAATGAGGCATAATACGAGATGGCCTAATGTCACCATACATATATATGTAAAGAAGAAATATATATGTATGGTGACATTAGGCCATCTCAAGGGATTCAAGCTTCAGGAGGCTAATTTGCATATTCCAGGTGCCTTCTGGGAGAAGCGAAGTCTCCCTAAGCTAGAAGATCGTTGGGTACAGCCGGGACCAGCTGCTTCGAAAGCATCACCAAACCAGGGATTCAAGCTTCAGGAGGCTAATTTGCATATTCCAGGTGCCTTCTGGGAGAAGCGAAGTCTCCCTAAGCTAGAAGATCGTTGGGTACAGCCGGGACCAGCTGCTTCGAAAGCATCACCAAACCAGGGATTCAAGCTTCAGGAGGCTAATTTGCATATTCCAGGTGCCTTCTGGGAGAAGCGAAGTCTCCCTAAGCTAGAAGATCGTTGGGTACAGCCGGGACCAGCTGCTTCGAAAGCATCACCAAACCAGGGATTCAAGCTTCAGGAGGCTAATTTGCATATTCCAGGTGCCTTCTGGGAGAAGCGAAGTCTCCCTAAGCTAGAAGATCGTTGGGTACAGCCGGGACCAGCTGCTTCGAAAGCATCACCAAACCAGGGATTCAAGCTTCAGGAGGCTAATTTGCATATTCCAGGTGCCTTCTGGGAGAAGCGAAGTCTCCCTAAGCTAGAAGATCGTTGGGTACAGCCGGGACCAGCTGCTTCGAAAGCATCACCAAACCAGGGATTCAAGCTTCAGGAGGCTAATTTGCATATTCCAGGTGCCTTCTGGGAGAAGCGAAGTCTCCCTAAGCTAGAAGATCGTTGGGTACAGCCGGGACCAGCTGCTTCGAAAGCATCACCAAACCAGGGATTCAAGCTTCAGGAGGCTAATTTGCATATTCCAGGTGCCTTCTGGGAGAAGCGAAGTCTCCCTAAGCTAGAAGATCGTTGGGTACAGCCGGGACCAGCTGCTTCGAAAGCATCACCAAACCAGGGATTCAAGCTTCAGGAGGCTAATTTGCATATTCCAGGTGCCTTCTGGGAGAAGCGAAGTCTCCCTAAGCTAGAAGATCGTTGGGTACAGCCGGGACCAGCTGCTTCGAAAGCATCACCAAACCAGGGATTCAAGCTTCAGGAGGCTAATTTGCATATTCCAGGTGCCTTCTGGGAGAAGCGAAGTCTCCCTAAGCTAGAAGATCGTTGGGTACAGCCGGGACCAGCTGCTTCGAAAGCATCACCAAACCAGGGATTCAAGCTTCAGGAGGCTAATTTGCATATTCCAGGTGCCTTCTGGGAGAAGCGAAGTCTCCCTAAGCTAGAAGATCGTTGGGTACAGCCGGGACCAGCTGCTTCGAAAGCATCACCAAACCAGGGATTCAAGCTTCAGGAGGCTAATTTGCATATTCCAGGTGCCTTCTGGGAGAAGCGAAGTCTCCCTAAGCTAGAAGATCGTTGGGTACAGCCGGGACCAGCTGCTTCGAAAGCATCACCAAACCGAATTTTTGCCTGTAGGACATTATTGCAAGAGAGCTTGGCTGAGTAGATTACACAAGAAGGAAAACACACAGCAAGTCAGCAGGATCTAGGAGCAACATGGCAGATGTGACAACCTACATGGTGAGCTGCAGCATGTGCTACATGTTCACAGATCGACCAGAAGAAGAATCCAATTTCACCTGTCAGAAGTGTAGACTAGTGGCCCTTTTAGAAGAAAAGGTGCAGGGTCTGGAAGAAAGAATAGCAACTTTGAAACTCATCAAAGAGAATGAAGACTTTCTAGACAGAACAGAAGCATCTCTACTGGTCACAGAAGGTGCAAAAAGTGTCAGAGAACCTCCAAAAGCAGATGAGTGGAAGCATGTGACCAAAAGAAGCAAGAAGACCATGGAGAAATCACCAACCACACAACTGAAGAACCGATATCAAATCTTTGTAGAGGTTGAAGATGGCACACCTAAGAATGAAGCAATACCAGCAACAAGTGACAGCAAAAAGTACAGCCAAGAAGCAACGAAGAGTGGTGGTGGTGGGAGACTCACTACTGAGAGGCACAGAAGCAGCCATCTGCAGACCGGACATAACTGCAAGAGAAGTATGCTGCCTTCCAGGTGCGATGATCAAGGATGTGACCGATAGGATACCAAAGCTCTTCAGCTCCAAGGACGTCCACCCATTTCTTCTGATACATGTTGGCACCAATGACACGGCAAGGAAGGACCTACCGACAATCTGCAAGGACTTTGAAGAGTTGGGGAAGAAAGTAAAGGAACTGGATGCACAGGTAGTTTTTTCTTCTATCCTTCCAGTAGATGGGCATGGCACCAGGAGATGGAACAGGATCCTTGATGCAAACAACTGGCTAAGACGATGGTGCAGACAACAAGGATTTGGATTCCTGGACCACGGTGTGAATTACTGGTATGATGGACTCCTCGCCAGAGACGGACTACGCCTCAACAAACCTGGGAAACACACATTCGCCAGAAGACTCGCTACACTCATCAGGAGGGCGTTAAACTAGAAGAAGAGGGGACGGGAAGAAAAACATTAGACTCGTACAAAGACGACCCAGGAAAACATACTCAGAAGGGAGGTAAGAACATTTCTAAAACAATCCACAGTGAGGAGATTGGAACAAAACAAAATCCTCTAAACTGCATGCTCGCAAACGCCAGAAGCCTGACAAACAAGATGGAAGAACTAGAAGCAGAAATATCTACAGGTAACTTTGACATAGTGGGAATAACCGAGACATGGTTAGATGAAAGCTATGACTGGGCAGTTAACTTACAGGGTTACAGTCTGTTTAGAAAGGATCGTAAAAATCGGAGAGGAGGAGGGGTTTGTCTCTATGTAAAGTCTTGTCTAAAGTCCACTTTAAGGGAGGATATTAGCGAAGGGAATGAAGATGTCGAGTCCATATGGGTTGAAATTCATGGAGGGAAAAATGGTAACAAAATTCTCATTGGGGTCTGTTACAAACCCCCAAATATAACAGAAAGCATGGAAAGTCTACTTCTAAAGCAGATAGATGAAGCTGCAACCCATAATGAGGTCCTGGTTATGGGGGACTTTAACTACCCGGATATTAACTGGGAAACAGAAACCTGTGAAACCCATAAAGGCAACAGGTTTCTGCTAATAACCAAGAAAAATTATCTTTCACAATTGGTGCAGAATCCAACCAGAGGAGCAGCACTTTTAGACCTAATACTATCTAATAGACCTGACAGAATAACAAATCTGCAGGTGGTTGGGCATTTAGGAAATAGCGACCACAATATTGTGCAGTTTCACCTGTCTTTCACTAGGGGGACTTGTCAGGGAGTCACAAAAACACTGAACTTTAGGAAGGCAAAGTTTGAACAGCTTAGAGATGCCCTTAATCTGGTAGACTGGGACAATATCCTCAGAAATGAGAATACAGATAATAAATGGGAAATGTTTAAGAACATCCTAAATAGGCAGTGTAAGCGGTTTATACCTTGTGGGAATAAAAGGACTAGAAATAGGAAAAAACCAATGTGGCTAAACAAAGAAGTAAGACAGGCAATTAACAGTAAAAAGAAAGCATTTGCACTACTAAAGCAGGATGGCACCATTGAAGCTCTAAAAAACTATAGGGAGAAAAATACTTTATCTAAAAAACTAATTAAAGCTGCCAAAAAGGAAACAGAGAAGCACATTGCTAAGGAGAGTAAAACTAATCCCAAACTGTTCTTCAACTATATCAATAGTAAAAGAATAAAAACTGAAAATGTAGGCCCCTTAAAAAATAGTGAGGAAAGAATGGTTGTAGATGACGAGGAAAAAGCTAACATATTAAACACCTTCTTCTCCACGGTATTCACGGTGGAAAATGAAATGCTAGGTGAAATCCCAAGAAACAATGAAAACCCTATATTAAGGGTCACCAATCTAACCCAAGAAGAGGTGCGAAACCGGCTAAATAAGATTAAAATAGATAAATCTCCGGGTCCGGATGGCATACACCCACGAGTACTAAGGGAACTAAGTAATGTAATAGATAAACCATTATTTCTTATTTTTAGGGACTCTATAGCGACAGGGTCTGTTCCGCAGGACTGGCGCATAGCAAATGTGGTGCCAATATTCAAAAAGGGCTCTAAAAGTAAACCTGGAAATTATAGGCCAGTAAGTCTAACCTCTATTGTTGGTAAAATATTTGAAGGGTTTCTGAGGGATGTTATTCTGGATTATCTCAATGAGAATAACTGTTTAACTCCATATCAGCATGGGTTTATGAGAAATCGCTCCTGTCAAACCAATCTAATCAATTTTTATGAAGAGGTAAGCTATAGGCTGGACCACGGTGAGTCATTGGACGTGGTATATCTCGATTTTTCCAAAGCGTTTGATACCATGCCGCACAAGAGGTTGGTACACAAAATGAGAATGCTTGGTCTGGGGGAAAATGTGTGTAAATGGGTTAGTAACTGGCTTAGTGATAGAAAGCAGAGGGTGGTTATAAATGGTATAGTCTCTAACTGGGTCGCTGTGACCAGTGGGGTACCGCAGGGGTCAGTATTGGGACCTGTTCTCTTCAACATATTCATTAATGATCTGGTAGAAGGTTTACACAGTAAAATATCGATATTTGCAGATGATACAAAACTATGTAAAGCAGTTAATACAAGAGAAGATAGTATTCTGCTACAGATGGATCTGGATAAGTTGGAAACTTGGGCTGAAAGGTGGCAGATGAGGTTTAACAATGATAAATGTAAGGTTATACACATGGGAAGAAGGAATCAATATCACCATTACACACTGAACGGGAAACCACTGGGTAAATCTGACAGGGAGAAGGACTTGGGGATCCTAGTTAATGATAAACTTACCTGGAGCAGCCAGTGCCAGGCAGCAGCTGCCAAGGCAAACAGGATCATGGGGTGCATTAAAAGAGGTCTGGATACACATGATGAGAGCATTATACTGCCTCTGTACAAATCCCTAGTTAGACCGCACATGGAGTACTGTGTCCAGTTTTGGGCACCGGTGCTCAGGAAGGATATAATGGAACTAGAGAGAGTACAAAGGAGGGCAACAAAATTAATAAAGGGGATGGGAGAACTACAATACCCAGATAGATTAGCGAAATTAGGATTATTTAGTCTAGAAAAAAGACGACTGAGGGGCGATCTAATAACCATGTATAAGTATATAAGGGGACAATACAAATATCTCGCTGAGGATCTGTTTATACCAAGGAAGGTGACGGGCACAAGGGGGCATTCTTTGCGTCTGGAGGAGAGAAGGTTTTTCCACCAACATAGAAGAGGATTCTTTACTGTTAGGGCAGTGAGAATCTGGAATTGCTTGCCTGAGGAGCTGGTGATGGCGAACTCAGTCGAGGGGTTCAAGAGAGGCTTGGATGTCTTCCTGGAGCAGAATAATATTGTATCATACAATTATTAGGTTCTGTAAAAGGACGTAGATCTGGGGATTTATTATGACGGAATATAGGCTGAACTGGATGGACAAATGTCTTTTTTCGGCCTTACTAACTATGTTACTATGTATTATGCCTCATTTATATACGTTGTGATCCTGCTGTGTGTCTTTCCCAGCGCTTGTTTTTATGTTAGAATTTTTCTGCTTTTGATATTTTTAATTATTATTAATAAAAGGTATTTTTTACTCTATGAATTGTGTTATTTGCCTCATAATTCCTATCATATGAAGTGATGGGAAATTGGTTTAGATATATACAGGAGGAGATGACACACAGGTATATACTATATACAAGGGGAGATGACACACTGGTATATACTATATAAAGGGGAGATGACATACAGGTACATACTATTTACAGGGGAGATGAAACACAGGTACATACTATATACAGGGGAGATGACACAGGTATATACTATATACAGGGGAGATGATACACAGGTATATACTATATACAGGAGGAGATGACACACAGGTATATACTGTATACAGGAGGAGATGACTTACAGGTATATACTATATACAGGAGGAGATGACACACATATATACTATAAACAGGAGGAGATGACATACAGGTATATGCTATATAAAAGAGGAGATGACACATAGGTATGTAGAGGAGGAGATGACATACAGCAGGTATATACTATATACAGGGGAGATGACATACAGGTATATACTATATACAGGAGATGACATACAGGTATATACTATATATAGGAGGAGATGACATACAGGTATATAGTATATACAGAAGAGATGACATACAGGTATATACTATATACAGGAGATGACATACAGGTGTATACTATATATAAGGGAGATGACAAACATATATATACAGAGGGGAAAATGAGAGGTGTGAGGTGAAAATGAGGGGTGTGAGGTGAAAATGAAATGGTGTGAGTGCAAAATGAGAGGAGTGAGGGAAAATAGTGAAGTGATCGGAAAATGACAGATGTGAGGTCGAAATGACAAGTGTTAGGGGGGAATGAGGGGGAAAATAAGAGGAATGAGGGGGAAAATGAGAGGTGTAAGGGAGAAAATGAGAGATGTGAGGGGAAAATAAAAGAAGTGAGATGCTATAACTAACCACAGATATTTACTATGCCCAGGCAACGCCGGGCTCTTCAGATAGTATGTCATAAAATCATTTCCTTGAGACAAAGCGTGAATCCTACAATCGCAAAAGTAAAAATTTAAAGTCATATTATAAAATAAAAGTTTTGCGTTTTATATAGTTTATCTTTTACCACCATAAAATGTTATGGTATTTGAATATTTTTCTTTGGTTACGGAGTTCCAAATCCCTTACATAGAAAAAGGTAAACTATAAACTTTTGGCTATTTGCAGCTGCCATTAGAGGGAGCTGAAGAGCTTACTGCATACTGCATACTGATTTCAATGTATACACTAATCTTCTGTCTTTGGGGAAAAATTAACAAGTGTCTTACATGATTTTTAAGGTATAATGAAGTCAACTGTGTGAGATTTTAAAATTTTCCAATTTTAGGACACAATTCAGTGGTGAAAGCATATGGCAAATCTCAAACTTCTAGATTAAACATATATTACGACATCAGATTATTGCTAAATTTGTAGATCACTTTTTATCATTTTTGTCTTTGGAAACAAAGATATAGGGAAAAAAGAAATTTACACACTTTATTTAAAAGAATGAAATGCCAAGAGTTAATTCCTGTGTCTACTGTAGCACGTAAAGCAAGATTGAATGATCTCTGATGCAGTCAGCTAGCAATTCCATTTAGGTCTGGAGTGGATGTATATAATACTACATTTTGTTGTGTTACAAATCAGGCATACAGAATCTCCACGGCCAGATAAACACCAAGAGATATTCATATCGATACGCACATTTTGGATATGCAATATCATTTTCAAGTAAACTTGTCTTTGAGTTTGGCACATGTACGCGGGAAAAAATAAAATATAAGAGAGAACATAGAAAATATTGTGGTTGGGGTCGCACAAAAGCAAAAATCATTAAGTGGGGTAGTGGCACAGTTAGAAACCACTCATTGCACCCCTTTCAAAAGCAGTAAATGGGAAGAGGTTGAATATTTTCCCCTGCAACTAGTGTTGAGCATTCCGATACCGCAAGTATCGGGTATCGGACGATATTTGCGGTATCGGAATTCCGATACCGAGTTCTAATACTTTCAATATATCGGATACTGGAATCGGAAGTTCCCATAATTCAAAGAGCCAGTTTCATTTAATTCAGCCAATGAGGAATGATTAGAAGTGTGGGCACATCCTGTTCTGCATGGTAGGCATGTAACTACTGGCATGGCTGTGATTGGCTGCTGAAATGTTGTCATGGTGCACTATAAAAGTCGCCACCGCCATTTTGGGTTCACTCTGCTGTGAATTCAGTTAGGGACAGGACGCTGTGTTCTGACTGAGGGCCAGTTTAGAGATAGCGATTTGCTTCATTGTGCTTTACCCAGGCTAATTTAGCAACCGCTGTGTGAGAACCTTGCTTTTGCCTTGCAGCGCTGTTCACAGCTGTCTGCCAGGTCTCTGTGTGTGTGAGTGCAGCTCACTCTGCAGTCTGTCCGCAGCCACCGCTGGTTGTAGTCAGCTCAGGATACATCACTGCCTCATACTGTTCAATCCATTGTCCTTTTTTGCAATTAGTGCAGCCTGCTGCACATTTTTTCAAATTTATCATATAAGTGGCTTTCCCTCCATATCCTGCTAGATTGTGGAAAAACAGTATATAGTATTAGATAGAGTAGCTTGTTTTGGCCTTGCAGCGCCGTTCACGGCTGTCTGCATGACCTGTGTGTGAGTGCTGCTCGCTCTGTAGTCTGTTCTACCGCCACAGCCGGTTGTTGTCAGCTCAGGATGCGTCACTGCCTCATACCGTTCCATTGGCCGTTTCTCAATTAGTGCATCCTGCTGCACATTTTTTCAAATTTATCATATAAGTGGCTTTCCCTCCATATCCTGCTAGATTGTGGAAAAACACTATATAGTATTAGATAGAGGAGCTTGTTTTGGCCTTGCAGCGCCGTTCATGGCTGTCTGCACAGTCTGTGTGTGAGTGCAGCTCACTCTGTAGTCTCTTCTGCAAAAAAAAAATAATAATAAAGTTCACCAAACACACCACTTTACAGTTGTGTAGGCCACGTTAGCTCATATAAAAGTCTTGTCCACACTTTAGAAAATTAGTGTTTCTTATACCTGTTAGGAGCAGTTCAGGAATAAGCACACTAAGCCCTTAGTACTTTTCTGCCTATCTTTATCAGTCTACCAAGATGAAGAAGGCACGTGGGCGTGGGCGTGGAGCAGGGAGAGGACATGGGGATTCTGTGCCTGCTGCGGGCACCGGTGACTCATCATCACCCAGTTTCAGCAGGAAACAGTCCTTCATGCGGAGCTTTGTAGGAGATCGCTGTACCCCGCTGTGAGAAGAACAAATTGAAGCCTTTGTCGGATGGATGGCAGCTAACGCATCAACCTCAATTAGTGCCACATTCTCTCAGGCACAGAGCACTGGAGAGCACCCATCTGTCTCTTCACCACCTGCCAAATTGCCCAGGCAGTCAGAGAGCCCAGGACAGGAGTTAGCTCTACTTCTGTTCTCTGAATCTCTTGACTTGGAAAGAGGGGGCCAGCCAAGCAGCATTGGAGAAATGGAAGAAGAGGCAGTATGCAGTGATGCCCAACAGCTTTGTCTCTCTGAGTCTGAAGAGGCGGGTGGGCCAGTGCCTCCAGTCAGCACACCTCAGTATGCATCTGATGATGAGACTCAGGTCCTACTTTCTGGTGCGTATTGTGCTTCCGAGACTACCCAGAAGCAGTTGGTGGACGAGGGTAGTGTAGATGATGAGGTCCTTGACCCATTGTGGCGTAAGGTACAGGAAGGTGGTGGGAGCAGCTCGGAGGAAGAGATTCCCCAAACGGCACAAAGAGGGAGAGGGAGGGGGATGACTGCGGTGCCTGTAGCCTCCACTTCGGCACCCATTTGGAGCATGGCTCTTCCAAAAGCCAAAACGGGCGCTCCCAAGACTTGCAGTGCCTGGTCCTTTTTTGACACACCTTGCATTTGACTAAGCAAATTTCATCTGCAACTGTGCCATCAGAAAGTCAAAAGAGGGAAAAGTGTCAGCAACCTCAATACCACAAATGTGTGGAAACATGTGCGGACCAAGCACACGATGGAGTTACAAAAACACACTGAAGACCTAGGTCAACCTACAGCTGCACCTACCACCTCTTCAGCTCATGTTGTTGCCTCTTCCTCCAGCTCACACACAGCTGGGTTAGCTTCCTCACAGGATCACCATGGAAGAACATCTGGCACTGGTGGCCATTCTCGGCAAACCACCCCCGAGCACAGTCTCTGAATGCTGGCATTGCAAAACTATTGTCCCTTGAAATGCTGTCATTCAGGTTGGTGGAGACTGATACCTTCCGTAACTTGGTGGTATTGGCAGTCCCACAATACAGTGTGCCCAGCCGCTTTTATTTCAGCAGGCAAGCTGTCCCTGCCCTGCAAAAGCATGTGGAGGGACACATAAAACACGCGCTACTGAACGCCGTCAGTAGCAAGGTCCACCTCACCACCGATGCGTGGACCAGTCACCATGGACAGGGACGATACCTTTCCCTCACTGCCCATTGGGTTAATGTTGTGGAGCCGGGTACAGATCGTGCGAGTGGCGCAGGACGTGTTCTGCCAACTCCAAGGATTGCAGGAATCCAGTCTGTAGACATTGCCTCCTCCTCATACTCCAATGCCTCAGAATCATCGCTGCAGGAGCCGTCACGGTTTACCTCCACCTTGACCCGTGAACGCTTACCTGTTACGACCGATATGAGCACAGCCGTGGCCAAACGTCAACAGGCTGTACTGAAATTAATTTCTTTTGGGAATCGAAGCCACACAGCGCAGGAGCTCTGGAATGCCATCAAGCAGGAGAGCGACATGTGGTTTGTGCTAGTGAATCTCCAGCCAGGCATGGTAGTGTGTGACAATGGCTGAAATCTGGTGGCAGCTCTGGCCCTAGGCAACCTCACTCACATCCCATGTCTGACACATGTGCTCAACTTGGTCGTGCAGAGTTTTTTGAGGGACTATCCGGATCTTGATGCACTGCTGCACAAGGTCCGCCTAGAGTGTGCTCACTTGCGGCGTTCCAGCATGGCAAGATCGCGCATTGCAGCTCTGCAGCGCCGATTCCGCCTTCTGGAACATCGCATCATATGTGACCTACCCACCAGGTGGAATTCCATGTTACATATGTTGGAGCAGTTGTGTGAGCAGCAGCAAGCAGTAATGGAGTACCAGCTGCATCAGGCGCACTGCTCGCCGTTCAGACTTCACAACCACTGAGTGTGCCACTATGAAGGACGTCTGCCAGATTTTGCGTGCCTTCGATGATTCCACGCGGATGGCGAGTGCAGATGATACACTAGTCAACATGACTGTCCACCTTATCTGCCTGCTTGAAAGAGCACTGCAAGCGCTAAGGGATGATGTTGTGGAAGAGGTGGAGGATGAGGAGTCACCAATTCAATCTGCTTCTGGACAGTCAGCGCAACGTGGTTCCTCACAAAGGCTTAGGCAGGGGACACTTTGTGAGGAGGATGAGGAGGATTCAATGGAGGAGGAAGACATCGGTCCAGGGGAGGGAGTTACACAATTCTCAAGCAGTCAGTGTGTAGAGCGAGGGTAACATAACATAGTTAGTAAGGCCGAAAAAAGACATTTGTCCATCCAGTTCAGCCTATATTCCATCATAATAAATACCCAGATCTACGTCCTTCTACAGAACCTAATAATTGTATGATACAATATTGTTCTGCTCCAGGAAGACATCCAGGCCTCTCTTGAACCCCTCGACTGAGTTCGCCATCACCACCTCCTCAGGCAAGCAATTCCAGATTCTCACTGCCCTAACAGTAAAGAATCCTCTTCTATGTTGGTGGAAAAACCTTCTCTCCTCCAGACGCAAAGAATGCCCCCTTGTGCCCGTCACCTTCCTTGGTATAAACAGATCCTCAGCGAGATATTTGTATTGTCCCCTTATATACTTATACATGGTTATTAGATCGCCCCT
This sequence comes from Ranitomeya imitator, assembly GCF_032444005.1. NCBI lineage: Eukaryota > Metazoa > Chordata > Amphibia > Anura > Dendrobatidae > Ranitomeya > Ranitomeya imitator. Next base: position 47,753,821 of record NC_091284.1, on the reverse strand, counting down.
CAGTCGTCTTTTTTCTAGACTAAATAATCCTAATTTCGCTAATCTATCTGGGTATTGTAGTTCTCCCATCCCCTTTATTAATTTTGTTGCCCTCCTTTGTACTCTCTCTAGTTCCATTATATCCTTCCTGAGCACTGGTGCCCAAAACTGGACACAGTACTCCATGTGCGGTCTAACTAGGGATTTGTACAGAGGCAGTATAATGCTCTCATCATGTGTATCCAGACCTCTTTTAATGCACCCCATGATCCTGTTTGCCTTGGCAGCTGCTGCCTGGCACTGGCTGCTCCAGGTAAGTTTATCATTAACTAGGATCCCCAAGTCCTTCTCCCTGTCAGATTTACCCAGTGGTTTCCCGTTCAGTGTGTAATGGTGATATTGATTCCCTCTTCCCATGTGTATAACCTTACATTTATCATTGTTAAACCTCATCTGCCACCTTTCAGCCCAAGTTTCCAACTTATCCAGATCCATCTGTAGCAGAATACTATCTTGATGCAGAGCAGGCAGAGATCACGCCTCAAGCAGGTGACAGGGTTTCCTGGCCAGTTGGAAGTCTGCAGCACATGGTTAATTTCATGCTGCAGTGCCTGAGAAACGGCCGCCTCATCGCCCACATTCTCAACACGGCTGATTATTGGGTGTACACCCTCCTAGATCCACGCTACCGGGACAACTTACAAACCCTCATAACACCGTTGAAGTGGGAGCATAAAATGCGGGAGTATATAGACACACTGGTGCATTCCATCATCTTCTCCTGTCCACCTGAGAGCAGTGCTGCTAGTGCTTTACAAAGCAGCCCAGTGCATCGAGTCAGTGGAGGAAGGTCAGCACAAACAGGAGCAGAAGCAGTGCCTCAGCACAAGGCAAGACCAGTATGGCCCAACTGTGGCAAACTTTTGTGTGCCCACCACAAATGTCTACACCATCACAGATGGCTCCAGTCAGCAGGAGGCAACATTTCCGTTAGATGGTGACAGACTACATGGCTTGCCCTCTCAGTGTACTCCCAGATGGCTCTTCCCCCTTCAAGTTTTGGGTCTGTAAGCTGGATACATGGCCAGAGCTTAGCCAGTATGCATTGGAGGTGCTGGCTTGCCCTGCTGCTAGTGTATTATTGGAACGGGTCTTAAGTGCCGCAGGTGGTGTACTAACAGACCATCGCATGTGACTATCCTTCGATAACGTTGACCGGTTTACTTTTCTGAAAATGAACAAGGCCTGCATCTCGCAGGAATTTGCAACTCATCTTCCAGATTAAAAAATTGGATGGATACAGTATCCAGGTCTCCTGTTGTGTTCATGTTTCTGCCACCTGGACTGTAATCCCTGGCCTCCAACACCACCAGTTGCTGCTTAGAAATGCCGTCTGCACAGTCAAAACACATGGCCCAGTGTTATTGGGTTTCAGTAACGTCAGCTGATCCCCAGCTGTGTATCTGGCTATGTGTCCTGCGACTGCCACGCTGACACTACAACTGAAATTAATGGGAACCTGTCCCCTCCCCCCAGACGTTTGTATCTGAAAGAGCCACCTTGTGCAGCAGTAACGCTGCACAAGGAAAAGGTGGCTCTTCTAGTTATGCTCCTTGCACACGCTGAACTTTACACTTATGAAATGTGTCCCGTCACACCGTGAAACCGGCCCGGAGGTGGAACTTTCCTTCCTAATGAGATGCAACGCAGCCGTCGTTCATACCCCTTTGGCGCCAGGTGCCGCCTCCTCAGCGTTGTTTGAATCTGTCCCGTAGCCTGAGCTGTTATGTTCAACCTTGGCCATGCGCAGTTTGCACTGCCCGTCTTCTGACATTGTTTGGTGTCAGGCGGACTGTGCCTGTGCGGCCGCGCTGCCCGAGATCCCGCCTCACAGTGTCTTCTGATTTAATCACACTGCAGGCCTAGGATTCATCATGGACATGCACAGTGCATATCTTCACCTCAGGCTCTCACTCATCTCCCTCCGCCTTCTTCAGACTGTCCGCCGTCAGCTGATCCCTAATAGCATGCCACGGCCGTGACGCCGCACAATCTGAAGAAGCCGAAAGGAGGTGAGTGAGAGGCGAAGATATGCACTGCGCATGCCCATGAATCCCAGGCCTGCAGTGTGATTAAATCAGAAGACACTGCGAGGCGGGATCTCGGGCTGCCCGGCCGCACAGGCGCAGTCCACCTGACACCAAATGTTGTCAGAAGATGGGCAGCGCTAACTGCACATGGCCAAGGTTTAACATAACAGCACAGGCTCCAGGACAGATTCAAACAACGCTGAGGAAGCTGCGCCTTGTGCCAAGGGGGTGGGGATGTCGGCTGTGATGCATTACGAAGGAAAGTCCCACCTCCGGGACGGTTTCACGGTATCAGGGGACATATTTTAGAAGTGTTTAGTTCTGTGTTTTGCAAGGAGCATAATTAAACAAGCCACCTTTTCCTTTTGCAGCATTACTGCTACACAAGGTGGCTCTCTGTTGTGAATTCCGCTCTTGGGCTCCCTCCTGTGTTTTTGAGTGGTATGGCTGCTTCTTGGATTTAGCTTCAGCAGCTGTTTTCACTGATCATCTTTTTGGCTCGGCTATATTAGTCTGGCCTTATCCCTCATTCAATGCCAGTTGTCAATTGTTCCTGCCTGGAGTCATTGCTCTTAGGACTTTCCTGACACTCTGACCAGTTCATCAAAGCTAAGTCCTTGCTTGTCCTTTTGCGGTTCTCTTGTTGTGGACTTTGTTGTTCAGCACTTTCTTTGTTTTTGTTCATTTGTCCAGCTTTTCAGTATGGATCTATTCAGCTAAGCTGGAAGCTCTGGGCAGCAGATTTTGCCCTCCACACCTTTAGTCAGGTGTGGAGATTTTTGCATTTCTCTGCGGTGGACTTTTTCTAGTTTTTATTACTGACCGCACAGCGTTCTATCCTGTACTATTTTCTATCTAGCTAGAAGTGGCCTCCTGTGCTAAATCTTGTTTCATACTACGTATGTCATTTCCTTCTCCTCTCACAGTCATTATTTGTGGGGGCTAATCTATCCTTTGGGGATTTTCTATGAGGCAAGATAGTTTTCCTGCTTCTATCTTTAGGGGTAGTTAGCTCTTAGGCTGTGACGAGATGCCTAGGCAAAGTTAGGAGCATTCCACGGCTACTTCTAGTGTTGTGTTGAGCTTAGGGACTGCGGTCAGTATAGTTGCCACCTGCTCAGAGCTAGACGCATGTCGCTCCTTAATCACCAGATCATAACAGCTCTCTCAGTTACAAACGCCTGGGGGGGTTAAAGGTTCCCTTTCAACTTGCTACAATTAGGTCTCGGCCTACACTCTATTCCTGCTGCTTTCCCTGGGCTTCAACACCACCCGTTGTTGCCCGGAAGTGCTGTCAACACTTGCTGTCGTGTTATTGGGGTTCAGTAACGCCATCTGTTCCCCTGCTGTGTTTGCGGCAAAAACTAAAGTCTGCTCCTCCTGCTTTCCCTGGGCTTCAACACTGCCAGTTGATGCCTGGAAGTGCTGTCTGCACAGTCAACACTTGCTGCCATGTTATTGGGGTTCAGTAACGCCAGCTGTTTCCCTGCTGTGTGTGCGGCAAAAACTAAAATCTGCTCATCCTCCTTTCCCTGGGCTTCAACACTGCCAGTTGTTGCCCGGAAGTGCTGTCTGCACAGAGAAAAACACTCGCTCCTGTGTTAGTGGGTTCAGTAATGCCAGCTGCTCCCCTGCTGTGTAGCGGGCAATGTGTCCCGCAACCGCCACGCTGACACAACAACTTAAATTAAAGGGAACCTGTCCCCTCCCCCCAGACATTTGTATCTGAAAGAGCCACCTTGTGCAGCAGTAACGCTGCACAAGGAAAAGGTGGCTCTTGTAGTTATGCTCCTTGCACACGCTGAACTTAACACTTATAAAATGTGTCCCCTCACACCGTGAAACTGGCCCGGAGGGGGAACTTTCCTTCCTAATGAGATGCAACGCAGCCGTCATCCCCACCCCCTTGGCGCCAGGCACCACCTCCTCAGCGTTGTTTGAATTTGTCCCATAGCCTGCACTGTTATGTTCAACCTTGGCCATGCTCAGTTAGCGCTGCCCGTCTTCTGACATCATTTGGTGTCAGGCGGACTGGTGTGAGGGGACACATTTTACGGTGTTTCACGGTGTGAGGGGATACATTTTATAAGTGTTAAGTTCATCGTGTGAAAGTAGCATAACCACAAGAGCCACCTTTTCCTTGTGCAGCGTTACTGCTGCACAAGGTGGCTCTTTCAGATACAAATGTCTGGGGAGGGGACAGGTTCCCTTTAATTTAAGTTGTAGTGTCAGCGTGGCGGTCGTGGGACACATTGCGGCTACACAGCAGGGGAGCAGCTGGCGTTACTGAACCCACTAACACAGGAGCGAGTGTTTTTCTCTGTGCAGACAGCACTTCCGGGCAACAACTGGTGGTGTTGAAGCCCAGGGAAAGGAGGAGGAGCAGATTTTAGTTTTTGCCGCACACACAGCAGGATAGCAGCTGGTATTACTGAATCCCAATAACAGAGGAGCAACTGTTGCCTGTGCAGACAGCACTTTCAGGCAACAAATGGCAGTGTTGAAACCCAGGGAAAGCAGGAGGAGCAGACTTTAATTTTTGCCACACACACAGCAGGGAAACAGTTGATGTTACTGAACCCCAATAACACGGCAGCAAGTGTTGACTGTGCAGACAGCGCTTCTGGGCAACAACTGGTGGTGTTGAAGCCCAGGGAAAGCAGGAGGATCAGACTTTTGTTTTTGCCGCACACAGCAGGGGAGCAGCTGGCGTTGCTGAACCCCAATAACAGAGGAGCAACTGTTGACTGTGCAGACAGCACTTCCAGGCATCAACTGGCAGTGTTGAAACCCAGGGAAAGCAGGAGGAGCAGACTTTAGTTTTTGCTGCAAACACAGCAGGGGAACAGCTGGCGTTACTGAACCCCAATAACACGACAGCAAGTGTTGACAGCACTTCCGGGCAACAACTGGTGGTGTTGAAGCCCAGGGAAAGCAGGAGGAATAGAGTGTAGGCCGAGACCTAATTGTAGCAATTTGAAAGGGAACCTTTATCCCCCCCAGGCGTTTGTAACTGAGAGAGCCACCTTGTGTAGCAGTAATGCTGCAAAAGGAAAAGGTGGCTCGTTTAATTATGCTCCTTGCAAACACAGAACTAAACACTTCTAAAATGTGTCCCCTGATACCGTGAAACCATCACGGAGGTGGGACTTTCCTTCGTAATGACAAACATCACAGCCGACATCCCCACCCCCTTGGCACAGGGCGCAGCTTCCTCAGCGTTATTTGAATCTGTCCCGGAGTCTGCGCTGTTATTATTATTATTATTATTATTATTATTATTTATTATTATAGCGCCATTTATTCCATGGCGCTTTACATGTGAGGAGGGGTATACATAATAAAACAAGTACAATAATCTTGAAAAATACAAGTCACAACTGGTACAGGAGGAGAGAGGACCCTGCCCGCGAGGGCTCACAATCTACAAGGGATGGGTGAGGATACAGTAGGTGAGGGTAGAGCTGGCCGTGCAGCGGTTTGGTCAATCGGTGGTTACTGCAGGTTGTAGGCTTGTCGGAAGAGGTGGGTCTTCAGGTTCTTTTTGAAGGTTTCGATGGTAGGCGAGAGTCTGATATGTTGTGGTAGAGCATTCCAGAGTAGGGGGGATGCACGAGAGAAATCTTGTATGCGATTGTGGGAAGAGGAGATAATAGGGGAGTAGAGAAGGAGATCTTGTGAGGATCGGAGGTTGCGTGCAGGAAAGTACCGGGAGACGAGGTCACAGATGTATGGAGGAGACAGGTTGTGGATGGCTTTATATGTCATAGTTAGGCTTTTGTACTGGAGTCTCTGGGTGATGGGGAGCCAGTGCAGGGATTGACAGAGGGGAGAGGCCGGGGAATAGCGGGGGGACAGGTGGATTAGTCGGGCAGCAGAGTTTAGAATAGATTGGAGGGGTGCAAGAGTGTTAGAGGGGAGGCCACAGAGCAGGAGGTTACAGTAGTCAAGGCGGGAGATGATGAGGGCATGGACTAGGGTTTTTGCAGATTCTTGGTTTAGGAATGTGCGGATCCGTGAAATATTTTTGAGTTGGAGGCGGCAGGAAGTGGAAAGGGTTTGGATATGTGGTTTAAAGGAGAGATCAGTGTCAAGGATTACCCCAAGACAGCGGGCTTGTGGGACTGGGGAGAGTGGGCAGCCGTTTACTGTAATGGATAGGTTCGTTGGGGAGATCGCGTGAGATGGGGGAAAGATGATGAATTCTGTTTTGTCCATGTTAAGTTTTAGAAATCTAGTGGAGAAGAAGGATGAAATAGCAGACAGACATTGAGGGATTCTGGTTAGTAGGGAGGTGATATCTGGTCCAGAGATGTAGATCTGTGTGTCGTCAGCATAGAGATGATACTGAAAGCCGTGAGATTCTATGAGCTGTCCCAGGCCAAAGGTGTAGATGGAGAAGAGCAGGGGTCCTAGAACTGAACCTTGCGGGACTCCGACAGATAGGGGGCGAGGTGAGGAGGTGGTGTGTGAGTGGGAGACGCTGAATGTACGGTCAGTTAGGTATGATGAGATCCAGGATAGGGCCAATTCTGTGATGCCAAGGGATGAAAGGGTCTGCAGCAGCAGGGAATGGTCCACTGTGTCAAAGGCAGAGGACAGGTCCAGGAGGAGGAGGACAGAGTAGTGTCGCTTGCTCTTGGCGGTTAATAGGTCATTGGTGACCTTAGTTAGGGCAGTTTCAGTGGAGTGGTGTGACCGGAAGCCTGATTGAAAGCGGTCGAAGAAGGAGCAGGAAGATAGATGGGAGGACAGTTCAATATGGACATGTTGTTCCAGTAGTTTTGAGGCAAAGGGGAGAAGTGATATAGGGCGATAGCTAGATACAGAGGATGGGTCAAGAGAGGGCTTTTTGAGGATAGGTGTGATTGTGGCATGTTTAAAGCTTGAGGGGAAAATGCCAGTTGTTAGTGATAGGTTAAAGAGATGGGTTAGGGTTGGGATGAAGACTGTGGTGAGGTTTGGGATGAAGTGGGATGGGAGTGGGTCAAGTGCACAGGTGGTGAGATGCGATCTTGAGAGTAGAGTGGAGAGTCCGTCTTCTGTAATGGTGGAGAAGTTGGTTTTGGAGGTGGAGGGCTGGGTAGTTGGGAGGAAGGGTTCTGGGGGTTTACTAAAATTGTCTCTGATGTTCTCAATTTTCAGCTTGAAAAATGAGGCGAAGTCTTCAGCTGAGATGAGTGGGGAGGGAGGAGGTGCTGGGGGACGGAGGAGAGAGTTGAAGGTGTTGAATAACTGTTTGGGGTTGTGAGACAGGGAGGATATGAGAGATGAGAAGTAGGTTTGTTTTGCTGTGGCGAGCATGGTTTTGAAAGCAGTGAGGGACTGTTTGAATGCGATGAAGTGCTCGATGGAGTGGGATCTTTTCCATCTGCGCTCAGCAGCTCTGGAAGCTCGCCTCAGTTCTTTTGTCATGCTGGTGTGCCAGGGTTGTCTGTTGATTTTGCGAGCTTTGGTATGTGAGAGAGGGGCAAGAGATTCCAAAGCTGCAGCTATTGTGGTGTTATATAGAGCGGCAGCATCATCCGCATTGTGTAGGGAGCTTATGTCTGTGAGAGGGAGGAGGGATTCAGAGAGTGAGTGAAGATCAAGGTGTTTAAGATTTCTGCGAGGGTGTGAGAGTTTGTGGGGTGGGGGTTGTAGACAAGGAGTGGAAAGGGAAGAGAATGTAAGTAGGTTGTGGTCAGAAAGAGGAAGAGGTGAGTTTGAGAGGTTAGATAGGGAGCAGAGGCGGGTGAGAATGAGGTCCAGTGTGTGACCATCTTTGTGGGTGGCTGTAGAAGACCATTGAGTGAGGCCAAAGGAGGAAGTGAGAGATAGAAGTTTAGTGGCAGCTGAGAGGGAAGTGTCAATGGGGATGTTGAAGTCGCCCATGATGATAGTGGGGATGTCAGCGGCGAGGAAGTGGAGTAGCCAGGTGGTGAAGTGGTCGAAGAAGGTGGTGGCTGACCCTGGGGGACGGTAGATGACAGCCAGTTGGAGGTTGGAGGGGGAGTAGATGCGCACAGAGTGCACCTCAAAGGAAGGGAGGGTAACAGAGGGTGGCAGTGGGATTGGGGTGAAGGAGCAGTTATCTGACAGGAGAAAACCAACTCCTCCGCCATGCTTGCTGCTGGGGCGGGGTGTGTGAGAAAGGTGGAAGCCACCGTAAGAGAGTGCCGCAGGGGAGGCTGTGTCAGAAGGGGTGAGCCAGGTTTCAGTGATGCCGAGGAAGGAGAGTTTGTTATTGATAAAGAGGTCATGGATAAATGGAAGTTTATTGCAGACAGAGCGTGCGTTCCATAGTGCTCCAGATAGGGAAATTGGGGGAGTGGGGGCAGGATGAATGGGTATGAGGTTACTGTGGTTGCGAGGACGTGTAGAGGATCGTGGCAGGGTATTAGAAATGAATGTGGGGATGTGATGAGGAGGGCCAGGATTTGGGGATATGTCGCCAGCAATGAGGAGCAGCAGAGAGAGCGTTAGAAGGTGTGAGCTGGATAGGTCGTGATGTGGCCGTGTGTGCCTGGCGAGAAAGGATTGTATGTGGAGGAATAGTTCTGTGGAGGAGGTGAGATGACTGGGGAGGATGGAGGGAGAAATGACTAGTTCCTTACTGGGTGGAGGGACTACAGGAGATAGGAAGAAATAGAGTAGTATGGGGGTGAATGTGAAAAGAAACCGAAACATTATAGTGGTTTTCTATTCCTTTACCTTCCAGTCAATTCCAGTCCAATTCTAGTCTAATTCATAGCAATTAAAAAACTGCAATTTAAAAATGCAATTTCTAAGATGGTCAGACACGTCTGGTCAGACTCATGGCTATGAATTTATGGGCACCTAAGGGCTCACAGCTGAGAGGGAGGATGTGGGCGTGTGTGTCTAGAGCACATGTTCACAGTTAAGCCAGGTCATAAAGAGGGGGTGGGGTAGATGGCCACTCAGGTATGCAAGCAAGAAGCAAGGGAAGTGAAATACGAATGGATAGAAAACAATGGGTAAGCAAAGCATACCAGGTGGGAATTATATGCAGTTCACATAAACACACATTGCAGGAAAGGCAGAGTAGATGGACAGCAGCATACCAGGTGGGAATTATATGCAGTACACATAAACACACATTGCAGGAAAGGCAGAGTAGATGGACAGCAGCATACCAGGTGGGAATTATATGCAGTTCACATAAACACACATTGCAGGAAAGGCAGAGTAGATGGACAGCAGCATACCAGGTGGGAATTATATGCAGTTCACATAAACACACATTGCAGGAAAGGCAGAGTAGATGGACAGCAGCATACCAGGTGGGAATTATATGCAGTTCACATAAACACACATTGCAGGAAAGGCAGAGTAGATGGACAGCAGCATACCTGTGGGTAGACAAAACAGCTTGATTAGAGGATACAGGTGGTGATGAGGATGATGAAAGTACAGCAGTGATGAATGCTCAAATGCCCCATGGAATTCTAGTCTAATTCATAGCAATTAAAAAACTGCAATTTAAAAATGCAATTTCTAAGATGGTCAGACACGTCTGGTCAGACTCATGGCTATGAATTTATGTTATGTTAAACCTTGGCCATGTGCAGTTAGTGCTGCCCATCTTCTGACAACATTTGGTGTCAGGCGGACTGCGCCTGTGCGGCCAGGCAGCCCGAGATCCCGCCTCGCAGTGTCTTCTGATTTAATCACACTGCGGGCCTGGGATTCATGGGCATGTGCAGTGCATATCTTCACCTCTCACTCACCTCCTTTTGGCTTCTTCAGATTGTGCGGCGTCACGGCCGTGGCATGCTATTAGGGATCAGCTGACGGTGCACAGTCTGAAGAAGGCGGAGGGAGATGAGTGAGAGCCTGAGGTGAAGATATGCACTGTGCATGTCCATGAATCCCAGGCCTGCAGTGTGATTAAATCAGAAGACACTGTGAGGCGGGATCTCGGGCAGCGCGGCCGCACAGGCACAGTCCGCCTGACACCAAATGATGTCAGAAGACGGGCAGTGCAAACTGCGAATGGCCAAGGTTGAAGATAACAGCGCAGGCTATTGGACAGATTCAAACAACGCTGAGGAGGCGGCACCTGGCACCAAGGGGGTAGGGATGATGGCTGCATTGCGTCTCATTAGGAAGGAAAGTTCCACCTCCGGCCGGTTTCACGGTGTGAGGGGACACTTTTTATAAGTGTTAACTTCAGCGTTTACAAGGAGCATAATGAAAAGAGGCACCTTTTCCTTGTGCAGCATTAGTGCCTCACAAGGAGGCTCTTTTAGTTGCAAACACCATTGGGGGTTAAAGGTTCCCTTTCAACTGGCTCCAATTAGGCCTCGGCCTATACTCTGCTTCTCCTGGATTCCCTGGGCTCCAACACTGCCAGTTGCTGCTCAGAAGTGTCTTTGTCACGGGTAGTCCCTCCTGCCCATCCTGGTTCCAGGACTGTCAGCTGGTTCCGGACAAAGCCTTTAGCTTAGGTGCCTCCTTCTGGGTACCTGAGTTCCACCAACGTCAGGTGGTCCTTGGTAGTGCTTTCTGGCATGGGTACCTCCTGCTTAGTTACCGGGTTCCAGTAACGTCAGCTGGTCCTCGGTAGTTCCATTGGCTCTTGTACCTTCAGCTAGCCATCCAGGTTCCAGTACCGTCAGCTGGTTCTCGGCAGGGTCTTTTGCTCTTGTACCTTCTTCTCCCCATCCTGGTTCCAGTATCATCAGCTGGTTACGGGCAGAGCCTTTGGCTTAGTTGCCTCCTAAATTATATCTAAATTATAAGCAGAAGAAGACTAAGCAGTGTATGGGGGTGAGTCTGTTTCTCCTCATGGTGCCCCTGGAAAAAACCTGCTGCTGCAGGCCAAACTGAACCCGGACAAATCCTGTCGCAAATCTTTTGCGACAGGCAGAACAGAAGGTGCAATCTTCAAACTTTTATAGATAACAACTACAGGAAGGCCTGGCTGTCACAAATAAAAATATGATGAAGAAGAAGAAGATGAAGAAGTTGATTATGAAGAAGAATAATAGTTGAATAAAAAGAATATGAAGAATGTAAAAAAGAAATAATAATACGAAGAAGGTGAAGAAGAAGAAGATGAATAAGAAGTTGTTGATGGAAAAGATGATGCTGCTGAGGATGATGAAGAAGAAAGTGTGGAAGAAGTTAAAAAGAAGGTGAACAGCATGGAAGTAGTGAAACATAAATATCTGACTAAATATAAAAAATCGTAACATAGTCAATAGTTTTGTAACTCTGAACGTCTTAAAAAAAAATAATTCTTGCTATTCCATTTGATTGGGCTAAACCTCTATGCATTTAATGTCTCCCCAACCTCCCCCAATACATTTTACATTATTCTTCTTACATTATTCCTACAAGGAAAGAAAGGGTTTATTTTAATTCCGATATTTTGGTCCCATTGACTTGCATTGGTATCGGGTATCGGTATTGGCGATATCTGATATTTTTTGAATATTGGCCAATCCAATCCGATACCGATACTTTTGGATATCGGAAGGTATCGCTCAACACTACTCAACACTAGTGTTTGCATAACCACTGACTGCTATCAGTTCGGCAGTAAGCTTGTGCTCATGTGAGGCTAACAGGGTGCAGTGCTTTCCTTTCACAGCTACTCTGTGAGGTAAGAGAGCTAGTCTATACCGCCAAACGGTGCCACCATTCACTAGCAGCAGGTTCCTCCTGCACGGTGGACCCCGGGCTGCGAACGCACCAATTATAATAAACGTCTATATTTACTCGGTGCGTTCCGCTAGCCCTAACAAATGTGAGCCTGAGTGTCAAACATTCAGAGTGAACACTACTATCCAAATATGCAATACCTTGCTCAAGAAAGTGTCACCCTAACAATAAAAAGTACACATATTTTTGCATGCTTTACAATAAGTAATTCCACAAAAGTTCCATACCGTTGTCACATAACGACAAATAGAGACCATATGTGGAAAGCCAAGCCCACGGAGTGACTTGTTTTTAAATGTTCTAATTATATATTGCCCATTTAATATCTCATGTAGTTACATAACTGATTACAAATATATGATTATACAAAATTAATATTTGCTTTTGGCATTATTCGCATAGCTGTAATTTTTGTTGTTCACAAAACAAAAATAATATGTTGTAAAAAATAAAAAATAAAAAGTACAGCTACAGCTGTGCCAAGGTTGCTCTTGATGCTTGCCAACATTTAATTGGCATTTCATAATGTAATATAGAATTAAAAGTAGATTGCTTTCCATGTAGTAGCCAACAGATGGTGCCATGCTAATAAAGACCATGAGCATTTGCAGGAATAGATGCTCTTTATGTACTTCATTAAATAAATAATATTTAGATTTCTTCTGAGACAAGCGTTATGCGTTTTATTGAATAGGTTTATGTAAGTGGCATTATTAGCACAGGATGAGAGCAAAGAAGGTCAAGGGGTTACTGAGCTTGTTCCTACAGTGGGGAAAATAAGTATTTGATACACTGTCGATTTTGCAAGTTTTCCCACCTACAAAGAATGTTGAGGTCTGTAATTTTTATTGTAGGTACAATTCACCTGTGAGAGATAGAATCTACAAATAAAAAACAAAAAATTACATTGTATGATTTTTAAATAATTAAATTGCATTTTATTACATAAAATAAGTATTTCATCACCGACCAACCAGTAGGAATTCTGGCTCTCGCAGACCTGTTAGTTTTTCTTTAAGAAGCCTCCTACTCTGCACTCATTACCTGTATTAATTGCACCTGTTTGAAATCGTTACCTGTGTAAAAGACATTCTGTTATGGCTGGCGGAACGCACCAAATAATATTAAGGAAGATATAAGGTTTGCCTGAATCCCGGTGTCCACCGGGCAAGGATGACACATGCTGCTCCGTAATTGAGTACAGTATATGGCGGTATAATGTGAACACACGGGTTAGCTTCACCGAGTATGTATGGAGATGGACCCTGTTGCGTCACAGGGCTGCAATACCGCAGAGTGAATGCTAGTGTTTGGTCACAGGACTCTGCCCCAAGGACACAGGGTTAGAGTACCTCTAGACGCACTAGCACTTGGCACCGCAACTGCGGTGCCAGGGAACAACTAATAATAATAAATTTAGCGCACTGAGTGCGCACAGCGCCTCTCTGGCAGATGCCACTAACCACCCTAACTAGGGTCAGGAAAGCGCACTAGTCGCTCACTGCGCTGCTCTGTTGAACGCTGCTGATGACGCTGGAGATAACGTGCTCTATGCTGGATGGCACAACTGGCACTAGTCTCCTTCAAACACCCACTCTCAATCAACAAGGGGATCAATTAGGAGCTTTCACCAGAACATACATGCATCCATACACACCACGTTTTGAGGCTATACTAGCGCATGGATGAGAGGCCAAGTGAGCCTTTTATAGTTGCAGCCTTCCGGAACTTTCCCAGTGGTCCAATCAGAGCTGCTTCAGGACCTAAGCATGTGACCTCCAACCTCCAATGAAAGGTCATCCCACAGGTGTGCTCAGTAGACAAAAAGCAGGACTTAGTCCCAGGAGCGTCTGCGCGCCGCTGATTAATGCTGGTTACAATAGCTGGACTTGGGACAGCAGCAGTAACCACATGCACAGCATCAGCTTGTGCAAGACGCTGGTACCGACGTCTCTGCTGAGCAGGCTCACATGCGTCTGGGGAAGAATGAGAAACCACAGAGGACATGGTTCGAGATCCCCCTGTGCATCGGCGGGAACTCGACACCTAACACATTCCAAACTCTCCACCATGGCCAAGACCAAAGAGCATTCTAAGGACACCAGGGACAAAATTGCAGATCTGTGCAAGGCTAAGATGGACAACAGGACAGTAGGCAAGCAGCTTGTTTGGAAGGCAAAAACTGTTGGTGTAATTATTAGAAATGGATCAAACACAAGATGACTTTCAATCTTCTTTGTTCTGGGGCTCCATGTAAGATCTCGCCTGGAGGGGTGCGGATGATTTTGAGAAAGGTCAGGAATCAGACCAGAACTAAAGAAAGAACCTGATCAATGACCTGAAGAGAGATGGGACCACAATCTCAAACATTACTGTTAATAATACACTACACCATCTTTGAATTAAAATCCTGCAGGGCATGCATGGTCCCCCTACTCATGCCAGCACATGTCCAGACCCATTTTAAGTTCACCAATAACATCTGGATGATCCAGACGAGGCATGAAAGAAGGTTTTGTGGTCAGATGAGACCAAAATAAAAAATGTTGGTATCAACTAGAATTGCCTTGTTTGGAGGAAAAAAAAGGATCAGTACAAGCCAAGAACACCATCCCAACTGTGAAGCATGGTGGGGGAAACATCATACTTTGGGGGTGTTTTTCTTCAAAATGGACAGGATGACTGCAGCAAATTGAAGGGGTCATATATTGCTAGAATTTGACCTACAACCTCCTACCTTACCTAGCATGACAATGAACCCTGAAAAAAACAGAGAGGATGTTATGTAATAAGGGACAGGAGGCCGCAAATGCGTTATCAGGATACAGACACCGCCGAAGCAGTCACAGGAAGCGAGCACTAATATCAGTACACAGGGTATGGGACATGGGATACTATATCAGACTAGGGATGTGGGACCTGGCAACATGAAGATGCATACACACCAACCACCTAACATACAGTGGCGGAAATAAGTATTTGATCACTTGCTGATTTTGTTAGTATGCACCATGACAAAGACATGAACAGTCTATAATTTTAAGGGTAGGTTAATTTTAGCACTGAGAAATAGAATATCAAAAATAAAACCCAGAAAATCACATTGTATAAATGATATAAATTTATTTTCATTTTGCAGTAAGAAATAAGTATTTGATCCCTCTGGCAAACAAGACTTAATACTTGATGGCAAAACCCTTGTTGGCAAGCACAGCAGTCAGACGGTTTTTGGAGTTGATGACGAGGTTTGCGCACTTGTCAGGAGAAATTTTGGTCCACTCCTCTTTGCAGATCATCTCTAAATCATTAAGATTTTGAGGCTGTCACTTGGCAACTCGGAGTTTCAGCTCCCTCCATAAGTTTTCTATGGGATTAAGGTCTGGAGACTGGCTAGGCCACTCCTTGACCTTAACCCCTTTCTGGCATTGGACGTACTATTAAATTTTTTTTTTTAATTCCTAAATAAAGAAAAAAATAAATAAATGCTGTTCCAATAAATACATTTCTTTATGTAAAAAAAAACAACCAAAACAATAAAATACACATATTTAGTATCGCCGTTTCCGTAACGACCCGACCTATAAAACTATCCCACGAGTTAACCCCTTTAGTGAGCACCGTAAAAAAAAAAAAAATGAGGCAAAAAACAATGCTTTATCATCATACCACCTAACAAAAAGTGGAATAACACGCGATCAAAAAGACAGATATAAATAAACGTGGCACTGCTAAAAACATCTTCTTGTCCCACAAAAAAGAGCAGCCATGCAGCGTTATATAAAAAAGTTATAGTTTTCAGAATAAAGTGATGCAAAAATATTTTTTTCATATAAAATAGTTTTTATTGCATAAAAGCACCAAAACATAAAAAATTATGTAAATGAAGTATCGATGTAATCGTACTGATTCAAAGAATAAGACTGCTTTATCAATTTTACCACTTGCAGAATGGTAATAACGCCACACACAATAGAATTTCATGAATTGCTGGTTTTTGTTCATTCTGCCTTCCAAAAATCATAATAAAAAGTGATCAAAAAATGTCATGTGCCCGAACATGTTGCCAATAAAATTGTCAACTCGTCCCGCAAAAAACAAGACCTCACATGACTCTGTGGACCAAGATATGGAAAAATTATAGCTCTCAAAATGTGGTGATACAAAAACTATTTTTTGCATTAAAAAGCGTCTTTTAGCATGTGACAGCTGCCAAACATAAAAACCCGATATAACAACCTACTATAAATAGTAAATCAAAGCACCCTTTATCACCCCTTTAGGGAAGAATAATAAAATAAAAATAGTATTTCCATTTTCCCATTAGGGTCAGGGCTAAAGTTTGGGTTAGAGTTGGGGTAAAGTAAGGGTTAGGGTTGGGGCTAAAGTTAGGTTTAGGGTTGGGGCTAAAGTTAGGGTTAGGGCTAGGGTTTGGATTACGTTTACGATTGGGATTAGGGTTAGGTTTGAGATTAGGGTTAGGGGTGTGTCAGGGTTAGGGGTGTGGTTAGGCTAACTACTTAAAATCACGTGTGTCTATTGGGAGGGGGAGTGAACATGTCCAAAAAGGCTTAATACAAATAGGGAACAAGACCAGCACATCCAAGCTAGTGTGAACAGGAACAAACCAAAAACACATAGAAGTTGAAAAGATGCTAAGATCTACATCATTCAAAGGGTGTGCTCTATTCCCTTTTCTTTGTCAGAACTGGCTAATTGGTTCAGCAAAACAGTCATTTCATTGGATGCAGTAAGATACTCACTATTTCAGAAAAGTGATATAATATAATTGACTAAAGGTTTCTTCTATTTCAAATCAGGCTCTACAGATTCCTGCACATGATGGAGAAGATGTGGTAGTCTATTTGTTACAATATTCTGGTCCAACATCTTAGCTTGTATTGAGTCACATTTCTCATAGATCTGGCATTGGTTCTTTTCTTGTGAACTTTTTGAATGTCACTTTAGTAATATCATCAGTCATTTTGGGCTAAGATTAAAATTAACTGCATTTCCAGCAATTTGGTGCCATCGTTATAATTAATGCTCATTGTCTACTCAAAATGGCAGTGTTCTAAGATAGCCTATGAGTTGCAGACATATGAAGGACTGTCCTGAATTAACCCATTTGCTGTCATTGCCAAGTAACCATTGAGTAAAACTGTAAAGGTTTCAGTTTACCCACAGCCTCTTGGCTTGTATCAAGTCACAATTATCATAGACGCAGCGTTGGGTACTTTGAAAGTCACTTGAGGAATATCATCAGTTATTTTCGACTCTGTTCATGTAGCATCAAAATAGAAACCAAGAAACAATGCTAGATCTGTCGTATGGCTATTCTAATTAGAGACTGTTGAACACAATTGACTAATGTCCCAATGAACGTTTCGAAACCTTTCTAAAACATCAATTGACCCAAAATGGAAGTCTTCTATTTCTTCATTCCACCCAGAAGTAGTAATGAGAGAACAATATCTTTCAGGGTCCGTATTGAACAACTAGTATCCATGCACGGACCCCGACATGGACTTCTTCGGGAAGTTCATGTTACTGTTCAGGTTCGGCACCTCAAATATCAAATGTTTAGCACTCTGTTATCTGGGTGATAGCACGAGAAACACTGGCGACATTGATCGGTGGTAAGTTAGTTTTCGCAGGTCAGAGAGCTACAGATCTCATGCTGTCAGATGACAGCATGTTAGCCAGCATTCATTTTGTTTTGGCAAACATGAATTTTAGCAGCTTTTTTTTTAAATAAATAGGGAAGGGAAAGATAAAATAAAAAAATAATTGAAAAAAATCTGGAAATGACTTTTAGAACATCGTTTGGCCACCAGTTCTAAAAACTATCCTGTGTGAAAGGGTCTGAGGCAGAAGAGGGTAACAGGTTCAAGACTACATCCATCTTGATAATTAAATAGTCCAAAGTCATATTATTAGTATTACTGGGATATCATCTGTAAATAACATAAATGACCAATTAGTGTCAACCAAAAACAGTTAAAGGCCAAAATATATGAGTAGTTTATCTGGAATTTCAAATTTTTGCAAAGGCAAATTTTGGTCCACACATGACCACATTTTCGGCTAACACATGTGGAAGATTATGGTGACATTACACAAATATGGATTTCCTTATCTCTTGCATGCTGAATATGGAATAAATATGGAATTTTCCTACAATGCTTGAGACATCATGTAATCCAGCTGTGTGTGAACGGATGTAATTGGAGGGTAAAGGAAGAATTAGGTTAATTCTCTGTACATTGCTCAGGCAAGTGATGACTCACAGTTGGTTTTGTAAGAAATAATAAAAGAGTGGGAAATAGCAATTATAAAAACAGTAGCTTCATTATTTCATAATTCTGCCGATGATTTCTAGTGTGAAGAAGGATTTATTCAAAGGCTGATGGCTTTATGTCTTGGGTAAACACAAATTACCTGAAGCATACATTGATTATCTTTTATGCATGATGGATAGAAGTTTTTATACTGTAATTATGCATCTGATAACACAGAACTAATGGTAGATCATATTATGGACTTTAAAAAGGCCTTTGATTCAGTGTGGCACCCGGGCTTATTCCTGAAACTGCTGGAGAGTGGAATAGGAGGAAAGACCTACGATGTCATCAAAAGCTCCTACACCGAGAACCGCTGCAGCGTGAGTGTGAACGGCAAAAGAACGGCTTATTTCCAGCAGAGCCGCGGAGTCAGACAAGGCTGCAGCCTAAGTCCAACGCTCTTCAACATCTACATCAACGAGCTGGCTACCGCCCTGGAATCCTCCTCAGCACCAGGTCTCACCCTCCACGACGCTCAGGTGAAATTCCTGCTGTATGCAGATGACCTGCTGCTGCTGTCACCAACCGAGAAAGGCCTCCAGGACAACCTGAAAATCCTAGAGAAATTCAGATCCACCTGGGCTCTACCGGTCAACCTAAAGAAAACTAACACCATGGTGTTCCAGAGGAGAAAGAGAAGATCAGACCAACACCCATCATTTATCCTCAACAACTGCGACCTCACAGGAACAGACAAATATACCTACCTGGGCCTAGAGATTCACCGGTCAGGGAGCTTCAAACAAGCCATAGAGACCCTGAAAGACAAGGCCTGCAAAACCTTCTATGCCATCCGAAGGACACTCTACCACCTGAAGCCACCAGTGAGGGTCTGGCTAAAAATATTCGACTCCATCATCGCCCCAATCCTCCTGTATGGCAGCGAAGTCTGGGGTCCTCATACCTACCCAGACTGGTCAAAGTGGGACTCCAGTCCAACAGAAAAATTCCACCTGGAATTCTACAAGCACCTTCTCCCGGTCCATCGGAGCACCTCCAACAGTGCTTGTCAGGCCGAGCTGGGCAGATTCCCTCTACACCTAACAGTTCTAAAGAGGGCACTGTCATTCCGGGCTCAACTGCATAGGAGCAATCCAAGCTCCCATCACCATAAAGCCCTGATACATGTAGGTGAAACAGAAAAACCAGAACCCTCGGAACAGCCAAACCCAACCAGACCAGAACACCAATCACAACAACCTGACAAAAGCCGGAATTAGGAAGATGGCAGACGAAGGCCAGGAGAGGTATGTCAGTGACTGGAAGAATGATATCATCAGCTCACAGAAACTGACCATGTACCGGAGCCTACAGAGAGACTACAGACTGGCCCCATATCTGGAGAAACTCCCGGACCCCAGAGACCGCCAGATCCTGAGCTGATATAGACTCAGTGCCCACAGTCTGGCCATCGAATGTGGCCGACACAGGCAGAGCTACAAGCCCAGGGAGGAAAGACTGTGCCAACACTGTGACCAGGAGGCCATAGAGGACGAAACCCACTTCCTGCTACACTGCTCCAAATACTCAGCAGTGAGGGAGACGCACTTCAGGAGACTCTCACATCTCTTCCCAGACTTCATCACCATGAAGGAGGAAGAGAAAACATATATCATGCTGGGAGAAGAAGAGCGAGCAGTGGAGATAGCAGCGCGGTATGTGAGCGAATGTCATAGACTGCGAGAAAGAGAACTATGATGCCATGGACTATAGCCCCCACAATGGATCTGCCCCATCCACCTCCCCTATGCCATGGACTATAGCCCCCACCCTGGATCTGCCCCCATCCACCTCCCCTATGCCATGGACTATAGCCCCCACAATGGATCTGCCCCATCCACCTCCCCTGTGCCATGGACTAAAGCCCCCACAATGGATCTGCCCCATCCACCTCCCCTATGCCATGGACTATAACCCCCACAATGGATCTGCCCCATCCACCTTCCCTACAGCTCCTACCCAACATCCCCACAGTCCCTATCCCTATTGCCTTAATACACTTGCTTTGGCAAAACTGATGTGTATTTGGTCCTGCCAATAAAGCTTCTTTGAATCTTGAATCTTGAATCTATAAGAGCAAATGTGTACCTGATTACTTCAGTTTTGAGCAGAGAGCATAGAGTATATAAATTGTTTAAGTTATAGCAATTGTGACCCTCTTATCTGTCCCAGCAGATTTTTAGGGACATGTTGGGCATGTTGGACTTTAAGATGTCCAATCAATTAGTTTTTTACAGGAATTGTCTAGACACAGATTACTTTCTTACTTTATCCCAAATAAGAACATGTGCATGATTGGTCAGCTTGAAGTCAGACAAAATAGCTTTCAGCGAATTGGGTATAGCCACCTCTAAATGATCCATACAATCCATTGCCTATTTTTCTTATGCATCAGTCATATTTTATACCCAGATAAAGATATCCAAAATCTGACTTTTTTTTATTACATTATGTACTCTAATAGGTGGGATATTCAAAGCCTGTACAATTTTATATTGAGCACCATTTTCTTGAAATTGTTCAACAATTTTTAGACGCAGTAGTTTACATATTGGTGATCCTCTGACCATCTTTTCTTAATAGAGACTCTGCCTCTCTACCATGCTTTTTTATACACAATCATTGATTTAGTTAAAAGTTGTCCCTCCAGCTCTTTTTAACCCTGCTGTTGTCTTCGGTCTGGGGAGACCGATTTTGAACTTTGGTATTTTTGGGGGTGTTCAAGATGTGGTTCTGAAACTTGTGGTTGATTGACTTAATTGAGGATGGGTCGGTCGGCCACGGGTTTCAGAGCTGCATCTTGAATATTTTAAAGAATATTGAAGTTCAATGTCGGTCGTTTTTGACCGAAGACAACAGCAGGGTTAATCAGTACCGCTATGAAAGGAACACATAATAATGCATTTTTCTAGCCTATGGTTAACCCTATCTCAACTTTTTTGAGATGTGCTTGTAACAACCCCCTGCACAACCTACCGCAGGGGGCTGAACACTGAAATAGGAGAAGTAACTGGAGAATGTAGGTGTACTCACTAAACTGTGCACGGGACCTGTCCCATGTGACACTGGGAGAGTGGCTGGGGAATGGCGATGAACTCACTAGTCTGTGCACAGGACCTGTCTGTGCACAGCACCTCTCCCACGTGACTCTGAGAAAGTGGCTGGGGAATGGCGGTGAACTCACTAGTCTGTGCACAGAACCTGTCCCACGTGACTCTAGGAAAGTGGCTGGGGAATGGCGATGAACTCACTAGTCTGTGCACAGGACCTGTCCCACGTGACTCTGGGAGAGTGGCTGGGGAACGGTGGTGAACTCACTAGTCTGTGCATAGGACCTGTCCCTCGTGACTCTGGGGAGTGGCTGTGGAACGCCGGAGAACTTCACTAGACTGTGTACAGGACCTCTCCCAAATGACTGCGGAGGAGTGGCCATGGGCATAGCCAGTTGCTGATGGCCAGCAGGGACCAAGAAAATCAGAGGCAAGACAATGCATGCCGAGGTCAGAACCGGGAGATCCGGGAGGTACCGTGGACTGAAAGGTAGAGGTATTCAAGTTGAAGCCAGAGGTCAAAAAGCAAGAATGAGCAGTGCGATACAATATGGAAAAACTGTAACAGAGTAACAATAGCCAAGCCAGAGGGTCAGGACTGAAGAATACAATAGTACCAAAACGTGAGACAGAGAACAGAGGGAGCGGACAGACCATGTCATACACAGGAGGAAATCAAGCAATGCAGTATACACGCACACAAGGGGGTCAGACACACAGTCAGAACAAGAGTATAACTGACAGAGAATCTAAGCCAGGAAGGGTTATTTATGTCCCTCCCAGTTTCAAAAAGAGGCACACAATATTAACCCCATGACGGCAGGGGTGGAACCCCATCTGTAACCATGACAGTGCTGCTTCTAACAATTTCTAATTTAGCTTCTTTTTTTTAAATAAAATGGAAAAATGTCTAACATTTACCTTCTGATCTATAACCTACTATCTGTTGAGAATAGAATATGGCTATAAAAGATTTACAAATCATTGCATCCTTATTTTCATTTCATTTTATACATTTTGGAATTGGAGCTGTACATGTCTGTGACAGATGCCTCTGATGGATGCCATTATTTGGCTATTCATCACCGTAGGTTGCCACATATCGTGTAAATTATGGCAGTTCAGAAGGGGTTAAGTGCGGCACACCCATATTTTACAGGTCCTTCTCAAAAAATTAGCATATAGTGTTAAATTTCATTATTTACCATAATGTAATGATTACAATTAAACTTTCATATATTATAGATTCATTATCCACCAACTGAAATTTGTCAGGTCTTTTATTGTTTTAATACTGATGATTTTGGCATACAACTCCTGATAACCCAAAAAACCTGTCTCAATAAATTAGCATATTTCACCCATCCAATCAAATAAAAGTGTTTTTTAATAACAAACAAAAAACCCAACAAATAATAATGTTCAGTTATGCACTCAATACTTGGTCGGGAATCCTTTGGCAGAAATGACTGCTTCAATGCGGCGTGGCATGGAGGCAATCAGCCTGTGACACTGCTGAGATGTTATGGAGGCCCAGGATGCTTCAATAGCGGCCTTAAGCTCATCCAGAGTGTTGGGTCTTGCGTCTCTCAACTTTCTCTTCACAATATCCCACAGATTCTCTATGGGGTTCAGGTCAGGAGAGTTGGCAGGCCAATTGAGCACAGTAATACCATGGTCAGTAAACCATTTACCAGTGGTTTTGGCACTGTGAGCAGGTGCCAGGTCGTGCTAAAAAATGAAATCTTCATCTCCATAAAGCATTTCAGCCGATGGAAGCATGAAGTGCTCCAAAATCTCCTGATAGCTAGCTGCATTGACCCTGCCCTTGATGAAACACAGTGGACCAACACCAGCAGCTGACATGGCACCCCACACCATCACTGACTGTGGGTACTTGACACTGGACTTCAGGCATTTTGGCATTTCCTTCTCCCCAGTCTTCCTCCAGACTCTGGCACCTTGATTTCCGAATGACATGCAAAATTTGCTTTCATCAGAAAAAAGTACTTGGGACCACTTAGCAACAGTCCAGTGCTGCTTCTCTGTAGCCCAGGTCAGGCGCCTCTGCCGCTGTTTATGGTTCAAAAGTGGCTTTACCTGGGGAATGCGGCACCTGTAGCCCATTTCCTGCACACGCCTGTGCACGGTGGCTCTGGATGTTTCCACACCAGACTCAGTCCACTGCTTCCTCAGGTTCCCCAAGGTCTGGAATCGGTCCTTCTCCACAATCTTCCTCAGGGTCCGGTCTCCTCTTCTCGTTGTACAGCGTTTTCTGCCACATTGTTTCCTTCCAACAGACTTACCATTGAGGAGCCTTGATACAGCACTCTGGGAACAGCCTATTTGTTGAGAAATTTCTTTCTGGGTCTTACCCTCTTGCTTGAGGGTGTCAATGATGGCCTTCTTGACATCTGTCAGGTCGCTAGTCTTACCCATGATGGGGGTTTTGAGTAATGAACCAGGCAGGGAGTTTATAAAAGCCTCAGGTATCTTTTGCATGTGTTTAGAGTTAATTAGTTGATTCAGAAGATTAGGGTAATAGGTCGTTTAGAGAACCTTTTCTTGATATGCTAATTTATTGAGACAGGTTTTTTGGGTTATCAGGAGTTGTATGCCAAAATCATCAGTATTAAAACAATAAAAGACCTGACAAATTTCAGTTGGTGGATGATGAATCTATAATATATGAAAGTTTAATTGTAATCATTACATTATGGTAAATAATGAAATTTAACACTATATGCTAATTTTTTTAGAAGGACCTGTATTTCACTATATCATCCATCTAAACATACTGGTTGATATCAGAGTATTCTCTGCACATCCACATCATTTATTTTCTGTTGTTTGGAAATTCATTCTGTGCTCAAGCAAACGGTAAGCCAAAAAGACTAGATTTATGAAATTATTTGATGTGTTTGTCATGCTCGAGCAGAAAAAGCAAAGCATGATTGATGAAAAATGCAATCACAGACCAAATATTTTTTTTTCTTCTGTCTCTCCAGGGAGTATAAAACTATTGAAATCGATGCAAAGTGACTTTGTGAATCTGAACATTTGTTTGTCAAGGAAACAGTATTTGGAATTTGTAGATTCTTGTCATTAAAAGTCTTCTTTTAAGACAAATGTTCACATTTACTATAAAGGCCTTGTCCAGTTTGTACATCCTCTTAGTGGCTCCACTGATGAGCAGCCAACCTTGAGATCCTTCTCCCGAGACTCACAACTTATCCATTGAGTTGTAGTGATCTTCTCTGGTCTGCACTGTTCTCTTTGTATTTGCCATCTACCATGGCTTATATATCGGAGATCCCTGGTTAGGTGATATTTAGTTGGACTTCATCCCAAGCATTGTGTTAAATACCAAAGACAAGAATTTTTTTATCTGTTATCTATAAAATTCATATTGTAATTATTTTAGTTGCCCTCCATTCTTGTCCATTTACCAAAAGGCCAAAAATGTGTGTATTTTATTTTATAGGACTATACCATCCTTATATCAAGTTACTTACCATACTGAATATTAAAATGCATTAAAAACCTACTACTGTCAAAGTCAGATCTTCACAACACATTTGTGGAAGCTCTGATAGGATGAACAAAGATAATTTCTGAGGACCTCAGAAGAAGCATTATTGATAGTGATGAGCGAATAGTGAAATATTCGGATTCTGGAAAATCGGCATGAATACTTTCTAATATCTGTGTATTTGTACCGAATAACGAATCCAATGCAAGCCAATGGGAAAGCATAATATTTTTCTGCTGGACCTAACAAACGGGTCTGGAATCATGAGAAAAAGGTTGAAATGGATGGGAAAGTGCTAAAACTAAATGGAAACAGCATGGAGAAGATGCATGCATGACTTTCTGACTCACATATGGTATCTGGGAATAAAGTCACGCTATTGCAGTTGTATTACGGCTGGGCTGCTTGCCAATCACAGTAATGTCGACACCATCTTTGGTATGTGCATGACAGCACGGCAAACACCGCGTCTTATCGGTGGTGAAATCATCACCGCCAGTCAGAGACCTGCGGTTCCCATGCTGTCAAAGGATCGGAGGTATAAAGTTCTATTTAATGTGCTATTTTAAGGCTGGGGGGCAATATCCATGGCCCCTTACCAGACTGAGAAAACTAGCTCCCAGCTGTCTGCTTTTGCAAGGCTGGTTGTCAAAAAAGGGGAAGCCCATGCCGTTTTTTAAATTACTTATTTAAATAATTAAAAAATATGGTGTGTGGACCCCTGTATTCTTGAGATCCAGACTTGCTGAAGCTGATACCTGAGGGAATTTTACCTATCCAAAATACTGGGCGAACCAACGTTGATTTTTAAAAAAAATTATTTATTTGCAGCGAAGGAGCCTGCTGATGAATACTCCCATCAGCCACTCCTGCTCTCACTGTTATTAGTGGCAGCAGTCGTTAGCTCATGGGAGCTGTAGTCTCATCAGCTGACACCAATGACCAGTAGTCAACTTTATATCTCCAATCACAGTTTTGTGCTCACGCTGTCTTTTGACAGCATGGGAACTGCAGCTCTCTGATGGGTGGTGATGATTTTATCGCTGATACGAGGCAGTGAGTGTTTCCATGCTGTCATGCACACCCGGTGTTCGGACAGCCAATCACAGTAATGCCACACAAAAGATGGTGCCTGCATTACTGTGATTGACAAGCAAGCCCAGTATGCTCATTGCCTGCAAATAACGTGCCAAACATGCTGAGCGGGTCACTTGAATAAACTGAAGTGAATAGCAAATTACTTGCCGAGTAACAAGTAGCCCGAATACAGTGCTATTCGTGCCAGTAACGAACAGTGACGAATATATTCGTTCATCACTAGTTGTTGATGCACATCAGGATGGAAAATTGTACAAAATCTTCTGTAAAGAATTTGGACTCCATCAATCTACAGTCATATAGATTGTGTACAAATGGAGGAAATTCAAGGCCATTATTGCCCTTCACAGGAGTGGTCGATCAACAAAGATCACTCCAAGGGGAAGTCATAATAATCTTCAAAATCACAAAGAAATCCAAGGTATTCCCTAAGCAACTAAAGGCCTCTCTCACATTTTATAGCGTTAATATTTATGAGTACACTAACAGGAAGATATTGAATAACAATGTTGTTCAAGACAGTATTGCAAGAGGAAAGTTCCTGTCTCTCTGCAGTTTGCTAAAGATCATAGATAAGGCAAAAGGCTACTGGAAAAATATTTTGTAGATGGATGAGACTAAATTACAGCTTTTTATTTAAATAAGAAGTATTATGTTTGGGAATAAAACACTGCAATACAGCATAAGAACCTTATACATATGTAACACATGGACATGGTAGTGGCAGTATAATGGTTTGCTTCTGTTTTGCTGTATCTGTGCCTGGACAGCTTGCAATCATTGATAGAACATTGAATTCTGAATATTATCAAAAACTTCAAAAGGAAAATATTAGGATATCTGTACATCAGCTGAATCTCAAGGAAACAAGGGACAATGAACAAAAGCACACAAGTCATTATACAAAATAATGGTTAAAGAATAGCAAAATTAAGCTATATAATGGCCAAGACACGTCCTGACATACTGCAAATTTTATAGAAATGCTGTGTTAGGAAATGAACTGAGCAGGACTAGCCCAGCCTCTGAAACAGACATCATTGATGACTCTTCATTTCAGGGTGGTTGCAAATGAAGTATCATCAACCGGGACAAAGGAAACAAAATAAAGTAGTTAGATAGCAAAGTGAGGGAACGTTAAGGAATTTTTAATCAAAGCATATTCGAAAATAGATTAGGTTATTACACTAAATATACAGACATTGAATAACACATATACTTGCCTCGCATGCCGGTTCCGTTCCAGCAGTATCTGCACTCGTGTTGCCAGCACTCTCGTGCAGTTGTTGTGATACGTCAGCCCAGCGCCCAATCACCACTAGCGTCATGGTCCCCGGCTTCAGACGTATACGTAATCAATAGAAAGTGGGAGCTGTGGCTGGCCGATCATATCTCTACCTTGGATACGTTGCTATTCTGTTGATCAGACAAGGCCGCCATTACTGTCCTTACTGGTGTATTATGGGGCCCTTTGGAGAAGCAGACAGCTCATTAATAACTGAACGTGCATCCTTAGACACACTTTCAGTTGAAATCTATTGCCACTCAGGATCGCTTCCTGCGCTGCACTACGAACAGCCATCCAAACAGAAGCCGACAGCTGACGTCAACATGCACGTTTCCAGCATATGATGTTACTGTAATGTGCCAGTGCGTTTGTGCCTCAACTGATTGAGGAAAAGGATGCCGCTGGACCCGGGCCAGGCAAGGAAAAACTTTTTTTTAATGAGATCCACAATATGGGGAGGCATAAATGGGGTCAGATTGAAAGGACAAATATGGGGGCAGGATGGAGACATATGTGGGGGCAGGATGGAGACATATAGGGGGGCAGGATGAGAGTGTATATATGTGGGAGAAGGATATTGACATATGGGGAAAGGAAGAAATTAAATGTATGAGGGCATGATGGAGACATATGGGGGGACAGGAAGGAGACATGTGGTGAGGATGAGAGGACATATATAGGGATGGATGGAGTTATATGGGGCAGGATGGGAGGACATATGGGAGGCAGGATTAAGACATGGGGCAAGATGACGATGAATGGGGTCAGGATGAGAGGACATATATTGGGGCAGGATGGAGACATATGACGGCCAGGATGGAGACATATTAGGGGACAGGATGACATATGGGGAAAGGATGAGAGGACATGTATGCGGCAGGATGGAGACATATGTAGGGGGGGTTGGATACATATGGGGGGACAGGATTAGAGGACATATATATGGGGGTAGCATGGAGAAATATGTAGGGGCGAGATGGATACATATGTGGGGGACAGGATAGAGACATATAGGGGACAGAATGAGAGGACATAAATGGGCAGGATGGAGACATAATGGGGGACAAGATGGAGACATATGGGAGGACAGGATGAGAGGACATATAAGGGGGTAGGATGGAGATATATGGGAGGGCAGGATAGGAGGACATATGGGAGCCAGGATGAGAGGACATATATGGGGGCAGGATGGAGACATATGTGGGGGACAAGATGGAGACATATGGAGGGACAGAATGAGAGGACATATATGGGGGCAGGATGGAGACATATTGGGGGACAGGATGGAGACATATGGGGGGAAAGGATGAGAGGACATATATGGTGGTAGGATGGAGACATATGTGGGGGACAGGATAGAGACATATGGGGGACAGAATGAGAGGACATATAAGGGGCAGAATGGAGACATATGGTGCAGGATGGAGACATATATGGGGCAGGATGGAGACATATAGGGGGAGGATGGAGACATATAGGGGCAGGATGAGAGAATATATGGAGTAAGGATAAGGACATAAGGGGGACAAGATGAAATAATATATATGGGGCGAGGATGAGAGGACATATATGGGGTCAGTATGGAGACACATGGGGGGCAGTATGGAGACATATGGGGTTGGTTAGGATGGAGACACATGGGGCCAGGATGAGAGGTCATATGGTGGACATGATGGAGACACATGATGGGGCAAGATGGAGATATATGGGGCCAGCATGAGAGGATATATATTGGGGCAGGATGAAGATATATGGGGACAGAATGAGAGGACATGCATGGGGACAGGATGGAGACATGTGTGGCAGGATGGAGACATATCAGGGAAGGATGGGAGGTCATATGGAGGCAGGGTGGAGACATAAGGGGAGGGGGATTTTTTTTAAATATAGAGTAGGGTAGAGTAGAGTAGGGCCCATCAAAAAGAGTCTACCTTGTTGTGGTGGCGGCTTAAAAAATGTTTTGGCCAAAACAAAAGCTGATGGCTATTGGTGTGATCTGGTGTTTGATGGGAACTGTTAGTGAGTGATTAGTGAGGACATTGTGCTGAAGTGGAGTTTTTCCAAGAGTGGGTGGTGAAACTGGATGGTTCGAAGGGGTGGAGATGGAGCGGAATTAGAGCTTGGGCGGAGATTCAAGGGGGCCAGAAAATTTGGCCAGTATGGGGCCCTAAAATTCCTGGTGGCAGCCCTATGACCAGATACATCTACAGTCCTTCTCCGAAACTTATGCTGTACTAGAGTTGTAATAGGGAGAACTTGTTTGGCTTTTGATTAAAATGCAAATATGCTAATGCATTCATTAATCTCCTAAATATACTGGAAGCAGCTTGACTCATGCTGTTTTCTAACGTTCCTCGTTTCTTCATGTTCATTTATAGCAAAGTTGCTTTGTGTTCTAATGTTAAACTTAAAGTTTCCTACAGAGCGCAGGTGGACATTTTGTATACAAAACTCTAATCAAAGATAGAAATACTTTTCATGTGTTTACTTATCCTACATATAGACTTTTACTTGGCTTCAATCATATTCTTCCCTGAGCAGATAAATATTTCCAGAGTATTTAACTGTTGTATATGTATATACCGTAGATGTGATCAACAATTCAACACCATCTTCATTTTCTCAATCTACTATATAATTGTCTAAGGGTCACTTCCGTCTGTCTGTCTGTCTTTCTGTCTGTCTTTCTGTCATGGATATTCATCGCTCACGGCCTCTGTCTGTCCTGGAAATCCAAGTTGCTGATTGGTCGCGGCAAAACAGCCACGACCAATCAGCGACGGGCACAGTCCGGAAGAAAATGGCCACTCCTTACTCCCCGCAGTCACTGCCTGGCGCCCGCATTCTCCCCTCCACTCACTGCTCACACAGGGTTAATGCCGGCAGTAATGGACCGCACTATGCCGCGAGTAACGCACTCCGTTACCGCCGCTATTTACCCTGTGTGTCCCCAAACTTTTACTATTGATGCTGCCTATGCGACTTCAATAGTAAAAAAATGTAATGTTAAAAATAATAAAAAAACAAAAAACATGCTATACTCACCCTCCGTTGTCCTCTGAGCCGCTCGTGCCTGCCGCCATCTTCCGTTCACAGCGATGCATTGCGAAATTTGTTATGGACCTGGTGGTTAGGAGCACCCGGAAAGACCTGATGGTTAAACTCACAGGACAAGCTCTGGGAAGTGGGAACTCTGCTGACCACAATCCCTAATCCTATCACACACACTAGAAATAGCCGTGGAGCGTACCTAACAGGCCTAGACACCTCGGCACAGCCTAAGAGCTAGCTACCCCTAGAGATAGAAAGTAAAGCCTACCTTGCCTCAGAGAAATTCCCCAAAGGAAAAGGCAGCCCCCCACAAATAATGACTGTGAGTTAAGATGAAATACACAAACACAGGAATGAAAGAGGTTTCAGCAAAGGGAGGCCAGACTACCTAAACAGCCAGAGGATAGAAAAGGTAACTTTGCGGTCAGCACAAAAAACTACAAAAGACCACGCAGAGTGTGCAAAAAGACCCCCGCACCGACTCACGGTGCTGAGGTGCCACTCTGCCTCCCAGAGCTTCCAGCTAGCCAGACAGAATCATATTAGCAAGCTGGACAAGAAAACAAGAACAACAAAATAAACCAGCAGGGACTTAGCTTCTGCTGAAGTAGACAGGTCACCAGAAAGATCCAAGAGCGAACTGAACCAGTACTGGAACATTGACAGGTGGCATGGAGTAACGATCAGGGTGGAGTTAAATAGAGCCAGCCAAAGGATAAACCAGGTCACCTGTGGAAGGAATCTCAGAACCAGCAGCTCCACTCACAGCCACCAGAGGGAGTCCATGGACAGAACTCGCCGAAGTACCATTCATGACCACAGGAGGGAGTTCCAAAACAGAATTCACAACAGTACCCCCCCTTGAGGAGGGGTCACCGAACCCTCACCAGAACCCCCAGGCCGATCAGGACGAGCCAAATGAAAGGCATGAACCAGATCAGCAGCATGAACATCAGAGGCAACAACCCAGGAATTATCTTCCTGACCATAACCCTTCCACTTGACCAGGTACTGGAGTTTCTGTCTCGAAACACGAGAATCCAAAATCTTCTCCACCACATACTCCAACTCCCCCTCGACCAAAAACGGGGCAGGAGGGCCAACAGAGGGAACCATAGGCACCACGTATCTCCGCAACAACGACCTATGGAACACATTATGGATGGCAAAAGAAGCTGGAAGGGCCAAACGAAATGACACAGGATTAAGAACTTCAGAAATCTTATAAGGACCAATGAAACGAGGCTTAAACTTAGGAGAGGAAACCTTCATAGGAATATAACGAGATGACAACCAAACCAAATCCCCAACACGAAGTCGGGGACCAACACAGCGACGGCGGTTAGCGAAACGTTGAGCCTTCTCCTGGGACAATGTCAAATTGTCCACTACGTGAGTCCAAATTTGCTGCAACCTGTCCACCACAGAATCCACACCAGGACAGTCCGAAGGCTCAACTTGCCCTGAAGAAAAACGAGGATGGAAACCAGAATTACAGAAAAAAGGCGAAACCAAAGTAGCCGAGCTGGCACGATTATTAAGGGCGAACTCAGCCAAAGGCAAGAAGGACACCCAATCATCCTGATCAGCAGAAACAAAGCATCTCAGATATGTTTCCAAAGTCTGATTGGTTCGTTCGGTTTGGCCATTTGTCTGAGGATGGAAAGCCGAAGAAAAAGACAAATCAATGCCCATCTTAGCACAAAAGGACCGCCAAAACCTCGAAACAAACTGGGAACCTCTGTCCGAGACTATGTTCTCCGGAATGCCATGCAAACTAACCACATGCTGGAAAAATAATGGCACCAAATCAGAGGAGGAAGGTAATTTAGACAAGGGTACCAAATGGACCATCTTAGAGAAGCAATCACAAACCACCCAGATGACCGACATCCTTTGAGAGATAGGGAGGTCTGAAATAAAATCCATGGAAATATGCGTCCAGGGCCTCTTCGGGACCTGCAAGGGCAAAAGCAACCCACTGGCACGAGAACAGCAGGGCTTAGCCCGAGCACAAGTCCCACAGGACTGTACAAAAGAATGCACATCCCGCGACAAGGAAGGCCACCAAAAGGATCTAGCCACCAAATCTCTGGTACTAAAGATTCCGGGATGACCAGCTGACACCGAACAATGAACCTCAGAGATAACTCTACTAGTCCATCTATCAGGGACAAACAGCTTCTCTGCTGGACAACGGTCAGGTCTATCAGCCTGAAACTTCTGCAGCACCCGCCGCAAATCAGGGGAGATGGCAGACAAAATTACCCCCTCCTTGAGAATACTATCCGGCTCAGGAAAATCTGGAGAATCAGGCACAAAACTCCTTGAAAGGGCATCAGCCTTCACATTCTTAGAGCCTGGAAGATAAGAAACCACAAAATCGAAACGGGAGAAAAACAGCGACCATCGAGCCTGTCTAGGATTCAACCGTTTGGCAGACTCGAGATAAGTCAAATTCTTGTGATCCGTCAAAACCACCATGCGATGCTTGGCTCCTTCAAGCCAATGTCGCCACTCCTCGAATGCCCAGTTCATAGCCAACAACTCTCGGTTGCCAACATCATAATTACGCTCGGCAGGCGAAAACTTTCTAGAAAAGAAAGCACATGGTTTCATCACCGAGCCATCAGAACTTCTCTGAGACAAAACAGCCCCTGCTCCAATCTCAGAAGCATCAACCTCGACCTGAAACGGGAGCGAAACATCTGGCTGGCACAGCACAGGGGCCGAAGAAAAACAACACTTCAATTCCTGAAAAGCCTCAACGGCCGCAGAAGACCAATTGACCACATCAGCACCTTTCTTGGTCAAATCAGTCAACGGTTTAACAACACTAGAAAAATTAGTGATGAAGCGACGGTAAAAATTAGCAAAACCCAGGAACTTCTGCAGACTCTTCACAGATGTAGGCTGAGTCCAATCATAAATGGCCTGAACTTTAACAGGGTCCATCTCGATAGTAGAAGGGGAAAAAATGAAACCCAAAAATGAAACCTTCTGAACTCCAAAGAGACATTTAGACCCCTTCACAAACAAGGAATTAGCACGAAGGACCTGGAACACCATTCTGACCTGCTTCACATGAGACTCCCAATCATCCGAAAAGACCAAAATATCATCCAAATATACAATCATGAATCTATCCAGATACTCTCGGAATATGTCATGCATAAAGGACTGAAACACAGATGGAGCATTAGAAAGCCCGAATGGCATCACCAGGTACTCAATATGGCCCTCGGGCGTATTAAATGCTGTTTTCCATTCATCGCCCCGTTTAATACGCACAAGATTATAAGCCCCTCGAAGATCTATCTTGGTGAACCAACTAGCCCCCTTAATCCGAGCAAACAAATCAGACAGTAGCGGCAAAGGGTACTGAAATTTGACCGTGATCTTATTAAGAAGGCGGTAATCGATACAAGGTCTCAAAGAACCATCCTTCTTGGCCACAAAAAAGAAGCCTGCTCCCAACGGTGATGACGACGGGCGAATATGCCCTTTCTCCAAGGACTCCTTTATATAACTCCGCATAGCGGCATGTTCTGGCACAGATAAATTGAACAGTCGGCCCTTAGGAAACTTACTACCAGGAATCAAATTAATAGCACAATCACAATCCCTATGAGGAGGTAGGGCACCGGAATTGGGCTCATCAAATACATCCCGGTAATCCGACAAAAACTCAGGAACTTCAGAAGGAGTGGAAGATGAAATTGACAGCAATGGAACATCACCATGTACCCTTTGACAACCCCAGGTGGACACAGACATAGATTTCCAATCCAATACTGGATTATGGACCTGTAGCCATGGCAACCCCAAAACGACCACATCATGCAGATTATGTAACACCAAAAAGCGAATATCCTCCTGATGTGCAGGAGCCATGCACATGGTCAATTGAGTCCAGTACTGAGGCTTATTCTTGGCCAAAGGCGTAGCATCAATTCCTCTCAATGGAATAGGACACTGCAAGGGCTCCAAGAAAAAACCACAGTGCCTGGCAAACTCCAAGTCCATCAAATTCAGGGCAGCGCCCGAATCCATAAACGCCATAACAGAATAGGACGACAAAGAGCAAATCAGAGTAATGGACAAAAGAAATTTAGGCTGTACCGTACCAATGGTGGCAGACCTAGCAAACCGCCTAGTGCGCTTAGGACAATCAAAGATAGCATGAGTGGAGTCACCACAGTAAAAACACAGCCCATTCTGACGTCTGTGTTCTTGCCGTTCAGCTCTGGTCAAAGTCCTATCACACTGCATAGGCTCAGACCTATGCTCAGAGAATACCGCCAAATGGTGCACAGCTTTGCGCTCACGCAAGCGCCGATCGATCTGAATGGCCAAAGACATAGACTCATTCAGACCAGCAGGCGTGGGAAATCCCACCATAGCATCCTTAAGGGCTTCAGAAAGACCTTTTCTGAAAATTGCCGCCAGGGCACACTAATTCCACTGAGTAAGCACAGACCACTTTCTAAACTTCTGACAATATACCTCCGCTTCATCCTGACCCTGACACAAAGCCAGCAAGTTTTTCTCTGCCTGATCCACTAATTTTGGTTCATCATAAAGCAATCCAAGCGCCAGAAAAAACGCATCAACATCACGCAATGCAGGATCTCCTGGCGCAAGGGAAAATGCCCCGTCTTGAGGATCACCACGTAACAAAGAAATAATGATTTTTACTTGTTGAACGGGGTCACCAGAGGAGCGGGGTTTCAAAGCAAGAAACAATTTACAATTATTTTTGAAATTCAGAAACTTAGATCTATCCCCAAAAAACAAATCAGGAATTGGAATTCTAGGCTCTAACATTGGATTCCGAACTACAAAATCTTGAATGCTTTGTACCCTTGTAGTGAGATGATCCACACAAGAGGACAGACCATGAATGTCCATATCTACACCTGTGTCCTGAACCACCCAGAAGTAAAGGGGAAAAGAAAGACAAAACACACTGCAGAGAAAAAAAATGGTCTCAGAACTTCTCTTATCCCTCTATTGAGATGCATTAACACTTTGGGCCACATGTAACATAGTAACATAGTAACATAGTTAGTAAGGCCGAAAAAAGACATTTGTCCATCCAGTTCAGCCTATATTCCATCATAATAAATACCCAGATCTACGTCCTTCTACAGAACCTAATAATTGTATGATACAATATTGTTCTGCTCCAGGAAGACATCCAGGCCTCTCTTGAACCCCTCGACTGAGTTCGACATCACCACCTCCTCAGGCAAGCAATTCCAGATTCTCACTGCCCTAACAGTAAAGAATCCTCTTCTATGTTGGTGGAAAAACCTTCTCTCCTCCAGACGCAAAGAATGCCCCCTTGTGCCCGTCACCTTCCTTGGTATAAACAGATCCTCAGCGAGATATTTGTATTGTCCCCTTATATACTTATGCATGGTTATTAGATCGCCCCTCAGTCGTCTTTTTTCTAGACTAAATAATCCTAATTTCGCTAATCTATCTGGGTATTGCAGTTCTCCCATCCCCTTTATTAATTTTGTTGCCCTCCTTTGTACTCTCTCTAGTTCCATTATATCCTTCCTGAGCACCGGTGCCCAAAACTGGACACAGTACTCCATGTGCGGTCTAACTAGGGATTTGTACAGAGGCAGTATAATGCTCTCATCATGTGTATCCAGACCTCTTTTAATGCACCCCATGATCCTGTTTGCCTTGGCAGCTGCTGCCTGGCACTGGCTGCTCCAGGTAAGTTTATCATTAACTAGGATCCCCAAGTCCTTCTCCCTGTCAGATTTACCCAGTGGTTTCCCGTTCAGTGTGTAATGGTGATATTGATTCCCTCTTCCCATGTGTATAACCTTACATTTACCATTGTTAAACCTCATCTGCCACCTTTCAGCCCAAGTTTCCAACTTATCCAGATCCATCTGTAGCAGAATACTATCTTCTCTTGTATTAACTGCTTTACATAGTTTTGTATCATCTGCAAATATCGATATTTTACTGTGTAAACCTTCTACCAGATCATTAATGAATAACCACTGTTATGGACCTGGTGGTTAGGAGCACCCGGAAAGACCTGATGGTTAAACTCACAGGACAAGCTCTGGGAAGTGGGAACTCTGCTGACCGCAATCCCTAATCCTATCACACACACTAGAAATAGCCGTGGAGCGTACCTAACGGGCCTAGACGCCTCGGCACAGCCTAAGAGCTAGCTACCCCTAGAGATAGAAAGTAAAGCCTACCTTGCCTCAGAGAAATTCCCCAAAGGAAAAGGCAGCCCCCCACAAATAATGACTGTGAGTTAAGATGAAATACACAAACACAGGAATGAAAGAGGTTTCAGCAAAGGGAGGCCAGACTACCTAAACAGACAGAGGATAGAAAAGGTAACTCACGGTGCGGAGGTGCCTCTCTGCCTCCCAGAGCTTCCAGCTAGCCAGACAGAATCATATTAGCAAGCTGGACAAGAAAACAAGAACAACAAAAAATAACCAGCAGGGACTTAGCTTCTGCTGGAGTAGACAGGTCACCAGAAAGATCCAAGAGCGAACTGAACCAGTACTGGAACATTGACAGGTGGCATGGAGTAATGATCCGGGTGGAGTTAAATAGAGCAGCCAGCCAAAGGACAAACCAGGTCACCTGTGGAAGGAATCTCAGAACCAGCAGCTCCACTCACAGCCACCAGAGGGAGTCCATGGACAGAACTCGCCGAAGTACCATTCATGACCACAGGAGGGAGTTCCAAAACAGAATTCACAACAGAAATTACCCAGAAGACTTAGCAATGCATCCTGGGAATGGAAGATGGCGGCAGCTGCGCGCCTATTGCCAGAGCTCCGCTGGATCTCAGGAGGTGAGTATATAACTATTTTTTTTATTATTATTTTTTTAACAGGGATATGGTGCCCACACTGCTGCATACTACATGGGCTGTTAGATACCACGTGGCTCTGTGCTGTATAGTACATAGGCAGTGTTATATACTCCATGTGCTATATATTACGTGGCCACTCTTATATACTGTGTGGGCTGTGCTATATACTATGTGACTGGGCATTATACTACGTGGCTCTGTGCTGTATACTACGTGGCTCTGTGCTGTATACTATGTGGCTGGGCAATATACTACGTGGCTCTGTGCTGTATAATACGTGCCTCTGTGCTGTATACTACGTCGCTGGGCAATATACTATGTGACTGTGCAATATACTACGTAGCTGGGCAATATACTACGTGACTGGGCAATATACTACGTGGCTGGGCAATATACTACGTGGACTGTGCAATATACTACGTGGCTGGGCAATATACTACGTGGCTCTGTGCTGTATACTACGTGACTGGGCAATATACTACGTGGCTGGGCAATATACTATGTGGCTGGGCAGTATACTACGTGGCTGGGCAATATACTACGTGGCTGGGCAATATACTACGTGGCTGGGCAATATACTATGTGGCTGGGCAGTATACTACGTGGCTGGGCAATATACTACGTGGCTGGGCAATATACTACGTGGCTGGGCAGTATACTACGTGGCTGGGCAATATACTACGTAGCTGGGCAATATACTACGTGGACTGTGCAATATACTACGTGGCTGGGCAATATACTACGTGGCTCTGTGCTGTATACTACGTGACTGGGCAATATACTACGTGGCTGGGCAATATACTATGTGGCTGGGCAGTATACTACGTGGCTGGGCAATATACTATGTGGCTGGGCAATATATTATGTGGCTGGGCAGTATACTACGTGGCTGGGCAATATACTACGTGGCTGGGCAATATACTACGTGGCTGGGCAATATACTACGTGGCTGGGCAGTATACTACGTGGCTGGGCAATATACTACGTAGCTGGGCAATATACTACGTGGCTGGGCAATATGCTACGTGGCTGGGCAATATACTACGTGGCTGGGCAATATACTACGTAGCTGGGCAATATATTACGTGGACATGCATATTCTATAATACCCGATGCGTTAGAATCGGGCCACCATCTAGTCATTATATAATGTAGAATTTTCAACTTTTCAACATCTCAGCTTTAAATGTCTTCTTTCCTATAGTTGCCACTAGGGAAAGCTCACTATATGTCTTCAAACGTCTTCTTTTGGACTAATGGACTAAACAAGAGCTTTAAACATGTACAAGTTTGTTCTTCGTTACTTTTTTGGATCAACATATCAGAAGACAAACCAAACTGAGGAATCGAAACCCCTTAAAAATTAACTTTTATTAGTTTACTAGATGGCAGCCCGATTCTAAAGAATCGGGAGTCTAGAATCCATATATACTTTATTTATTCAAATGTAAGAATAATACAATTAATAAATAATAGTAAGAAAGAACAAAAATCATAGGCAGTATATGGAGAAAACACCAAACAAAAGTTCAAAATTGGTGTGAAAATGTCACTGAACCACTTCACAACTAAATATATATAGTTTTGGTAAATGGTATTATCATTTTTTTGACGAAATTCGGCAGGAGCTTGAAGAGCAACGTCACTGGGCCCGCCTCCACGCAGTAGAAACTTGCTGTGAGGTAAAAATTCAAAAATCACACCAAAATGGCGGGCGGAGTGTGTCACAGTACGGCACGTTTCTGATTGGTCGCTCGCAGCAGGCGGCAACCAATCAGACACTGGACACTGTTGACGTCACTTATCTCCGGACATTAGCTCCGGACATTAGCTCCGGACATTAGCTCCGGACATTAGCTCCGGACATTAGCTCCGGACATTAGCTCCGGACAAAGCCACGGAAGTTGGCACAAATTGCAGGAAGTAGTATTCTAGGCAATTATATATTAGATTAAAAAGTAATCAATATTGAAAAAAGGTGCCAGATTCAACCAGGAACCAACCAAAATGCAGTATGCACACCCAAAAAGATATAATGCTAATAAGGCTATTATAGTTTTTTGGGTGTAATCTGCATTTTGGGTGGTTCCTGGCTGAATCTTTGAATCAGTTTATTAAGAAAGTTAAAGGGACTCTGTCACCTGAATTTGGAGGGAACAATCTTCAGCCATGGAGGCGGGGTTTTTGGGTGTTTGATTCACCCTTTCCTTACCCGCTGGCTACATGCTGGCTGCAATATTGGATTGAAGTTCATTCTCTGTCCTCCATAGTACATGCCTGCACAAGGTAATCTTGCCTTGCGCAGGCGTGTACTATGGAGGACAGAGAATGAACTTCAATCCAATATTGCAGCCAGCATGCAGCCAGCGGGTAAGGAAAGGGTGAATCAAACACCCAAAAACCCCGCCTCCATGGCTGAAGATTGTTCCCTCCAAATTCAGGTGACAGTGTCCCTTTAAAGAGGCCATCAGGCCTTGTGAATGCAGACTTGTGAATCCTCACAGGGCATGCCGTTAGGATTCTCCGGTGTCAGCACCGGAGTTCATGTGGCGACCACAAGTATGTGATTTGCATAGTTCCTGTCACATTCATACTAGACGTGTCTTACTTCATTCAATTCACTCATGTTAAGGGAGGGCACTCACGTCTAGTCGGCATGCGACTGCATGCTCCATGCGCAGGCGCCGGATAGGTCACAATCACAAGTCTGCAGTCACGTGGAGTGACTGCAGACTTGTACCCTAAGGCTAGACAATCCCTTTAAAGGTGAAAAAAATCTATACACACACTGAACTCCCTTTTAGTGGTGGATTCGGATAATTACAATGCGATCGCGCAGTTTTACGATCCTCCAGAAGAAATGAAGGAGCAGTTTGGTGCTGTACCGCTACTCAAGGCAAGTAAAACGGCGTTGGCGTGATCTGCTACTCCTGGTACACACTGTTCGAGTACTTCATTTAATCACTTGCCAATAACCCCAAATGTCTCACCTGTGAACCAGGAAGAGGCAGAGATGGTGAAAATTGAAGAGCGTATTAGGAATATTCGGGGATAGAATAAGGCTGTGTGCACACGTTGCTGATTTTTCATGTTTTTTCGAGATAAAAATGCTATAAAACTGCAAAAAAAACATACAATATGCATCCCATCATTTAGAATGAATTCCGCATGTTTTGTGCAAATGATGCGTTTTTTTTCCGTGAAAAAAAAACGCATCGCGGAAAAAAACGCAGCATGATCATTAATTTTGCGGGGTTTTTTTTTTTTTGCGGATTTCCCACTATAAAAATGCATTTGGAAATGTCCGGAAAAAAAACGCATCAAAAACGCGTCAAAAACGCGCAAAAAAATGCATGCAGATTTCTTGCAGAAAATTTCAGGTTTTTCTCAGGAATTTTCTGCAAGAAATCCTGAACCTGTGCACGTAGCCTAAAACTGGACATCAGATGGGTGGAAATTTTGGTATTGAAATATTAGAACATGAATTGTGTGATCCTTGGTCAATTTTTTCTTGATAACTTATGGTGGTTCCTGTTGCCACTCAATAATTGTGGCTATGTGGGCACGTTCCAATTTTTTTTTTAACTCCCTATCACTTCATACTTGACAACAAATAATTGTAAATAGTAAATGATTATTAAGGCTCGCGCAGACGGCCGTGGATCCGACAAAGCATCCGATCATACTCAGTGTTGTTCTATGGGGCCCTTCACATGTCCGAGATGGAAAGATCACAGCGCGTACAATTTTCAATCAACCATGCAAGTCAACGAGGCCATCAAAACAATCGGATGACATCTGAGTGCAGTCCGATTTTCAAAAACTGACAGAATGGAGAAGATGGGAAATTTGTTCTCCATTTTCTCCAATCTGAGAAAATCAGATCGCACCGATCAGAACACTCAGACCCATTTTTCGGATGAGAGAAAACACTGTCTTGTGACCTTAGCATTGATTTGAAGATTTTCTCAGGTTATTATTATTTTTGTTGCTTTTGATATTATTGTTTTTATTAGTAGTACTAAAAGTAGCAATAGCAGGATTCATTTAATAATTATTATTATTATTATTAATCGTTAATTAATTAATAATTATTAGATCCTTAATAATAATCAAAATAGTAATAATAATATAATGCACATAGTTTTACTGCTAGAATTATTATTAGTTTCAAACACTGACTATCTTAATATCAGGCCTCTTTGAAGTTTACCTGCTTTTTGCCTCGTTTGTTCGTCATCTGCAAAATTTTTGATCGAAGAAAGGTACTTCAGTTAAACTGAATAATGCAGAGTCAAGCGATTAATAATTTATTCATATCACTAACTCGGCTCGGTCAACTTGTCATTCTAGCGATCGCCTTGGTCAATTTCTCTTCCAATGCCGCTAGCAGCGTGCAGATAGGAATGTGTGGTCTCAGAGCGCCACCCGCTGGCCACGTCACATCATCGCTGAACAGTTTGAAGCCTTGCTGTTACACATGATTTTCTGGAAAGGGGGAGCTCTACCTTCTACTTTTCACATCTGATACATTTTTATTTTTTTTGCCAGTAAATTCTGCAAACTTATTGAACAGAAGAAAAAAAAAATCTGTAATGTGCAATTCTATGAATCATACAATAAGTCGTTACTAAAGCGGTTAATCAGCTAATACACTTCATATGCCATGTCTTAAAGTGAGCAATGTAGGCAGCCATGTTCGGATCTTCGGCTTTGAGTTTTTCGCACCATCCACATTATTTCTTACTCTTTCCTACATATAATCACACACTGATGTCCCAATGATATTCACCCGTATCAATTTCGGGTGAAGTACCCCTTTAATTAATTAATTCCATCACACAATGTAACCAAAACCTATATTAATCATTAGTAACACAAGGTACTATAAAAACAGTAATATTTTATTGAAAATTACAAAAATAAAAAAATAAAAATACGAAAGGTGCTGAGTTATAAAAATTGGGGACTCAAAACCATAGGATACCACAAAAACCGAGCTTGTTACAAAAAAGTATAAACATAGCTGCCCTAAACACGTTTTTCAATTATGATGCAAAGGAGCACAGCAAATGCAACGTGAAACAAAATACATGTTCTCATGGCTACATAAACGGCTGTAATAACAACATGCCATATATAAAGTGCCTAAACACGCATTGTTAAGTAACAAATAAAATTTGCAAACACTGCTGTCCTACTGATAAGAATATATAAAGTGCCAATAAGAAAGAGGGCATACAATACCTATGGAAGTATGTACATGTGGGTACCCCAAGTGTCCCTCTACCCCGACGCGCGTTTTGCACTGCTTCTTCTGGAGGCTTTCCTACATATTCCTTTCTTCCTTCGGTTGTTTGATAGCTAATCCATTGTCGTTCCTCAATAAAAACCTACAGAGAGATCCTTCAGTAGCTAAGTATTCACAAGAACACTTTTTTTTTAAGTAACGCCTTTATGGGGAACACCGGAGACAACCTCTTTAACCCCTTCACGGCCCTGCGACTTTCCATATTTGGGCTTTTTTTTTTGCTCCCCCTTCCTCCCAGAGCCATAACCGTTTTTTTTTTTTAATTCTTCCATCACTATGGCCATGCGAGGGCTTGTTTTTTGCGGGCCGAGTTGTACTTTTGAATGACACCATTGATTTTACTATATAATGTACTGGAAAACGGGAAAAAAAATCCAAGTGAGGTGAAATTTCCAAAAAAAAAAAAATAGCAATTCCACAATTGCTTTTATTTTTTTATATATTTATCATGTTCGCTAAATGTTAAAACTAACCCGCCGTTATTATTTTACAGGTTAGTACGAGTACGCTGATACCAAGCATGTAGTTTTACTTATTTAAGTGGTGGAAAAAAAAATCCAAAGTTTGTTGGTAAAAAAAAATGGCGCCATATTTCCAGACCTGTTTTTGTCATCTGGGGCTAGATGAGGGCTCATTTATTGTGCGCCGAGCTGACATTTTTATTGATACCATTTTGGGGTAGATAGAGTGTTTTGATCGCCTGTTATTGAAATGTTGTGGCGACCAAAAAAATGGTGTCGTTTTTTTTCCTCCTTATACCATTCTCCGATAGAATTAATTCACTTTATATTTTGATAGATCGGGCATTTCTGACAATGGCGATCTTTTTTTTTGCATTTCTTTTATTTTGAAAGGGGCAAAACAGGGGCTATTTGAAGTTTTTATGTGTGTTTTAATTTTTTTATATTTTCGTAAAATTTTTTTTTATTTTTACTTGCTTCAGTAGTCTCCACAGGAGATTTGAAGATGTGATCTTCTCACGTGCGCTAAACATAGCAGGGCGTCTGACCAGCAATGTGCAGCATAAATCATTATCTCCTATGAACACCTGCCATTGGCTGCTATCATAGAAGTTATACACTGACAAGCACGGGGATTGTCTGCTGACCCCCGGCTCTTATGACAACCTATCGGCGTCCCGCAATCACGTGATCAGATCAGCTATCATGTGCAGGGAAAGATGTAAAGGGATTAAAGATAACCTGTCACCGGGGGGGGGGGGGTTTACCCCATTTCAGAGCAGAATGAAATAGTGGCAGCAACCTTGATTCCAGTTATGAGTCACTTACTGGGCTGCTTGCTACATTTTTGATAAAATCCCTGCTTTCTCTGTTGCAGGTCTCTCAGTTCACTGATTGCTGAGCTCTGTATAACTCCGCCCACACCACTGATTGACAGTTTTTTGTGTACACGGTGCATAGGCAGAAAGGTGTCAATCAGTTGAGGAGGCGGGGTTATACAGAGCTTATGAATATGGAGGACTACATGACAGCACATTTATTAGTCCTCTAGTGATAATCTCCTGCTGATAAAATCACTGTTTTATTAGCAAGAGATTATCACTAGAGGACTATTAATACTAGTAAAACTAAAGCACACAGCCCAATAAGTGACACATTGTAGGGATCAGTGTTCTGTTCCCTGTATCATGTTTTTCTCAGAATAGGGGGCAAAAACCTGATGACAGATTCTCTTTAATAAGAATATGCTAGTTGTAAGGAACTAATAACAACATCTTAAACAGAGGCATCTAA
This sequence comes from Ranitomeya imitator, assembly GCF_032444005.1. Taxonomy (NCBI): domain Eukaryota; kingdom Metazoa; phylum Chordata; class Amphibia; order Anura; family Dendrobatidae; genus Ranitomeya; species Ranitomeya imitator. The sequence goes on along the minus strand of NC_091284.1, from coordinate 47,709,787 downwards.
GGGGGCACCAGGGCTATATCAATAAAGCATATCTCTGACAGCTTCTTGGTCCAATTTATGGGGCATTGCCTATATATGAGTGTTACTTATCTGCTCTGGCTCTAATGTGGGTCTCTGTTTCTTCCTTCCCATCCCGCCCGCTCCCTCTTTGTTAGCCTTCACCAGGATACATGAACTTCGGATGTCACCAACTAAGGATTTTTAGGCTTGTTAAAGTGGCTGCACATTGCACAATTGGCTCTGCTACAAACAAGTGCCTCATAAGTTCTATCTGCAGCGCCCCAGGGTACTGTTCGTTGCAGTAATATCATTCTCCTCTACGGGGGAGTGATGTTACGCTTGAAGGCAATACAGGAGATCTCTTTACCAGGTAACACAAACATACAACACATTTCATACTCCAGTCCAGCAGGGGGAGCTATGCTCCTATTTATAAGTGCACTCTTCACAATTAGGTAAAACTGGTGGTCTGGATAGGAAGAGAGTCAGATGCTGGCTGGGCTTCTCCCAGTTAGTTGCTGCCTGAGCTCAGCTCAGGGAGTTGGTCCCTGACAGGGGTGCGATCCTGTCAGAGGCCTAGACAGAAGGCCAGGGAGCTGCACCTGTCCCACGTGCGGCAGCTTCCAGAAAGAGACACGGACAGCGAATTGTATTGTAGAGAGTGAGAAGAAGTCATAGCACAAGGAGAGGAAACTGGAAGGAGTTCTGCCCTACACAGGCTGCCTCCTTCTGAGGCGCAGGATCCCGGTAGCCGGAACACCGAGGGAGCAACAGTTCTTTATGCCTTGCTCCAGACAGAAACTGGAAGGACAGCTAATTGCACATTACTGATCCGCCCTATACCCAGGAGGCAAGGTGGCACCCACGAGAGGCTGGGGCATGATAGAGTCCGTGTAAAAAGCCTCTCGCCACCGGTCATACGGGTTTGTCCTATCCATCCGGGGGACAAAGAGAGACAAAACATCTAGAACATCTACAACAGTTGTGAGGACCTTATGAGAGGCTCAGCAGTAAGGTACTACAACACCCAGGTGCTAGAGGAAGGCTAATGATTTCCACCTGGATAAAGGGACTCTGGATTTGCCTTCAAACCGGCTAGACTCTGCCTACCCTGTGATCCGGTGCTCTGGACTGTGGATGCTGAAGTCTACAGTAAAAAGGTAAAGAGACTGCAACCTTGTGTCCTTGTTCTTCACTGCGCCTCTCACCATCCACCATCTACACATCGGGAAGCTCTGGGGACACACTTCACCTGTGGGAAGGTATACCATCTAGCTGTCATAACATCACCCCAGTGGACCCCTTAAAGCAGCATCGGTCACCTTGACCGAATACCACAGGTGGCGTCACGAACATATCCCTTTACAGACCTTTCCCTTTTACAACAGATGTCCCTAGGGCCATGGACCGGGTCAGCCACCGTGACATCCCTCCGTGAACCGAAGGACCCGGTACCGAGTACCCCTAGCCCTCGGGGGCGCTCCATCTTCAACATTCAGCTCTACTACCAACTCTTCTCTGCTAATCCAAGGTGCTTTTCCCACTCTCACCTCTACACTGTGTGCAGAATTAGTAGGAAAGTTGTATTTTAGAGGATCATTTATATTATTGATCAACAACTATCAACCCAAAAGACTCATAAATATCAAAGCTTAATATTTTTGGAAGTTGCAGTGGTTTTTTTTAGATTTGGCTATCTTAGGAGGATGTCTGTTTGTGTAGGTAACTATTACTGTGCAGAATTATTAGGCAACTTAATAAAAACCAAATATATTCCCATCTCACTTGTTTATTTTCACAAGGTAAACCATTATATCTGTACAAAATTTAGAAATAAACATTTCTGACATGCAAAAACAAAACCCCCCAAAATGAGTGACCAATATAGCCTTCTTTCTTTATGATGACACGCAACAGCCTTCCATCCATAGATTCTGTCAGTTGCTTGATCTGTTTACGACCAACATTGCGTGCAGCATCCACCACAGCCTCCCAGACACTGTTCCGAGAGGTGGACTGTTTTCCCTCCCTGTAGACCTCACATTTTATGAGGGACCACAGGTTCTCTATGGGGTTCAGATCAGGTGAACAAGGGGGTCATGTCATTATTTTTTCTTCTTTGAGACCTTTACTGGCCAGTCACGCTGTGGGGTAGTTGGAGGCATCTGATGGAGCATTGTCCTGCATGAAAATCATGTTTTTCTTGAACGATACGGACTTCTTCCTGTACCACTGCTTGAAGAAGTTGTGTTCCAGAAACTGGCGGTAGGTCTGGGAGTTGGGCTTCACGCCATCCTCAACCCGAAAAGGTCCCACAAGTTCATCTTTGATGATACCAGCCCATACCATACCATATCATTCATACCATTCTTTTATGAAGAGGTAAGCTATAGGCTGGACCACGGTGAGTCATTGGACGTGGTATATCTCGATTTTTCCAAAGCGTTTGATACCGTGCCACACAAGAGGTTGGTACACAAAATGAGAATGCTTGGCCTGGGGGAAAATGTGTGTAAATGGGTTAGTAACTGGCTTAGTGATAGAAAGGAGAGGGTGGTTATAAATGGTATAGTCTCTAACTGGGTCGCTGTGACCAGTGGGGTACCGCAGGGGTCAGTATTGGGACCTGTTCTCTTCAACATATTCATTAATGATCTGGTAGAAGGTTTACACAGTAAAATATCGATATTTGCAGATGATACAAAACTATGTAAAGCAGTTAATACAAGAGAAGATAGTATTCTGCTACAGATGGATCTGGATAAGTTGGAAACTTGGGCTGAAAGGTGGCAGATGAGGTTTAACAATGATAAATGTAAGGTTATACACATGGGAAGAGGGAATCAATATCACCATTACACACTGAACGGGAAACCACTGGGTAAATCTGACAGGGAGAAGGACTTGGGGATCCTAGTTAATGATAAACTTACCTGGAGCAGCCAGTGCCAGGCAGCAGCTGCCAAGGCAAACAGGATCATGGGGTGCATTAAAAGAGGTCTGGATACACATGATGAGAGCATTATACTGCCTCTGTACAAATCCCTAGTTAGACCGCACATGGAGTACTGTGTCCAGTTTTGGGCACCGGTGCTCAGGAAGGATATAATGGAACTAGAGAGAGTACAAAGGAGGGCAACAAAATTAATAAAGGGGATGGGAGAACTACAATACCCAGATAGATTAGCGAAATTAGGATTATTTAGTCTAGAAAAAAGACGACTGAGGGGCGATCTAATAACCATGTATAAGTATATAAGGGGACAATACAAATATCTCGCTGAGGATCTGTTTATACCAAGGAAGGTGACGGGCACAAGGGGGCATTCTTTTCGTCTGGAGGAGAGAAGGTTTTTCCACCAACATAGAAGAGGATTCTTTACTGTTAGGGCAGTGAGAATCTGGAATTGCTTGCCTGAGGAGGTGGTGATGGCGAACTCAGTCGAGGGGTTCAAGAGAGGCCTGGATGTCTTCCTGGAGCAGAACAATATTGTATCATACAATTATTAGGTTCTGTAGAAGGACGTAGATCTGGGTATTTATTATGATGGAATATAGGCTGAACTGGATGGACAAATGTCTTTTTTCGGCCTTACTAACTATGTTACTATGTTACTATGTTACCAGTACCCCATCTCCACCTTGCTGGTGTCTGAGTCGGAGTGGAGCTCTCTACCCTTTACTGATCCAGCCTCTGGTCCATCCATCTGGCCCATCAAGAGTCACTCTCATTTCATCAGTCCATAAAACCTGTGAAAAGTCAGTCTTAAGATATTTCTTGGCCCAGTCTTGACATTTTATCTTATGTTTCTTGTTCAAAGGTGGTTGTTTTTCAGCCTTCCTTACCTTGGCCATGTCCCTGAGTATCGCACACCTTGTGCTTTTTGTTACTCCAGTAATGTTGCAGCTCTGAAATATGGCAAAACTGGTGGCAAATGGCATCTTGGCAGCTTCACGCTTGATTTTCCTCAAATCATGGGCAGTTATTTTGCGCCTTTTTAGCCCAACACGCTTCTTGCGACCCTGTTGGCTATTTGCCATGAAACGCTTGATTGTTCGGTGATCACGATTCAAAAGTTTGGCAATTTCAAGACTTCTGCATCCCTCTGCAAGACATCTCACAATTTTGTATTTTTCAGAGCCGTCAAATCTCTATTCTGACCCATTTTGCCAAAGGAGAAATCTTCGACTCCATCATCGCCCCAATCCTCCTGTATGGCAGCGAAGTCTGGGGTCCTCACACCTACCCAGACTGGTCAAAGTGGGATTCCAGCCCAACAGAAATATTCCACCTGGAATTCTGCAAGCACCTTCTCCAGGTCCATCGGAGCACCTCCAACAGTGCTTGTCGGGCCGAGCTGGGCAGATTCCCTCTACACCTAACAGTTCTAAAGAGGGCGCTGTCATTCCGGGCTCACCTGCATAGGAGCAATCCAAGCTCCCATCACCATAAAGCCCTGATACATGTAAGTGAAACAGAAAAAACAGAACCCTTGGAACAGCCCAGCCAAACCCAACCGGACCAGAACACCAATCACAACAACCTGACAAAAGCCGGAATTAGGAAGATGGCAGACGAAGGCCAGGAGAGGTATGTTAATGACTGGAAGAATGATATCATCAGCTCACAGAAACTGACCATGTACCGGAGCCTACAGAGAGACTACAAGGCAGCACACTGCAGCGCTAAAACCTGCAAACTTGAAAAATGAAATTTGAACTGCATTACTGCACTAGAAATATGAAAAATGAGAGCGTTTAGTGCATAAAAATGGCCAATTTTATGTGTACCTGGTAGCCCCTTTACGGCATCTCTCTTATACCAGGTCCTAAACTTGCCTTACCTCACTGAGAATAAATGTCTCCATCTGAATGGGTGCATGTGAAACCTCTTACTAGACTAAAATTCTCTCTCTCTGTGGAGGGGTATTGGACCTGCTGTAATTAAAACACCTGTAGGCTAGGAGGCGGAGTGCACGATCAGAAGGCTAAAGAATACATTTCAAAAACCTGACCGGCACATCCAGACATAGACTAAGTGTGAACAGGTGCTGAACCTAGAGTCGCCAACTCGTATATAGTTAAGTAAATAAGGCAGCACACTGCAGCGCTAAAACCTGCAAACTTGAAACATGAAATGTGAACTGCATTACTGCACTAGAAATATGAAAAATGAGAGCGTTTAGCACATAAAAATGGCCAATTTTATGTGTACCTGGTAGCCCCTTTACGGCATCTCTCTTATACCAGGTCCTAAACTTGTCTTACCTCGCTGAGAATAAACGTCTCCATCTGAATGGGTGCATGTGAAACCTCTTACTAGACTAAAATTCTCTCTCTCTGTGGAGGGGTATTGGACCTGCTGTAATTAAAACACCTGTAGGCTAGGAGGCGGAGTGCACGATCAGAAGGCTAAAGAATACATTTCAAAAACCTGACCGGCACATCCAGACATAGACTAAGTGTGAACAGGTGCTGAACCTAGAGTCGACAACTCGTATATAGTTAAGTAAATAAGGCAGCACACTGCAGCGCTAAAACCTGCAAACTTGAAACATGAAATTTGAACTGCATTACTGCACTAGAAATATGAAAAATGAGAGCGTTTAGCGCATAAAAATGGCCAATTTTATGTGTACCTGGTAGCCCCTTTACGGCATCTCTCTTATACCAGGTCCTAAACTTGCCTTACCTCGCTGAGAATAAACGTCTCCATCTGAATGGGTGCATGTGAAACCTCTTACTAGACTAAAACTCTCTCTCTCTGTGGAGGGGTATTGGACCTGCTGTAATTAAAACACCTGTAGCTAGGAGGCGGAGAGCACGATCAGAAGGCTACTAGGTACACATAAAATTGGCCATTTTTATGCGCTAAATGCTCTCATTTTTCATATTTCTAGTGCAGTAATGCAGTTCAAATTTCATGTTTCAAGTTTGCAGGTTTTAGCGCTGCAGTGTGCTGCCTTATTTACTTAACTATATACGAGTTGGCGACTCTAGGTTCAGCACCTGTTCACACTTAGTCTATGTCTGGATGTGCCGGTCAGGTTTTTGAAATGTATTCTTTAGCCTTCTGATCGTGCACTCCGCCTCCTAGCCTACAGGTGTTTTAATTACAGCAGGTCCAATACCCCTCCACAGAGAGAGAGAATTTTAGTCTAGTAAGAGGTTTCACATGCACCCATTCAGATGGAGACGTTTATTCTCAGCGAGCTAAGGCAAGTTTAGGACCTGGTATAAGAGAGATGCCGTAAAGGGGCTACCAGGTACACATAAAATTGGCCATTTTTATGAGCTAAATGCTCTCATTTTTCATATTTCTAGTGCAGTAATGCAGTTCAAATTTCATGTTTCAAGTTTGCAGGTTTTAGCGCTGCAGTGTGCTGCCTTTTTTACTTAACTATATACGAGTTGGCGACTCTAGGTTCAGCACCTGTTCACACTTAGTCTATGTCTGGAGGTGCCGGTCAGGTTTTTGAAATGTATTCTTTAGCCTTCTGATCGTGCACTCCGCCTCCTAGCCTACAGGTGTTTTAATTACAGCAGGTCCAATACCCCTCCACAGAGAGAGAGAATTTTAGTCTAGTAAGAGGTTTCACATGCACCCATTCAGATGGAGACGTTTATTCTCAGCGAGGTAAGGCAAGTTTAGGACCTGGTATAAGAGAGATGCCGTAAAGGGGCTACCAGGTACACATAAAATTGGCCATTTTTATGCGCAAAACGCTCTCATTTTTCATATTTCTAGTGCAGTAGTGCAGTTCAAATTTCATGTTTCAAGTTTGCAGGTTTTAGCGCTGCAGTGTGCTGCCTTATTTACTTAACTATATACGAGTTGGCGACTCTAGGTTCAGCACCTGTTCACACTTAGTCTATGTCTGGATGTGCCGGTCAGGTTTTTGAAATGTATTCTTTAGCCTTCTGATCGTGCACTCCGCCTCCTAGCCTACAGGTGTTTTAATTACAGCAGGTCCAATACCCCTCCACAGAGAGAGAGAATTTTAGTCTAGTAAGAGGTTTCACATGCACCCATTCAGATGGAGACGTTTATTCTCAGCGAGCTAAGGCAAGTTTAGGACCTGGTATAAGAGAGATGCCGTAAAGGGGCTACCAGGTACACATAAAATTGGCCATTTTTATGCGCTAAACGCTCTCATTTTTCATATTTCTAGTGCAGTAATGCAGTTCAAATTTCATGTTTCAAGTTTGCAGGTTTTAGCGCTGCAGTGTGCTGCCTTATTTACTTAACTATATACGAGTTGGCGACTCTAGGTTCAGCACCTGTTCACACTTAGTCTATGTCTGGATGTCCCGGTCAGGTTTTTGAAATGTATTCTTTAGCCTTCTGATCGTGCACTCCGCCTCCTAGCCTACAGGTGTTTTAATTACAGCAGGTCCAATACCCCTCCACAGAGAGAGAGAATTTTAGTCTAGTAAGAGGTTTCACATGCACCCATTCAGATGGAGACGTTTATTCTCAGCGAGGTAAGGCAAGTTTAGGACCTGGTATAAGAGAGATGCCGTAAAGGGGCTACCAGGTACACATAAAATTGGCCATTTTTATGCGCAAAACGCTCTCATTTTTCATATTTCTAGTGCAGTAATGCAGTTCAAATTTCATGTTTCAAGTTTGCAGGTTTTAGCGCTGCAGTGTGCTGCCTTATTTACTTAACTATATACGAGTTGGCGACTCTAGGTTCAGCACCTGTTCACACTTAGTCTATGTCTGGATGTGCCGGTCAGGTTTTTGAAATGTATTCTTTAGCCTTCTGATCGTGCACTCCGCCTCCTAGCCTACAGGTGTTTTAATTACAGCAGGTCCAATACCCCTCCACAGAGAGAGAGAATTTTAGTCTAGTAAGAGGTTTCACATGCACCCATTCAGATGGAGACGTTTATTCTCAGCGAGGTAAGGCAAGTTTAGGACCTGGTATAAGAGAGATGCCGTAAAGGGGCTACCAGGTACACATAAAATTGGCCATTTTTATGCGCTAAATGCTCTCATTTTTCATATTTCTAGTGCAGTAATGCAGTTCAAATTTCATGTTTCAAGTTTGCAGGTTTTAGCGCTGCAGTGTGCTGCCTTATTTACTTAACTATATACGAGTTGGCGACTCTAGGTTCAGCACCTGTTCACACTTAGTCTATGTCTGGATGTGCCGGTCAGGTTTTTGAAATGTATTCTTTAGCCTTCTGATCGTGCACTCCGCCTCCTAGCCTACAGGTGTTTTAATTACAGCAGGTCCAATACCCCTCCACAGAGAGAGAGAATTTTAGTCTAGTAAGAGGTTTCACATGCACCCATTCAGATGGAGACGTTTATTCTCAGTGAGCTAAGGCAAGTTTAGGACCTGGTATAAGAGAGATGCCGTAAAGGGGCTACCAGGTACACATAAAATTGGCCATTTTTATGCGCTAAACGCTCTCATTTTTCATATTTCTAGTGCAGTAATGCAGTTCAAATTTCATGTTTCAGGTTTGCAGGTTTTTGCGCTGCAGTGTGCTGCCTTATTTACTTAACTATATAAGAGTTGGCGACTCTAGGTTCAGCACCTGTTCACACTTAGTCTATGTCTGGATGTGCCGGTCAGGTTTTTGAAATGTATTCTTTAGCCTTCTGATCGTGCACTCCGCCTCCTAGCCTACAGGTGTTTTAATTACAGCAGGTCCAATACCCCTCCACAGAGAGAGAGAATTTTAGTCTAGTAAGAGGTTTCACATGCACCCATTCAGATGGAGACGTTTATTCTCAGCGAGGTAAGGCAAGTTTAGGACCTGGTATAAGAGAGATGCCGTAAAGGGGCTACCAGGTACACATAAAATTGGCCATTTTTATGCGCAAAACGCTCTCATTTTTCATATTTCTAGTGCAGTAATGCAGTTCAAATTTCATGTTTCAAGTTTGCAGGTTTTAGCGCTGCAGTGTGCTGCCTTATTTACTTAACTATATACGAGTTGGCGACTCTAGGTTCAGCACCTGTTCACACTTAGTCTATGTCTGGATGTGCCGGTCAGGTTTTTGAAATGTATTCTTTAGCCTTCTGATCGTGCACTCCGCCTCCTAGCCTACAGGTGTTTTAATTACAGCAGGTCCAATACCCCTCCACAGAGAGAGAGAATTTTAGTCTAGTAAGAGGTTTCACATGCACCCATTCAGATGGAGACGTTTATTCTCAGGGACATAAGGCAAGTTTAGGACCTAGTATAAGAGAGATGCCGTAAAGGGGCTATCAGGTACACATAAAATTGGCCATTTTTATGCGCTAAATGCTCTCATTTTTCATATTTCTAGTGCAGTAATGCAGTTCAAATTTCATGTTTCAAGTTTGCAGGTTTTAGCGCTGCAGTGTGCTGCCTTATTTACTTAACTATATACGAGTTGGCGACTCTAGGTTCAGCACCTGTTCACACTTACTCTATGTCTGGATGTGCCGGTCAGGTTTTTGAAATGTATTCTTTAGCCTTCTGATCGTGCACTCCGCCTCCTAGCCTACAGGTGTTTTAATTACAGCAGGTCCAATACCCCTCCACAGAGAGAGAGAATTTTAGTCTAGTAAGAGGTTTCACATGCACCCATTCAGATGGAGACGTTTATTCTCAGCGAGGTAAGGCAAGTTTAGGACCTGGTATAAGAGAGATGCCGTAAAGGGGCTATCAGGTACACATAAAATTGGCCATTTTTATGCGCTAAATGCTCTCATTTTTCATATTTCTAGTGCAGTAATGCAGTTCAAATTTCATGTTTCAAGTTTGCAGGTTTTAGCGCTGCAGTGTGCTGCCTTATTTACTTAACTATATACGAGTTGGCGACTCTAGGTTCAGCACCTGTTCACACTTAGTCTATGTCTGGATGTGCCGGTCAGGTTTTTGAAATGTATTCTTTAGCCTTCTGATCGTGCACTCCGCCTCCTAGCCTACAGGTGTTTTAATTACAGCAGGTCCAATACCCCTCCACAGAGAGAGAGAATTTTAGTCTAGTAAGAGGTTTCACATGCACCCATTCAGATGGAGACGTTTATTCTCAGCGAGGTAAGGCAAGTTTAGGACCTGGTATAAGAGAGATGCCGTAAAGGGGCTACCAGGTACACATAAAATTGGCCATTTTTATGCGCTAAACGCTCTCATTTTTCATATTTCTAGTGCAGTAATGCAGTTCAAATTTCATGTTTCAAGTTTGCAGGTTTTAGCACTGCAGTGTGCTGCCTTATTTACTTAACTATATACGAGTTGACGACTCTAGGTTCAGCACCTGTTCACACTTAGTCTATGTCTGGATGTGCCAGTCATGTTTTTGAAATGTATTCTTTAGCCTTCTGATCGTGCACTCCGCCTCCTAGCCTACAGGTGTTTTAATTACAGCAGGTCCAATACCCCTCCACAGAGAGAGAGAATTTTAGTCTAGTAAGAGGTTTCACATGCACCCATTCAGATGGAGACGTTTATTCTCAGCGAGGTAAGGCAAGTTTAGGACCTGGTATAAGAGAGATGCCGTAAAGGGGCTACCAGGTACACATAAAATTGGCCATTTTTATGCGCTAAACGCTCTCATTTTTCATATTTCTAGTGCAGTAATGCAGTTCAAATTTCATGTTTCAAGTTTGCAGGTTTTAGCGCTGCAGTGTGCTGCCTTATTTACTTAACTATATACGAGTTGGCGACTCTAGGTTCAGCACCTGTTCACACTTAGTCTATGTCTGGATGTGCCGGTCAGGTTTTTGAAATACAGAGAGACTACAGACTGGCCCCATATCTGGAGAAACTCCCGGACCCCAGAGACCGCAAGATCCTGAGCCGATATAGACTCAGTGCCCACAGTCTGGCCATCAAATGTGGCCGACACAGGCAGAGCTACAAGTCCAGGGAGGAAAGACTGTGCCAACACTGTGATCAGGAAGCCATAGAGGATGAAACCCACTTCCTGCTACATTGCTCCAAATACTCTGCAGCGAGGGACACTCACTTCAGGAGACTCTCACATCTCTTCCCAGACTTCATCACCATGAAGGAGGAAGAGAAAACATATATCCTGCTTGGAGAAGAAGAGAGCGCAGTGGAGATAGCAGCGCGGTATGTGAGCGAATGTCATAGACTGCGGGAAAGAGAACTATGATGCCATGGACTATAGCCCCCACCCTGGATCTGCCCCATCCACCTCCCCTATACCATGGACTATAGCCCCCACAATGGATCTGCCCCCATCCACCTCCCCTATGCCATGGACTATAGCCCCCACCCTGGATCTGCCCCCATCCACCTCCCCTATGCCATGGACTATAGCCCCCACCCTGGATCTGCCCCATCCACCTCCCCTATGCCATGGACTATAGCCCCCACCCTGGATCTGCCCCATCCACCTCCCCTATGCCATGGACTATAGCCCCCACCCTGGATCTGCCCCATCCACCTCCCCTATACCATGGACTATAGCCCCCACCCTGGATCTGCCCCATCCACCTCCCCTATGCCATGGACTATAGCCCCCACAATGGATCTGCCCCCATCCACCCTCCCTACAGCTCCTACCCAACATCCCCACAGTCCCTATCCCTATTGCCTTTATACACTTGCTTTGGCAAAACTGATGTGTATTTGGTCCTGCCAATAAAGCTTCTTTGAATCTTGAAAGGAAGTTGCCTAATAATTAAGCACACCTTATATAGGGTGTTGATGTCATTAGACAACACCCCTCCTCATTACAGAGATGCACATCACCTGATTTACTTAATTGGTAGTTGACTCTCAATTCTGAACAGCTTGGAGTAGGACAACACGTAAAAAAGGATCATGTGATCAAAATACAACTTGCCTAATAATTCTGCACACCGTGTATGGCATAAAAGTACATGTCAGTCTAAAGCGATGTCTGTACACTGCACTCTGCTCCTACCCTCTCCTAGTGTTTCATCACCCATTCCCTGCAGACTGTGAGCCCTCGCGGGCAGGGTCCTCCCTCCTTATGTACCTGTGTGCCTGTTATCTGCTCATGTTTAATGTATTTGTCAATATTTGCCTCGTATTCACATGTAAAGTGCCATGGAATAAATTGCGCTACAAAAATGTATAATAATAATAAATGTATAATAATAATTAAGGTACCTGTCTGCATACCCATCTCTGCTGAGTCAAGGTGCTGTGCTGTGTGCATACTCCACTATGCTGCATCAAGGTACCTGTCGGCAAACTTGTCTCTGCTGATTCCAGGTGTCTCCGCACACTCAGATCTGCTTCATATAGCACTTCCAGTTCTGTCGATCCACAAGCTGTCCTGTATATCCAACGCTAATGGTCTTTACTGTACCTTGTGCTGTCCTTTCCAGATCTGTTGCAATATTGCCACTGGTCCATGCTGTTTGGCATGCGTTTGCGTTGTTTATGTGCATGGTGGAGGTGGTGAAATAATTTCATGGACATGAGTAGTCTGAAGTATGCATCCATATCAAACACTATGCGTACGCATGTTATTGCATACCAATGCGTTCCCATATACAGTAATGCGTTTTTATGCACTCATTCGCATGCACATGATTGCCCAATATCTGATACCTCAAAAAATGCAACATGTTGCATTCGCCGGACACCGCCACACACCACGAACGACGCATGCGTACCCATGTCCCTGTGTACACCATGTTAAAGATATATACGCATGCGGATGAATGCGGATCACACGCTGCACACAGATACGCTAATGTGAACCCGGCCTTAGTGAACATCCTCAGGTGTCTCAATAGTAAAGACTTTTTTTTTTCTTTTCAATCTCAGAAAAAAGGATCTACTTTCTTTTCAAAAACAGCACTTCTCTTGTTCATAGTTCGTTACTGGTACTGCAACTCCTCCATGCTATCTCTCTCCTGGTGAGGTAGATTCTTGAAGCCATCAATCCAGATGAACAATTAATTGTTTTGTAAGACAGACAGATAACTTTGGTTTAGTGAGGTGGACAGTCTGGAGCATCAGAAACTGTAATAGGCACTTACCGACAACTGAATGAGGGGAATAGTAGACCACAGGGAAAGGAGAGACTAGACAAGGGAGATCAATTAAGTGTATCTGTATATAAGGACAGCAGAGAAAATGTGCTGCAAATCAAAATTTTAAGTGGAAAATTCTGTAAAACTGGTGACTTTGAGTTTCAGATGATGCGCTCATAGCTAATCATTACCTCATTTCCCATTAATTCACACAGCCCAAAGCAATGATCAAAGGATGCAGCAGAGCTAGAGAGATCAGGAGACTCTCTGTAGTGATGTATTAGAGTCTTATGGTATGTTAGGTGACTTACCATGATATGGCAGGCTCCAACAATATAGTAGAGTAAGTGTCAAACTGGTAACTATCACGCTTTCTTATCGCCATCTTACTCACTGTGTTTGCCGCTCTGCTCCACCCAGTGTCAGGCCATTGCGCTTAACTGTCTCTTGCACTACTCCCATCACTGTGCTATTCCCTGTTGCTGGAGACTCTCCACCTGGCTATAGGGAAGTGCTACCAAAATCTGCAGGAATTTAACCCACTGTGTCCTGCAGAGTTTTGCTTCCTGGGCCTATGCCCTGACCACAAGGGAAACATTAGGCAGCTCCTCCCCTCACACTTTGCCTAAACTTAGGTTCTTTGCAGTTAATCTCCTGTTTCCTGCCTAAGTGCATTCTTGTTTTGTCTCTCTTGTTAATGACCTAGCTTGTTTATCCATTTTGTCTGATCTCTCTGCATCTGTGTTATGAAAGGCAATTCAGAATCACAATGGACATGGAGGTCAGAGCACATACAGTGAACTGACAATAACCCAAAATAATAGAACGAGCTCTGAGACGTGGGAACTCTGCAGACCGCAATCCCTAAGCCTATCAAACCACACTAAAGGTAGCCGTGGAGCGCTCCTGACCAGAACCTAGGCGCCTCGTCACAGCCTGAGAAACTAGCTAATCCTGAAGATAGAAAAATAAGCCTACCTTGCCTCAGAGAAATTCCCCAAAGGAAAAGGCAGCCCCCCACATATAATGACTGTGAGTAAGATGAAAACACAAACATAGAAATGAAACAGATTTAGCAAAGTGAGGCCCGACTAGCTGAACAGAACGAGGATAGGGAAGATAACTTTGCGGTCAGCACAAAAACCTATAAAAAACCACGCAGAGGGGACAAAAAGATCCTCCGCACCGACTAACGGTACGGAGGTGGTCCCTCTGCGTCTCAGAGCTTCCAGCAGGCGAGAAAAACCAATAAAGCAAGCTGGACAGAAAAATAGCAACAAAATAACATAAGCAAAACTTAGCTTTGCAGAGCAGCAGGCCACAGGAATGATCCAGGGAAAAAACAAGTCCCACACTGAAACATTGACAGGAAGCATAGATCAAAGCATCAGGTGGAGTTAAGTAGAGAAGAAGCTAACGAGCTCACCAGATCACCTGAGGGAGGAAACTCAGAAGCTGCAGTACTACTTTCCTCCACAAACGGAAGATCCCAGAGAGAATCAGCCGAAGTACCACTTGTGACCACAGGAGTGAACTCTGCCACAGAATTCACAACACATCTGACCCCAGCTTGGTATTAAGAATCTATGTTGCCCACCCTGACCTCGCACTGTTTGACCACATCTCTGTCTTCATTCTTTGTGCCTTGTACTTCTGCCATGACCCACAGGTCAGCTGCTGCAGGTCCTTGCACTGCCATGGAGGGGTACCTGTTGACTACCATAATGGTCCAAGCCTATCCTCACCATCAGAGGCTCTAATGAAGAGAAGGTTGTTGTTACTTTGTCACACCATTCGAGGGTAAGCCCGGAGAGTCGTGCATGGATTCACACTCTCCACCATCACATACAGTATGTTAGGTGGTTCATTGTTGATATTGGGGTGCCAAGCAATGCAGTAGTGCTTAGTATGCCATGAGCCATTGCAGAATTGATGAGAGCAGCAGACCTTGATATGACCAGAGCACCTTGGTTCAGTGGAGTGGAACTGAGCAGAAGAGTTTGATATGTCAGCAGGAAACTTGGTACAGCAGATATAAATGGAATAGCAGACCTGGAGATGTGAAGCGGCAACTGAACTAAGCAATAAAGTAGAAATTAGTAGACCCAAGGATGCCAACTACTTTATGCTCAGGTGGCTAAGTATTCGACTTAGTCACCATATATCGATTTAGAGCATGATGTTTGAGGTGACTGTTGGGTTATCATAGTAACTGCATGTGCAGAAGATCAGAGAGAAAGATGGCAAAAGCAGATGGAGGACGAAAAGCTAGATGCAGGAGCCAGATCAGTTTATTAATACCCCCTATTGAAATAATGGGGAATAATTTTAGGAGTTGTGAGTCTTATGATAATGTCAACTTACGATAAGTTATGTCTTCTACAATGACATGTAAATGTTTGAGCACCCCCTATGGAAATTACTGTTACTGTTACCAGTTAAGCAAGTTAAAGATGAAATTACCTCTAAAAGCCTTAAAGTTAAAGATGACACATTTCCTTTGTATTTTAGGCAAAAAGCAATTATACATTTTTCATTTCTTACAGTTTAAGAATTACAAAAAGGAAAAATGGTTTGAGAGATTTGCATCCTCAGATAGCTTTGACCAAGGTTTCAGACCTTAATTAGTTTGTTAGGGTTATGGCTCGTTCGCTATCATCGTTAGGAAAGGCAAAGTGATTCAAATTTCGCAGCATAATAAAAATCCATCCTCCTCTAACCTTGTGCGAAAAAATAGCAGCCATGGATTCTTCTAAGATTCAGAACAGGTGAGCAATATGTAGGCACCAGTCGATGCACTGTTTTGAAAGCCAATAACAGCTGTTCAGGAAACTTTTGATACTTGTGCTGCAGTAGCCAACAATAGTATGTAAATATGAAAAAATGTAGAAAGACAACACTTACTGCTTCCTGTGGTGAAAATAAGATCTATATTTCAATTCATACCGACATCCAAAATGGCATAGCGGTGTGTAAGGAGAGATATTCGAGGAGATGGAAGAATGAGGGCCATTTTACGTGTAGGTGGCACTTCCATGGGCCTTCTAATCTGCTGCCTAGCACTCTGAAAATGAAAATGGTGGAGGTCCACAAAGCCAAAGGAGGCTATAAGAATATACAAAAGCATTTTCAAGCTACCTTTTCATCAGTTCACAATGTACTTAAGAAATGGCAGTTAACAGGAACAGTGGAGGTCAAGATTAGGTTTGGAAGACCAAGCAAAATTTCAATGAGAACTGTTCTTAGAATTGCTAGAGAGACAAATCAGAATCCCCGACTGATGGCAAAACACCTTCAGAAAGATTTATCAGACTGTGGAGTTGTGGTAAATTGTTCTACTGTCATCAGAGGAAAACCTCTCCTGCATCCTCACCATATATTCAGTGTCGGAAGTATGCACAAGAAGATCTAAACAAGCCTGAGCCATTTTGGCCTGTGGGTTGATGAGGTTAAAATAGAACTCTTTGGCCACAATGATCAAAGGTATGTATAGAGAAAAAAGGTCACAGAATTTAAGGAAAAGAACATCTCACCAACCATTAAGCATGGGAGTGGCTCAATCATGCTTTGGGGTTGTGTTGCAGCAAATAGCAAGGGGAATATTTCACAGGTAGAGGGAAGAATGGATTCGCTGAAATTTCAATAAATTCTTGATGCAACCATAACATCATTTGCAAAAGAGCTGAAGTTGAAAAGAGGATGGCTTCTACAAATGGATAATGATCCTAAACATAAATCAAAATCCACAATAGAATACCTCAAAAGGCACAAGCTGAAGGTTTTACAATGTCCCTCACAGTCCCCTGATCTGAACATCATTGAAAATCTATGACTAGACCTCAAAATAGCTGTGCATGCAAGAAGACCCGGGAATCTCACAGAACTGGAAGAATTTTCCAAAGAGTGGAAGAAAATCCTTCCATCAAGAATTGAAAGACTATTGGCTGGCTTCAAAATGTGCTTAACACAAGCTGTGATACTTGCAAAAGGGGGTGCTACTCGGTACTAATCATGCAGGGTGCACAAACTTTTGCATGGGTCTATTTTTGTTTGTAATTTTTACAATGTAAAAGAGGGGCGATCTAATAACCATGTATAAGTATATAAGGGGACAATACAAATATCTCGCTGAGGATCTGTTTATACCAAGGAAGGTGACGGGCACAAGGGGGCATTCTCTGCGTCTGGAGGATAGAAGGTTTTTCCACCAACATAGAAGAGGATTCTTTACTGTTAGGGCAGTGACAATCTGGAATTGCTTGCCTGAGGAGGTGATGGCGAACTCAGTCGAGGGGTTCAAGAGAGGCCTGGATGTCTTCCTGGAGCAGAACAATATTGTATCATACAATTATTAGGTTCTGTAGAAGGACGTAGATCTGGGGATTTATTATGATGGAATATAGGCTGAACTGGATGGACAAATGTCTTTTTTCGGCCTTACTAACTATGTTACTATGTTACTATGTAAAATGTATATATTTTTCCCTAAAATATAAAAGAAAATGTGTCATCTTTAACTGTATCCCTTTTAGAGATCATTTCATCTTCACCTTTCTTAACTGTTCACAATAACAGTAATTTTGACCAAGGGTGCCCGCTTTGACATCCCGCGGTATTTATTTCTATCTATTATCTATCTATCTATCTATCTATCTATCTATCTATCTATCTATCTATCTATCTATCTATCTATCTATCTATCATCTATTATCTATCATCTATCTATTATCTATCTATCTATCTATCTATCTATCTATCTATCTATCTATCTATTATCTATCTATCTATTTTTCTATCTATCTATCTATTATCTATCTATCTATTTATCTATCTATCTATTATCTATCTATCTATCTATCTATCTATCTATCTATGCACAGTGCATGCAAGGCAAATACTCGGCAATAACCTTTTTGATTCATGCCACTAATACTGTAAAACTGGGTAACCGGCTTTAAAATAAAACAGATGTCTCTTAAAGTTGGTTTCACAACTCTGTTACTTTCAGTAAGTGCAAAAGAGTTGAAATTAATGATTTTCAAGCATGTGCTTATTTATTGCAGTCAAAGGAAGGAGAATGAAAGGTCACAGCATTTGGACCTGGACTCAGTGGTGGTTTATTGGATAAGACATTTCCAGATATGCAAACTGTAGCTTTTCCATACCAAGACACGTGATACAACGTCCAGGTTACCATGTCTTGGTTCAGGAATGGAATGTTATCCTTTTCTTTCCAATAATTAAGCATTCTTCATATTATTTCTAATTAACAAGGTGAGTATTTTTCTCTCTTCGGCCCTTTACAATCCAAGAAAATGCCATTTGACTGGCCTTGATTTTGTTGAAATTCAACCAGGTGAATAAAAAAAAAATTTGGATATGGGAGAGTCAAAATCTTTTGTAAAATTTGAATCAAATTCAGTTCACCTAGAAAAGATTTGCTCATCTCCTTTCATTACCATAAGAAAACTACTATCAAGATTGGAAAAAAAAGACAAAGGTATATTCCAAACAGTGCTCTGAAATTGGGAAGGAAGAAGAAAAAAAAAGGGTAGAAGATATGTCCTCGTGCAGGGTTTTGCGTTAAGTATACATCAATACTCCCACTGAGTTAAAAACCCCACTGGGAGAGGGCGTCCTTAATTTCACAAAAGTGGCAGTGTATATAGGTCAAGATACCACCTCGCATCAATTGATCTAAATGCATAAGCATGTAGTTCTGTACAAAAACCTGCAAATATGCTGAGAATTTAGTTTGTTAGAAAAGCTGGGTACACTTTCAGAGGATAGCGGGATGAGCTTATCTGTAAGGACACCACCAGCAAGACTGAAGCCTTGTTCTGAGAGAACGCTGGTTGCCTGGCACGATAAAACCTCCAAGGCGTGTGAGGTTGGCTCAGGCCACTCATTCATTTTGGAAGACCAAAATGTGAAAGGGTCCAAACCCACCAAGATGGTATTGATATTTAGTTTTAGAAACTCCTGCACCATACTCTCCATTCGTTCACCATGTGTAAGACTTTGACTCTGTTGTGCTGGTGGACGAGTTCGTCTAAAAAAGTGTCAAAGGACTCACAGAAATTGCTTCCTCCTGTTCCACCACTGCTGCTGCTACTGTTGCTAATGTTTTGGCGTTCACTAATTGACGTGTCGGAGGTTGGAAGTCTAGAGCTGTGATGCGAATTGTGTGCTTCACTGCTGTCTTGGGGAAAAGCTTTCTTATGGTTGTGTAAAAGCGCGTTTCAATATTCCAGCATTCGCCGGTCCCTTTCCAGAACGGGAAGCATCTGGCAAAATTTGGTTTTATAATGTGGCTCTAACAGAGTGGCAATCCAGTAGTTAGCAGTATTCCTAACCATAACTATACAGGGAACATACTCCTATGTCGGGCTCTACCATGACGTCCAAGCACACGCTGTGTTGGTGGCTAGGTGACAATAAGTCTTTTTTCCTCCATCCCCTCCTGCCCACCATGAACAACAGAGAGGGGAGGATTATCCTCTTCATCTGACAGTTGCTCGCCCATCACCTCTTCCTCCTCCATTTGTTCTTCGGATCTTGCATCTTCGAGAACAGTTTGTCTGTTATCATCAGCCCCCCTCAATCACAGTAATCCACCCTACCTTGGCACCTGTTTGTGTGACGACAGTCTTGAACTTAGAGACAATGCTATCCCTTCTGTATCCTCCTCTGCTTCCTACTTTTCTTCTGGGACCACCATCTCCTTCCGCAGGCTATTCAAAGTCTGCTCCAGCATATGGATGTCTGGAATAGTGATTACTGATGATGGCGTCATCAGCTCTAACCATATTAGTAGCCATTTTGAAACTGTGCAGAAGGGTGCAGAGGTCTTTAATCTGTGCCCATTCTGTAAACGCACACCCGTACTGCATTGGTCCAGGATATACGACATGACATACTGTGTCAGGGTTCGTTGCTGCTGCCACAGTCACTGCAACATGTGCAGAGTGGAATTCCACCATGTCAGCATATTGCATATCAACCTGTTAACTGGCATGTACAAAGACCTCTATATCGATGCAAGTTGCTGACCTGAGGGGTGTGAACAGTGGAAATGAGCACACAGCTTGCGTGCTTTATGAAGCAGCTCACCCAGAAAAGGATAGTGGCGGAGAAAACGCTGTGCCACCAGGATGAGGATGTGAGTCATGCAAGGCACGTGTGTGAGCTTGCCTTGCTGTAGGGCCACCACCAGATTTGCACCATTATCAGACATAGCCTTCCCTGGATGCAGGTTCAGCAGAGGCAGCCATTGATCAAACTCAGCCTGGAGAGCTGTCCACAACTCTTCAACTGTATTACTGCAATCTCCAAGGCATATCAATTTTAATACTGTCTGATTGCGGTGAGCCCAGGCTACACAGTACTGAGGTGGTGGGAATTCGCTCTGCACTGTTGGAATGCATGTCTCATTAAAGTAGAGGTTTAGGGTGCAGGTGGAGGCCCAAGAGGATTTACAGGAGAAGGCAGAAGCAGTGGAGGAAGTGTTAAATGTAGAGGTTTGTCCTGCAAGTCTTGGGGATTCCAAGACTTGTGGAGCAGCGCCAGCCACCACAGTCACCCAGTGCCCAGTAAGCGAGATATAACGCCCTTGGCCATGCTTACCCGTCCAAGAGTCTGTGGTGAAATGCACTCTGGCAGACAGAGATTTAGTCAAGGAATGGGTGATATTTTCTGCAACATGCTGGTATAGCGCAGGCACAGCTTTCTTAGAAAAGTAATGGTGACTGGGCAATTTGTACTGGGGGACTGCGAAAGCCATCAGATTTAGGAAAGAGTCTGTGTCTAGCAGACGGAAAGGCAGCATTTCCATTGCCAACAGATTGGAGATGCATAGGAGGAAACAATCTTTTACATAATCACAGCTGCAAAACCATGGGATGGCTGCAGTGCTGAGAGAGAGCGGAGTACGGTGAACCGGAGAAACTGCTGGACCGTGAGAGAGGGGCAGGTGGAGATGTTACGGTGGATTGAGAAAATAGTGCTCGTTCTCTGAGATCGGTCAAAAACAGCAGGCATGCCCGCTTCCATTCCAGCTGATGTCAGGCTCTCAGTCAACATGACTGGAATGGGTAAAGAACCCAAGGTTCTGCAGTCAAACAACTGCATCTCAATTATTGGCATGGTAACCGAAGAGGAGGAAGAAGCAGCAGATGCGATTAATGAGGTGGATGATGGTTTGCATTTGTGCGCAGTGGGATTCCTACAATAATGCATGTTGATTGCACTTGTGAAAGTTCATACATGCTTTAGTCAAATTATTGCACTTTTTACTTTGACTGAATTTTTCTTGTAACGTTGGCAGATTACATGAATTGGCTCATCCTTTGCAGTGTTAAAAAAATGCCCAGGCTAGTCAACTCTTGCCCCCCCCCCCGTGACCTGCAGACCTGGGATCTAAGATCATCATCATCCTCTGTGTAATCACATTCCTTGGCCTTGGAGTTACCCTCCTCGTCTTCCTGCCCTGACACCACAGTACAGTCCACATGACCCTCAGAAATCTGAGTCTCAATATGATCACCCCTCCAGGGTTTAACGTCTGATGATGAGGTTCAGGATGCTGTTCAGGTTCTACTTTGTCTTGCCCCGAATCCAAGCTAAAAAAAAATTGGGCATCGGTTCATATTTCCTCCTCTTGACTCTGTGAAGCTTTTGAGTACACTTCTGATGACCATGGCATAGAATGTGTGAACAGCTCTTCAGACTCACCCATTTGTGGTTCCGTACAGTCAGTTGTAAGGTTGGAGAGTCTGGATGCAGAGGGAAGCAAAGGGAATTTGTGTGACACCTCTGTGGACTGTACTGGGCATGATATTGAGGTGGAGGAAGAGGAGGAGAGGCAACTTGAAGCCACGTTTGCCATCCACTCGAGCACATGCTTTTTCTTGTGGCTTATCAACAAGGCGTAGTGCTGTGTTTCTGTCAAAGGAAATGTAGTAGAGTAGCCCATCCAGTAACAGAAGTTGTCAGTTGTCTTTGTATAGGATATGACGTTTGTTCACTAGTGCTTTCACAAACATTACCACCTACCCCATGGACACCTTGAACACCAAGCCTAATTCCCCTTCCACCACGGCCTCGCTTTATTCCAGTCATGTTGCTCAGATAGTGTGGTAGGAGCACAGTATTAGCAACAAAAAATAGATTTTAAACTCTGCACCACCACTGCAAACAGCTGAAATTCAGCAACAGTGAATTCCAAGTTGAAATATGGCGTGCTGTATCATGCTAGTCACAGAAGAAAGAATTATTTGAGTGTGGATGAGGCCTGTATGACAAAGAAGATATGCTACAAACAACTTGAAAGTAAATGCAATAACTCCAGACATGATCACCATCACCACCACAAATGTAAGTGACCATGGCCCAAATATCCTGCCTTCACCAATGATAGCTTCAAAGAACAGTATAACAGAGAGCAACATCCCAGAAGATAGCAGAGCATGGAGTGTAGCAGCTGCATAGAGTTCACTTGCAACTCACACTGTTTGGCTCCAACCCACACTTGGTAAAGAGATGTCACCAGAACACCCAGGGAAGAGAACATCATTCCCATGACATTAAAATTCACATCGTAGTAAGAGTTCAGAAACACACCTAATGTAATACGAACCAAGGTGAGCTTGATCTGGAGGGAGAACATCTTCCCATACCACATGGTCTGGAAGAGGATGATGATGGATGTAGTCATAACTTTGGCAAGCTGGTAGGTGCCTATGGTGTTTTTCTAGAGGGACAGGTTGGTGAAGACCACAAATCCACAGAAGCTGATAGCTAAGACTAGCACCTTAGAGGCAGGAAGGCTCTTGGGGCAGAAGTTCCCAAATCTCTGGCACAAAAACAACCCAAACCAGAAGACCATGAAATGCACCAGTGGGAGGCTCATGTTGGGGAAGCCAAGAAGCACATATATACACTTATTGATAAAATCACAATGCATATTGAAGCCAGTAGGTTGACCAGGATCCATGGAGTTGATGCGGCCATGCTGACAGCACTAAGGGCAAGGAGCAGGTATGCCATGTTACCCGGACTGCAGGTCATAGAGGTGAGGAGGCTTGCAGTTCAGGAGCCGGTCACATAGCAGAGCACTGATAGCAATGCAGGAGCTGGCATAGCTGTGCTCACTACTCCCCAAGCTGCTACTCAAGCCCAACGCAATTTGAAAGTCAGATGTCCCCTACTGTATGATGTTAGGAACAGAAGAATTTTTGGTGGCCTCTGGATAAGGCATCTATAACACACTAGATGCTGAAAACTATTTGAAAGTCAGGTCTCCTACTGTATGACGTTAAGAACACAAGAATTTCTGGGTTGCCTCTGGATCAGGCTTCTATAGCTTAATTTCAACCCAACAAAATGACAAAGTGTAATACTGCAGGTTGTCAAACTTTTTGCAATTGAAAATTATGATTTTTTTTATTGGGCCTTAGGTCTGCAGACAGTTTCATATCACCACAGCACAAAATGATAAGGTGGGATACAGCAGGCTGTTTCACATTTAGCTAGTGAAAAAATATTATTTAGAATGCTATACTCCTGCATGGAGCACAATCGAAGCAGTGCAATACACACTTTTATGACATGTTCATGCTGGCTTTGTCTCTGGACCTCAGCAATGGCCAAAATAAAAAATGCTGTAAGGTAAATTTAACAGCCATATTGGACACTAGCTAGCTACACTATCTGACTGATATACAACCGCCTAGCTAACTAGCTGAAATCTTGCTGCTAACAGTGCCAGCATCAGGAGCAGCCTCTCTGCACTGTTATAGTGTAAAAATGGCGCTAAAACAAGGTGTCCGCTATTTATTTGGAGAGGGACATGTGATTTCAGCAGCCAATGACACAAGTCATTGTGTCAGGACATTGTGGTGTTTCCTGCTCTCTGATTGGCTAGCTGCAATATGCACACATGAAGTTAGGGAAAAAAATGACTGTTTACAAGAACACCGGACCTCTGAGCTTTGCAAACCCCCTCCCCTCATCCAACATGTGCCAAACTGTTGTGAATTCTGTGGCTGAATTCACTCCTGTGGTCACAAGTGGTACTGCAGCTTCTGAGCTTCCTCCCTCAGGTGTTCTGGTGAGCTCGTTGGCTGCTTTGTTATTTAACTCCACCTGATTCTGTCTTCCTTGCTCCTTGTCAATGTTCCAGTGTTGGATCTGAGCTTCTGGATCTTTCCTGTGGCCTGCTGCTCTGCTTAGATAAGTGCTTCTTTGCTTTTGTTGCTACTTTTTCTGTCCAGCTTGTCTATTCGTTTTTGCTGGAAGCTCTGAGACGCAAAGGGTGCACCGCCGTGCCGTTAGTTCGGCACGGTGGGTCTTTTTTGCCCCCTTTGCGTGGTTTTTTGCTTTAGGGTTTTTTGTAGACTGCAAAGTTCTCTTTGCTATCCTCGCTCTGTCTAGAATATCGAGCCTCACTTTGCTGAATCTATTTCATCCCTACGTTTGTCTTTTCATCTTGCTAACAGTCATTATATGTGGGGGGCTGCCTTTTCCTTTGGGGTATTTCTCTGAGGCAAGTCAGGCTTGTTTTTCTATCTTCAGGCTAGTCAGCTCCTCAGGCTGTGCCGAGTTGCATAGGTAGTGACAGGCGCAATCCACAGCTGCCTTTAGTTGTGTTTAGGATAGGTTCAGGTATTGCGGTCTACAGAGATTTCACGTCTCAGAGCTCGTTCTATTGTTTTTGGGTTATTGTCAGATCACTGTATGTGCTCTGATTGCTGGCACACTGTGTCACTGGATTGCCTACATAACAGTACAAGGAGCCCGCCTAATGATTCTCAATAGAGGGAAAAAAGAAGTTCTGACATCATTTTTTTTTCTCTGCTCTGTGTTCAGTCTTTTTTTTCCCCTAGACATTTGGGTGTTTCAGGACACAGGTGTGGACATGGATATTCAGGGTCTGTGCTCTTCAATGGATAATCTCCTTACAAATGTACAAAGGATTCAAGATACTATTGATCAGAAATCTATGTTAGAACCAAGAATTCCTATTCCTGATTTGTTTTTTGGTGATAGAACTAAGTTCCTTAATTTCAAAAATAATTGTAAGGTATTTCTGGCCTTGAAACCTCATTCTTCTGGTAATCCTATTCAACAGGTTTTGATTATTATTTCTTTTTTGCGCGGCGACCCTCAGGACTGGGCATTTTCTCTTGCGCCAGGAGACCCTGCATTGAGTAATGTCGATGCATTTTTCCTGGCGCTCGGATTGCTTTACGATGAGCCTAATTCAGTGGATCAGGCTGACTAAAATTTGCTGGCTTTGTGCCAGGGTCAGGATGATATAGAAGTATATTGTCAGAAATTTAGGAAGTGGTCAGTACTCACTCTGTGGAATGAATCTGCGCTGGCAGCTTTGTTCAGAAAGGGTCTCTCTGAGGCTCTTAAGGATGTCATGGTGGGTTTTCCTATGCCTGCTGGTTTGAATGAGTCTATGTCTTTGGCCATTCAGATCGGTCGACGCTTGCGCGAGCGTAAATCTGTGCACCATTTGGCGCTATTATCTAAGATTAAACCTGAGCCTATGCAGTGCGATAGGACTATGACCAGAGTTGAACGGCAAGAACACAGACGTCTGAATGGTCTGTGTTTCTACTGTGGTGATTCCACTCATGCTATTTCTGATTGTCCTAAGCGCACAAAGCGGTTCGATAGGTCTGCCGTCATTGGTACTGTACAGTCCAAATTCCTTCTGTCCATTACCTTGATATGCTCTTTGTCATCGTATTCTGTCATGGCGTTTGTGGATTCAGGCGCTGCCCTGAATCTGATGGATTTGGATTATGCTAAACATTGTGGGTTTTTCTTGGAGCCTTTGCGGTGTCCTATTCCGTTGAGAGGAATTGATGCTACACCTTTGGCCAGGAATACACCTCAGTACTGGACCCAGCTGACCATGTGCATGGCTCCTGCACATCAGGAAGTTATTCGCTTTCTGGTGCTACATAATCTGCATGATGTGGTCGTGTTGGGGTTGCCATGGCTGCAAACCCATAATCCAGTATTGGATTGGAACTCTATGTCGGTATCCAGCTGAGGTTGTCAGGGGGTACATGGTGATGTTCCATTTTTGTCTATTTCGTCATCCACTCCTTCTGAGGTCCCAGAGTTCTTGTCTGATTATCAGGATGTATTTGAAGAGCCCAAGTCCGATGCCCTACCTCCGCATAGGGATTGTGATTGTGCTATCAATTTGATTCCTGGTAGTAAATTCCCTAAAGGTCGATTATTTAATTTATCCGTTCCTGAACACGCCGCTATGCGCAGTTATGTGAAGGAATCCCTGGAGAAGGGACATATTCGCCCATCGTCATCACCACTGGGAGCAGGGTTCCTTTTTGTAGCCAAGAAGGATGGTTCGCTGAGACCATGTATTGATTACCGCCTTCTTAATAAGATCACTGTTAAATTTCAGTATCCCTTGCCATTGTTATCTGACTTGTTTGCTCGGATTAAGGGGGCTAGTTGGTTCACTAAGATAGATCTTCGTGGTGCGTAGAATCTGGTGAGATTCAGGCAAGGAGAT
The DNA here is from genome assembly GCF_032444005.1 of Ranitomeya imitator. NCBI lineage: Eukaryota > Metazoa > Chordata > Amphibia > Anura > Dendrobatidae > Ranitomeya > Ranitomeya imitator. The sequence goes on along the minus strand of NC_091284.1, from coordinate 47,683,258 downwards.
GAATGGAAAATTGCATTTAATACGCCCGACGGTCATTTTGAGTATCTAGTGATGCCGTTCGGACTTGCCAATGCTCCATCTGTGTTTCAGTCTTTTATGCATGACATCTTCCGTGAGTATCTGGATAAATTCCTGATTCCTGATTTACTTGGATGACATTTTGATCTTCTCAGATGATTGGGACTCTCATGTGAAGCAGGTCAGAATGGTTTTCCAGGTCCTGCGTGCTAATTCTTTGTTTGTGAAGGGATCAAAGTGTCTCTTCGGGGTGCAGAAAGTTTCATTTTTGGGGTTCATCTTTTCCCCTTCTACTATCGAGATGGATCCGGTTAAGGTCCAAGCCATCCAGGATTGGACTCAGCCGACATCTCTGAAAAGTCTGCAAAAATTCCTGGGCTTTGCTAATTTTTATCGTCGCTTCATCTGTAATTTTTCTAGCATTGCCAAACCATTGACCGATTTGACCAAGAAGGGTGCTGATTTGGTTAATTGGTCTTCTGCTGCTGTGGAAGCTTTTCAGGAGTTGAAGCATCGTTTTTGTTCTGCCCCTGTGTTGTGTCAACCAGATGTTTCTCTTCCGTTCCAGGTCGAGGTTGATGCTTCTGAGATTGGAGCAGGGGCGGTTTTGTCACAGAGAGGTTCTGGTTGCTCAGTGTTGAAACCATGTGCTTTCTTTTCCAGGAAGTTTTCGGCTGCTGAGCGTAATTATGATGTGGGCAACCGAGAGTTGCTGGCCATGAAGTGGGCATTCGAGGAATGGCGTCATTGGCTTGAAGGAGCTAAGCATCGCGTGGTGGTATTGACTGATCATAAGAACCTTACTTATCTCGAGTCTGCCAAGCGCTTGAATCCTAGACAGGCCCATTGGTCGTTATTTTTTGCCCGCTTCGATTTTGTGATTTCGTACCTTCCGGGCTCTAAAAATGTGAAGGCGGATGCTCTGTCTAGGAGTTTTGTGCCCGACTCTCCGGGTTCATCTGAGCCGGCGAGTATCCTCAAGGAAGGAGTCATTGTGTCTGCCATCTCCCCTGATTTGCGGCGAGTGTTGCAAAAATTTCAGGCGAATAAACCTGATCGTTGTCCGACGGAGAAACTGTTCGTCCCTGATAGGTGGACTACTAAAGTTATCTCTGAACTTCATTGTTCGGTGTTGGCTGGTCATCCTGGAATATTTGGTACCAGAGAGTTAGTGGCTAGATCCTTCTGGTGGCCATCTCTGTCACGGGATGTACGTACTTTTGTGCAGTCCTGTGGGATTTGTGCTAGGGCTAAGCCCTGCTGTTCACGTGCCAGTGGGTTGCTTTTGCCCTTGCCGGTCCCAAAGAGGCCTTGGACACATATTTCGATGGATTTCATTTCTGACCTTCCCGTTTCTCAAAAGATGTCAGTCATTTGGGTGGTCTGTGATCGCTTTTCTAAAATGGTCCATCTGGTGCCCTTGGTTAAATTGCCTTCCTCCTCTGATTTGGTGCCTTTGTTCTTCCAGCATGTGGTTCGTTTGCATGGCATTCCTGAGAATATTGTTTCTGACAGAGGTTCCCAGTTTGTTTCGAGGTTTTGGCGAGCCTTTTGTGGTAGGATGGGCATTGACCTGTCTTTTTCCTCGGCTTTCCATCCTCAGACTAATGGCCAGACCGAACGAACCAATCAGACCTTGGAGACATATCTGAGATGTTTTGTTTCTGCAGACCAGGATGATTGGGTGTCCTTTTTGCCGTTGGCTGAGTTCGCCCTTAATAATCGGGCCAGCTCGGCTACCTTGGTCTCTCCATTTTTCTGCAATTCTGGGTTCCATCCTCGTTTCTCTTCAGGACAGGTTGAGTCTTCGGACTGTCCTGGTGTGGATTCTGTGGTGGACAGGTTGCAGCAGATCTGGACTCAGGTAGTGGACAATTTGACCTTGTCCCAGGAGAAGGCTCAACTTTTCGCTAATCGCAGACGCCGTGTGGGTCCCCGACTTCGTGTTGGGGATCTGGTTTGGTTATCTTCTCGTCATATTCCTATGAAGGTTTCCTCTCCTAAATTTAAACCTCGTTTTATTGGTCCGTATAGGATTTCTGAGATTCTCAATCCTGTGTCTTTTCGTCTGACCCTCCCAGACTCCTTTTCCATACATAATGTATTCCATAGGTCGTTGTTGCGGAGATACGTGGCACCTATGGTTCCATCTGTTGAGCCTCCTGCCCCGGTTTTGGTGGAGGGGGAATTGGAGTATATTGTGGAGAAAATTTTGGATTCTCGTGTTTCTAGACGGAAACTCCAGTATCTGGTTAAATGGAAGGGTTATGCTCAGGAAGATAATTCCTGGGTTTTTGCCTCTGATGTCCATGCTCCAGATCTTGTTCGTGCCTTTCATGTGGCTCATCCTGGTCGGCCTGGGGGCTCTGGTGAGGGTTCGGTGACCCCTCCTCAAGGGGGGGGTACTGTTGTGAATTCTGTGGCTGAATTCACTCCTGTGGTCACAAGTGGTACTGCAGCTTCTGAGCTTCCTCCCTCAGGTGTTCTGGTGAGCTTGTTGGCTGCTTTGTTATTTAACTCCACCTGATTCTGTCTTCCTTGCTCCTTGTCAATGTTCCAGTGTTGGATCTGAGCTTCTGGATCTTTCCTGTGGCCTGCTGCTCTGCTTAGATAAGTGCTTCTTTGCTTTTGTTGCTACTTTTTCTGTCCAGCTTGTCTATTCGTTTTTGCTGGAAGCTCTGAGACGCAAAGGGTGCACCGCCGTGCCGTTAGTTCGGCACAGTGGGTCTTTTTTGCCCCCTTTGCGTGGTTTTTTGCTTTAGGGTTTTTTGTAGACTGCAAAGTTCTCTTTGCTATCCTCGCTCTGTCTAGAATATCAGGCCTCACTTTGCTGAATCTATTTCATCCCTACGTTTGTCTTTTCATCTTGCTAACAGTCATTATATGTGGGGGGCTGCCTTTTCCTTTGGGGTATTTCTCTGAGGCAAGTCAGGCTTGTTTTTCTATCTTCAGGCTAGTCAGCTCCTCAGGCTGTGCCGAGTTGCATAGGTAGTGACAGGCGCAATCCACAGCTGCCTTTAGTGTGGTTGGAGAGGATTAGGGATTGCGGTCAGCAGAGTTCCCACGTCTCAGAGCTCGTTCTATTGTTTTTGGGTTATTCTCAGATCACTGCATGTGCTCTGATTGCTGGCACACTGTGTCCCTGGATTGCCTCCATAACACCAAACGCTCTTGGTACACCGCCATTATTGCTGCTAAAGTTCTGAAAATACTTTTGTGGCCATGTAAATATTTTCCTGCACTTTTACCGAATGTTACCGATTTTTTTCTGATTTTATAAAATTTTGCTTGTGTTTCCGATCATGAATCCGAATGTGCCATATTGATGCCGAATTTATGTTTGGCGATCGTTTTCCGAACAAATTCGCTCATCACTACCTGTGAACTGATCTGCGTCCTTTTTTCCCCATAAAGATTATGTGTACAGATATAGGGCTGTTCCTTGTTTCTCCCTGTGTAAATACTATAGTCAGAGATGGTACCGGCCTTCCATCTTTACATATAATGGTGGTATAGACAGTATTGCCTCTTTGTCTCTCCCTGTAAAATATCTAGGCAAACAATTTACTACCTCCTTGTCTTTCCAATAAATCACAGATAGGATTGACTACTTCTCTCTCCCTATAGAGGGACAGATAGTACTGTCTCTCCATATTTTTTCTCTAGAAATTATGTAACATAGCTATAGATTGTACTGCCTCCCTGCCTCTTCCTGCAAATGATGTAGGCAAACATTGCACTACTCTCTTGTCTCTCCTATAAATGAGTTATTCACAGATAGTACTACCTCCTTTTCTTTCTATGGAAATAATATAGACTCAGATAATACTACCTCCTTGTCTCTCCATGAAAGAAATATAGACACAGATAGTACTACCTCCTTGTCTCTCCATGGAAATAATATAGATCCAGATAGTACTGCCTCCTTGTCTCTCCATGGAAATAATATAGACACATATAATGCAACCCACTTGTCTCTCCATGGACATAATGTAGACACAGATAGTACTGCCTCATATCTAAGGAAAGCTTTTCCCACTCATTCACATAGCCCTAAGCAATATACAGTGACATTTTCTAAAAGAAGTCAGTGATTAATAAATATGGTTGCCCAAAGCTAAGGAACTTAAATATTAATATTTGAGGATTTCAGTGGATGTCACCATAAATAATCAAGTATTGCATGTTACCTGGCTACATTACTGGGAACTGAAATTAATTACAGCTGATGTTTGAGTTTTCAGACTCTTTCAATTTGTAATTAAGGCCAGGATTTCATTATCTCCTCGTATATTACTATTTGGAGATAGAGCACATGGAAAAGTCATCTCAGTCCACATCAAGCATCTTTCACTTAATAGTTGTAGGACTGGTTTGCATTACCCCCTGCCATAGCTTCATCTGTTACCCCACCTTCCATTTATCAACTTCTACATATAATTTAAGTTGTAGAAAAACAATAATTTCAAGGAATATAAATGATCAGATATGAGAAAATGTATGATCAGTAAATGTGGTCATTCCCTGTTCTGGCCTTTTGGGATTCTAACAGTATGTGACATAGACATAGCGGTGACCGCCTGTGTCTATGACTGTGATACCATACATCTCACGGCCAGGGAGGGAGAGTGAGGCAATGTAAGTATTGAGCACTGCTGCAGTGTTAACATCAACTCTTAGCTCTCTAGGCATTGTGAGCATTGAGGAGATGATTAGAATGGTAAACCCCTTTAAGAGTTTGATAACAAAAAAGAAAGAACATATAGCTTAATGAATTAGGTGGTCAAACTTGAAAGTTCTCTGCCATCATGAGTACCTTCTCAGATTTCTGCTGACATCATTGCAATGATACAAGCACATTTTGGTATGTGTTCAATTTTACATCTCTATATATAATTGTCTAAGGGTTTTTCCGTCTGTCTGTCTGTCTTTCTGTCTGTCTGTCTGTCCTGGAAATCCCGCGTCTCTGATTGGTCGAGGCCGCCAGACCTCGACCAATCAGCGACGGGCACAGCGACAATGATGTCATAAAGGACGTAGACATCCCGCATCTCTGATTGGTCGAGGCCGCCAGGAATCGACCAATCAGCAACGAGCACAGCGACGATGATGTCATAATGGTTGCCATGGCGACGATGGTGTCATAAAGGTTGCCTCGACCAATCAGTGACGGGCACAGTCTGCCGCGAATTCTGGAATCATCATTGTCCATATACTACGGGGACATGCATATTCTAGAATACCCGATGCGTTAGAATCGGGCCACAATCTAGTTTTATGTAATCATGTTTAGTATTTAGAATCATGACAATGTTATATGGAACTGGGCACTTTATCTTCTAATAGACAGTGGATCATGTTAGGGCTAGCGGAATGCACCAAATTATAAGAGAGATGGTATAAGGTGCGTTTGCAGCCCGGGGTCCACCGTGCAGAGATGGAACCTGCTGCTGAGTAATGACGGACTATATGGCGGTACAATGTGGATACACACACGGGTTAACGTCACCCTGTGTGAAGGAAGCAAACCCTGTTGCGTCACAGGGCCGCGGTACCACACACAGGAGGGCAAGCAAGGAGTCTCAGGACTCTATCCCAAGACACAGGGTTAGAGTACGTTCAGACCACTTGCGCTCGACACCGCAACTGGAGTGTCAAAGTAACATAACATATAACTTAAAGCACAAGAGTGCGTGCTGTGCTGCTTTGGCGGATGCCACTAACCACCCAGACTTCGGATAGGAAAGTGCTCTATAAGCGCACGGCGCCGCACTGGCGGTTACAGCAATAGACGCTGTATTGTGTGTCTTTATGTTGACAGCTTAGTTGGGCGCTAGATAGCAAGCATCCACCTTTTGTGAACAGTCATACACAAGGGAGGGGATTTTAAAGAATAACTTGCACTCATCAACACACACACAATTCCAAATGTACACTAGCACATGGCCGTGCGGCCATGCAAACCTTTTATAGCTGCAGCAAGAACAGGACCTTCCCAGAAGGACCAGTGGGAGTCAGTCACAGAAGAAGAACACCTTCAGGATCTTCCTAAAGGACCAATGGGATTTGCTGCAGTATCGAAGCATGTGACCCTTGATCTCCAATGAGAGATCTTGCCCTGGGCATGCTCAGAAAGGGAAGAGCAGGATTTAGTCCCAAACACGTCTGCTCGCCGCTGCCCAATACTGGCTACAATGGCAGAAGCTGGAAAAGCAGCAGCAACCAGTCGTCCAGTATCAGCCTGAGCTAGATGCTGGGACCGATGTCTCCGCTGAGCAGACTCCACTGCAGCTGGAGAAGAATGGGAGACTGCAGCAGAGATGGTTCGAGATTCCCCCTGTGCAGAGGTGGGATCTTGACACCTAACATTACCCCCCCTCCTACGGCCCCCCTCCTTGGACCTCGCTACGCTTGAAGGCAGCAATGAGCTGTGGAGCTTGAATATGTTCAGCAGGCTCCCAGGACCTGTCCTCTGGGCCATAACCCTTCCAATCCACCAAATAGATATTTTTGCCACGCACCACCTTGCACCCCAAAATAGCGTTCTCCTCGTAATCACCCGTAGATGAACCCAATGTCCCGGCAGATGACTCAGAAAACCGGGACATGTATACGGGCTTCAAGAAGGACACATGAAAGGTGTCGGTGATACCCAGGCGTGGAAGAAGGGCCAGACGGTGGACCACAGGGTTAACCTGTTCCAGGATCTTGAAGGGACCCAAGTAGCGAGGTGAAACTTAGTGGACTCAACTCGCAGCCTGATGTTACGGGCAGAGAGCCACACCAAGTCGCCAGGAGCAAAGGTCGCAGCGGGGCACCGATGACCATCTGCGGAGGTCCTCATTCTCTCCTTGGAGGCCCGAATAGCATCCTGAGTATGGTCCCAAATGTCCTGTGCCTCCACAGCCCAGTCTGCGACCCTGGAGTCAGCAGAAGACAAGGGCATGGGCACAGGGACACGCGGATGCTGGCCGTAATTTAGGAGGAATGGAGTCTGACCGGTGGAGTCAGCTACAGCGTTGTTAAGCACAAACTATGCCCACGGTAGCAAGGATGCCCAGTCATCCTGCCTGGCAGAAACAAAATGTTGTAAATATGTGACCAGGGTCTGGTTGGCCCTCTCAACCAACTCATTCGTTTCGGCATGATATGCCGAGGAGAGATTCAACTCAATACTGAGTAGATGACAAATCTCTTTCCAGAATCGAGACGCAAACTGGGGACCCCGGTCACTGACAATTTTATCCGGCATACCGTGTAGGCGAAAGATATGCTTGATGAACAACACTGCCAGAGCCTGTGCAGAAGGTAGCCGTGGAAGAGGCACCAAGTGCACCATTTTGGAAAAATGGTCGGTGATCACCCAGATAATGGTGCAGCTACGAGACTTGGGTAAGCCCACCACAAAGTCCTTCCCGACCATCCCCCAGGGCCTGTCTGCCACCGGCAGGGGGTAAAGCAACCCAGCTGGCCATTGCCGAGGAGACTTTTTCTTAGCGCAAAAGACACATGCCCGAACATAGTCTGTGACATCACGAGCCATATGCGGCCACCAATATGTCCTCGCCAGTAGCTCAGATGTCCTTTTGGACCCAAAATGTCCACCCACCCTGGACGAGTGAGCCCAAGAGAGAACCTTTGGACGCAGACTGGATGGTACAAAAGTCTTGCCCGGAGGCACAGACTCGAGCGAAATCGGGGCCACAGTTCTTAGGCTCTTGGTGGGGACAATAAGCCGAGGCTCCTCTTCCTCCTCCTCAGATGATACAACGGAGCGAGAGAGAGCATCGGCACAAATGTTCTTCTCCTCGGAAAGAAAATGGAGGGTAAAATAGAACCAGGAGAAGAACAAGGACCATCTTGCCTGGCGAGAATTTAACCGCTGGGCTGTCTGCAGGTACACCCAATTCTTGTGATCTGTGAAGACTTGGAAGGGAAAACGAGCTCCCTCCAAGAGATGTCTCCTCTCCGAGAAGGCCAACTTCGTGGCTAGCAGCTCCCTGTCCCCAATGGAATAATTCCTCTCTGCTGGTGAGAAGGTCTTAGAAAAGAAGCAGCAAGGATGCTTCCGACCTTGAGCATCCTTTTGGAAAAGGACTGCCCCAGCACCAACAGATGATGCATCCACCTCCATTATAAATGGCTTATCTACAACGGGGCGAGGTAGGATGGGAGCGCTAGCGAAGTGTGACTTAATGGAGAGAAAGGCCTTGGAGACCTCCTCAGACCACAATTTGGGATTTGCTCCCTTCTTGGTGAGGGCAATCATGGGAGCTACCAAAGTTGAGAAGTGTGGAATGAACTGGCGATAGTAATTAATGAACCCCATAAAGTGCTGCACCGCTTTAAGAGAATGGGGTTCCTGCCAGTCCATCACAGCCTGTAGTTTGGCAGGATCCATAGCCAATCCCTGGGCAGAGATGATATAGCCCAGGAAAGGTAAGGACTCCTGCTCAAACACACATTTCTCCAACTTTGCGTAGAGGGAATTTGCCCGTAACAGGTCGAAGACTCTGCAAACATCTCTCCAGTGGGAGTCAATATCTGGAGAGTAGATGAGAATATCATCCAGATAGACTACGACCGAGGTGGAGAGCATATCCCAGAAGATGTCATTCACAAAGTCTTGGAAATGGCTGGGGCATTACAGAGCCCAAAGGGCATCACCAGATATTCATAGTGCCCATCCCTGGTGTTAAAAGCCGTCTTCCATTCGTCCCCCTCACGGATGCGAATCAGGTTGTAATCACCCCGAAGATCTAATTTTGCAAATACCCTTGCTCCCCGAAGCCTATCAAAGAGCTCAGATACCAGGGGCAAAGGATCCTTATTCCTAATGGTGACGGCGTTAAGACCCCTGTAATCTATGCAAGGATGTAGTTCCCCGTTCTTCTGCACAAAGAAGAACCCTGCCCCTGCAGGTGACACTGACTGCCCCTGCAGGTGACGCTGTATCGTGTGTCTTTATATTGACAGCTTAGTCGAGCGCTAGACAGCAAGCATCCACTTTTTGCGAACAGTCATACATAAGGGAGGGGATTTTAAAGAACGACTTGCACTCATCAACACACACACGATTCCAAATGTACACTAGCGCATGGCCATGCGGCCATGCAAACCTTTTATAGCTGCAGCAAGAACAGGACCTTCCCAGAAGGACCAATGGAAGTCAGCCACAGAACAAGAACACCTTCAGGACCTTCCTAAAGGACCAATGGGATTTTCTGCAGTATCTAAGCATGTGACCCTTGATCTCCAATGAGAGATCTTGCCCTGGGCATGCTCAGAAAGGGAAGAGCAGGGCTTAGTCCCAAACACACTGCCCAGTACTGGCTACAAAAGCAGGAGCTGGAAAGGCAGCAGTAACCAGTTGTCCAGTATCAGCCTGAGCTAGATGCTGGGACCAATGTCGCCGCTGAGCAGACTCCACTGTGGCTGGAGAAGAATGGGAGACTGCAGCGGAGATGGTTTGAGATTCCTCCTGTGCAGAGGTGGGATCTCAACCCCTCCAAGATCATTTCCATATTTTATGCACGTGTCTTTATACAGTTATTGTATGGTACATGTTGCACTGGCATATGTTCACCTACTATACCACCTGGTATATTATGAATATTAAATCATAAGAAATGAAGGAATTGGAGCAGTCACCCAATCCTTAGTGATGTATAACTTTAATTCACAATTAAGATTACATCAAAAAGTTAACAAAGTGTGGTGTGCAGGTAGCAGGGGAGCTTAGCAGGTAAAAGTGTTAGAATCTGTTTAGTTTGTTACTATCCGCCATTTTCTTGTGGAGTTCTGGCTGCTGGTCTTTTTCCTCTGGTGCTCGGTTTGTATTGGGTCAGGTGTTTGCTTCACTCTTTATTAACCAACACCTGCCTCCCAGTCCTTGCTGGACAACAGTGTTAATCTGCTTGAGCTCTAGATTGGTGCTTTGCTTGGTCTTCTGTGTGTGTTATTTGTGCAGTGCTGGTACCTCTGGTTCTGCTAGCCTTAGGCTAGGGTCACATTGCGTTAGTGCAATCCGTTTAGCGCTAGCGCTAGCGTATTGCGCTAACGCAATGTTTTTAAAGGGTCGCGTTTCGGGGTCGCGTTAACGTCCCCGCTCTCGCAGATCCCCGATCTGCGAGAGCGGGGAACGGACCTCGGGCGCGCCGCGGACGCTGCAAGCAGCGTCCGAGGCGCGCTACAAAAGACCGGTGCGTCGCTAGCGCGTGCCGAAAATGACACGCGCTAGCAATGCGCTGGTACATTGCGGGCAATGGGAGCGCTAACGGACGCGTTGCATGGCGTTAATTTCGCCGTGCAACGCTGTCCGTTAGCGCTCTGACCAAAACGCAATGTGACCCCAGCCTTAGTTTCTGTTTTCCATTGGTTTCTGCCGCCTTCTCTGTTTTTTCTACTAGGTGACCGGTTTTTGTACCCAGTCCTTAGTTCTTTGAGGGTACCCCTTCCCATTATCTATATCTTCGTTTGAGATTAACCTAGGATCGTCATAGCCATAGTGCAGGGTCAGTTTTCCCCCTTCTACCTTATACCTGTGTTGCAGATCCATAATAGTTTGTCCAGCCAGAAAGAAGTATAAAAATAAAAAACCCTCCTGGATTTCTGCAACGTGAACAGCATTCAAGGGTTAAAATGGAAGTTGCTAGCTTACAACAGCACGTGAGTAATTGTCTTGGTATCCGCTCTGAAGAACCTAAGGTGTGTTTGCCTGAATGTTTTTCTGGTACACGGCAGGAAATTTTTTCGTTTAACCTTTGTTAGGCTGCATAATTTTACAACGTTAACAGGCTGCAGAGGTACAATTGTACCTTCATATATATTTTATTGAAATTTGGCCAATATATTCTGGACCAAAACTGCAGAGATGTCACGAAATTTCAGCCCTCTAAGGCTTTTCGAAAAAAAAAAGTTATTGCAATTTTAAAACGGAATAGTTACAATTGTACCTACTCAGCCGGACGAAGGTTAAAAAATGCATGTTTACTTTATTTTCAGCTTCGAGCCAGGTCTTCAGGGGCTGAATTACAGCATGTGGGGGTTATTATGTTGTTATTGCGAGGTGAGCCCCAAGTTTGGGCATTTTCATTGCGTCCGGATGACCCTTGTTTGATGTTTGTAGAAGCGTTTTTTTTTTGCTATGGGGGTGTTATATGATGATCCTGATCAGGTCACTACAGCTGAGGAAGAACTGAGGTGGCTGAAACAGGATTCTGGCAACGCTGAGAGATATTGTACCCAGTTCAGACGATGGTCTGCAGAGGTCAGCTGGAATGATTCAGCACTCAAGAGTCAGTTTTTATTAGGTTTGAATGACAGGGTTAAAGATTTGCTCATTGCATATCCTGCACCTGCTACACTTGAGGCTGCTATGCAATTAGCTATCCGGGTGGATAGAAGATTAAAAAGTAGACAGAATGAGGAGAAGGTTTCAATTTTGCTGGAGAGCCCCGTTGACTTTGGGGAGCCGATGTAACTTGGGGCGATGTCCTCTCGTTCCCAGGAAAGGCAGAGAAGATTCTCAGAGGGGCTATGTCTTTATTGTGGTAAGGCTGACCATTTTATTAAACAATGTGAAGGATGCATAGACAAGGAAAAGAGAAAAAGAAAAGGTCAATCAGAATAACCCTCCCTTTCGCATTGCATTTTTACAGGAGTTTCTTTTTCTTGTAGTTCTACCTGTCGTGGTCATTCGATTGATTTTCAAGTGATGGTGGACTGTGGTTCTGCTCTTAATTTGATTGATCAACAATTTCTAGAAAAGTATAACATTGATTCTGTACCTTTATCATGCCCTTTTCCTGTAGTGGCGATTAATAACACTCCTCTAGAGCATGGGTGCGTTTCTCGAAAGGTCACCGGGATTCCACTCACTGTGAATATGGAACACCAGAAATCTTTAGATTTGTTTGTACTTGATATATTGCCTTTTCCAGTTGTCCTGGGGTTACCATGGTTAAAAATGCACAATCCTGTACTGGAATGGTCATCAAGTACAATAAGATCCTGGGGTCAGGAGTGTTAAGGGAAATGTTGTGATGTACACATTGCTGCTGTTGTGAAAAAAGAGCTACCTGAAGCTATTCAGGAATTCTAGAATGTCTTTTCAGAAGTGGAGTCACAAGCTCTCCCACCTCATAGAGATTGCTCTATTGAGTTTGTCCCAGGTTCTACTCTCCCTAAGAGTCGTTTATTTAATCTGACGATTCCCGAGAGGGAGGCCTTAAAGGAATACCTGCAGACTAGTCTTGCTGCAGGTCATATGACACCCTATAATTCCCATGTGGCAGTGAGGTTATTTTTTGTCAAAACGATGGGGGTCTTAGGCCATGTCTGGATTTCAGGGAGATTAATAAGGTTACTGTGTGCAATCCTTACCCCTTGCCGCTAATTCCAGATTTGTTTAACCAATTAGTTGGAGCCGAGTGGTTCTCTAAAGGTACCGTCACATTTAGCGAAGCTGCAGCGATCTAGACGACGATGCCGATCGCTGCAGCGTTGCTGTGTGGTCGCTGGAGAGCTGTCACACAGACAGCTCTCCAGCGACCAACGATGCCGAAGTCCCTGGGTAACCAGGGTAAACATCGGGTTACTAATCGCAGGGCCATGCTTAGTAACCTGATGTTTACCCTGGTTACCAGTGTAAATGTAAAAAAAAAAAAAACACTACATACTTACATTCCGGTGTCTGTCGCGTCCCCCGGCGTTCTGCTTCCCTGCACTGTGTAAGCGCCAGCCATAAAGCAGAGCGGTGACGTCACCGCTGTGCTCTGCTTTACGGCCGGCCGGCGCTGACACAGTGCAGGGAAGCAGAACGCCGGGGGACGCGACAGACACCGGAATGTAAGTATGTAGTGTTTGTATGTTTTTTTACATCGGGTTACTAAGCGCGGCCCTGCGCTTAGTAACCCAATGTTTACCCTGGTTACCAGTGAAGACATCGCTGAATCGGCGTCACACACGCCGATCCAGCGATGTCTGCGGGAGATCCAGCGATGAAATAAAGTACTGGCCTTTCTGCTCCGACCAACGATGTCACAGCAGGATCCAGATCACTGCTGCGTGTCAAACACAACGATATCGCTATCCAGGACACTGCAACATCACGGATCGCTAGCGATATCGTTGTTAAGTTGTTCAGTGTGAAGGTACCTTTAGATCGAACTCTGTGGGGCATATAATTTGCTGTGGGTTAAAGAAGGCGATGAATGGAAGACAGCCTTTAATACCCCGGAAGGTCACTTTGAGTGTCTAGTTATGCCTTTCAGCCTTACAAATGCTCTGGCATTCTTTCAAAATTTCATTAACAACATCCTGAGGCTAATGATCGGTCGGAGTGTGATTGTTTATTTGGATGATATTTTGATCTATTCGCCCGACCTGGAGTCGCATTGGCAGAGAGTCCGTGAGGTTCTGCAGATTCTGAGAGAAAACACACTCTTTGCTAAACTGGAGAAATGCGAGTTTGCAGAACAGAAAATTAGTTTTTTGGGGAACTTTGTTTCCAGTGATGGTTTTGAGATGGACCCGATGAAGGTTCAAGCGGTATTGGAGTGGCCTAGACCTGAATGCTTGAAGTCGATTCAGAGATTTTAGGGGTTTGCTAATTTTTATAGAAAATTCTTAAATAATTTTTCTATTATCGCAGAACCCCTGTTATGACTGGCGGAGCGAACCAAATAATAATATTAGAGAATATGAGGTGTGTTCGCAGTCCGGGGTCCACCGTGCAGAGATGACACCTGCAGCTGAGTAATGGCGGATGGACGCTTGTTCACACATGGGTTAGACCTCGTCCAGTGTGAATGGAAGCAAAATCTGTTGCTTTAGAGTCGCCGTAAATACGTTGCGCCCTGTTAGCAGTCACAGGGTGCAGCTGAAGGATACTAGTGGAGGTAGCACTGCCGGGCGCTAGGTAGCTTCCACCATTCGCGAGCAGTCCTCATTAGGGTTGAGCGAAATGGGTCGGCCACTTTCAGAAGTCGCCGACTTTTGGCAAAGTCGGGTTTCATGAAACCCGACCCGACCCCTGTGTGGGGTCGGCCATGAAGTCGGCGATCTTCTGAATGTGGTATCGGAATTCCGATCCCGATATCCGATATGTTTGCAATATCGGAAATCGGTATCGGAATCCATATTTAATGTAAAATAAAGAATTAAAATAAAAAATATCACTATACTTACCCTCTGACGCGCCCTGGTACTAACCGGGAACCTTCCTTCCTTCGAATCAGCGCTTCCAGGACCTTGCGGTGACGTCGCGGCTTGTGATTGGTCGCGCGGCCGCCCATGTGACCGCTCGCACGACCAATCACAAGCCGCGACGTCACGGCGACATCACGCAAGGTCCTGCAAGCGCTGATTCTTAGGAAGGAAGGCTGCCGGAAAGAAGCAGGGCGCGTCCGAGGGTGAGTATATACCTAATAGGAATATACTCACCCTCGGACGTGCCCTGCTTCTTTCCGGCAGCCTTCCTTCCTAAGAATCAGCTCTTGCAGGACCTTGCGTGACGTCGCGGCTTGTGATTGGTCGCGCGAGCGGTCACATGGGCGGCCGCGCGACCAATCACAAGCCGCGACGTCACCGCAAGGTCCTGGAAGCGCTGATTCGAAGGAAGGAAGGTTCCCGGTTAGTACCAGGGCGCGTCAGAGGGTAAGTATAGTGATATTTTTTATTTTAATTCTTTATTTTACACTTAAATATGGATCCCAGGGCCTGAAGGAGAGTTTCCGCTCCTTCAGACCCTGGGAACCATTGGAAACCCAATGCACTGCATTGGGTTTCGAGTTTCGGCCGACCCTGACCCCGACTTTTTTATAGGATCGGCCGATTTCACTCGACCCGACTTTTGAAAAAGTTGGGTTTCGTGAAACCCGACCGGATCCTATAAAAGTAAAGGTCGCTCAACCCTAGTCCTCATCACTAGGAATGGGAATGATTAAGGAGCTTTCATCCATCGAGAGATATTCATCTACACACACATGTTATCAAGTTTATACTAGCGCATGACCGTGCGGCCATGCAAACCTTTTATAGCTTGAAGACACAAAAGCGCACAGAGTGGTCAAAAAATACTCTGTTGTAAAAAAGTCACAGTAAATAAGCAAGTGCTAGTCAAAAAATGAAAAAATACAGGGTATTTAGTTAATACGTTTTTTTGCAAAAAAAAGTATGTTAAGCTGCTCCACCAATCGCCAAGGTATACCCATAATAGAGCAGTCCTATCTCATGTATATAATCCCTATCTAATGTATTTAGAAACCTGATCATCTGTATAGTACCTGTATGAGCAGGGTTCAGAGAGAAAATATCCATGTGGAACTTGCAGGATGGAACAGCTATAATGCAAATGACCCACAGAGGAGTGGTGGACTCCCCAGTCTTGTAGAAACAAGAGAACAATTATAGAACCAAAAACACATGGGCTACTTGCACAGTGAACAAGTCTGTAGAAACCTGTTCACACCACCAAAGAACTTGAAGACACAAAAGCACACAGAGGTCAAAAAATACTCTGTTGTAAAAAAAGTCACAGTAAATAAGCAAGTGCTAGTCAAAAAATGAAAAAATACAGGGTATTTAGTTACTTTTTTTTTGCAAAAAACCGTATTATGTTAAGCTGCTCCACCAATCGCCAAGGTATACCCATAATAGAGCAGTCCTATCTAATGTATATAATCCCTATCTGATGTATTTAAAAACCTGATCATCTGTATCTGTATCATTGCTTATTTACTGTGACTTTTTTACAACAGAGTATTTTTTGACCTCTGTGTGCTTTTGTGTCTTCAAGTTCATTGGTGGTGTAAACAGGTTTCTACAGACTTGTTCACTGTGCAAGTAGCCCATGTGTTTTTGGTTCTATAAACCTTTTATAGCTGTAGCTCTCAAGGACCTTCCTAATGGTCCAATAGGAGCTGCTACAGGACCAGAGCATGTGACCCTCGACCTCCAATGGGAGGTCGTCCCGTGGGCATGCTAAGTATGGAAAAAGCAGGACTTAGTCCCTGAAACGCCTGCTCGCTGCTGATCAGCACTGGCTACCAAGGCAGAGCCTGGAAAGGCACCAGTAACCGAGTGCACAGTATCAGCTATAGCCAGACGCTGGGACAGACGTCTCCACTGAGCAGCCTCCACTGCGGCTGGAGAAGAATGGGAGACTGCAGCAGACATGGTTCGAGATTCCCCCTGTGCAGCAGCGGGAACTCAACTCCTAACAACCCCTTACGAATCTTACTAAGAAGGGTTCCTGTTGTGAATTCCGCTCTTGGGCTCCCTCCGGTGGTTTTAAGTGGTATGGCTGCTCCTTGGATTTAGCAGTCTGCAGCTGCTTCCACTGATTGTCTTTCTGCTCGGCTATTTATGCCTGGCTCTTCCTTCAGCCAGTGCCACTTGTCAATGGTTCCTGGTTGGATTCACATCTCTTTTGGATTTCCCTGTTATCCTGACCAGTTCAGCAAAGTTAAGTTCTTGCTTGTTCTTTTCTGTCCACAGGTTGTGGACTTATTCGTTCTGTGCTTTCTATGTTTTGTCCAGCTTGTCAGTATGGTTTTATTCAGTTAAGCTGGGAGCTCTGGGAAGCAGATTTACCCTCCACACCTTTAGTCAGGTGTGGAGATTTTTGTAAACTTTGTGTGGATTTTTGTAGCTTTTTTTATACTGACCGCACAGTATTCTATCCTGTCCAATCTATCTAGCTAGACTGGCCTCCTGTGCTACATCCTGGTTTCATTCTGTGTATGTCTTTTCCCTCTCCACTCACAGTCATTACTTGTGGGGGGCTATCTATCCTTTGGGGATTTTCTCTGAGGCAAGATAGTTTTCCTGTTTCTATCTTTAGGGGTAGTTAGTTCTCAGGCTGTGACGAGGTGCCTAGGGAGTGTCAGGAGCATCCCTCGGCTACTTCTAGTGTTGTGTTGAGCTTAGGGACTGCGGTCAGTACAGATACCACCTCCTTCAGAGCTCGTCCCATGTTGCTCCTAAACCACCAGTTTATAACAGGTTCCAATACTGTCTAATGGTCCCCTGAGGCTGTTAAGGCTTTTCAATATCTCAAGGAGAGGTTTAGCACTGCTTCTGTTTTGATTCAGACAGATGAGACTAAGCCCTTTCTGGTAGCGGTGGACACCTCATCAGTAATAGTGGGTGCTGTTCTGTCCCAGGAGGAGGAGGATGGGGTGCATCCCTGTGCTTTCTTTTCTAAAAAAATTTCAGAGGCTAAGCTCAACTACAATGTTGGGATGGGAACTGAGAATTGCTGGCTATTAAGCTTGTGTTTGAGCATTTGCGACATTTTTTGGAGGGCGCTAGACATCCTATACAAGTCTTTACTGATCATAAGAACCTGATCTACCTGGATGCTGCTAAACATTTGAATGCACGTCAAGCTAGGTGGGCATTTGTTTTTTGCCCAGTTCCATTTCTCTGTGACATATATCCCTGGGACAACTAATGTTAAAACTGATGCTTTATCTCAAAGTTTCTCCCCAGCGGTTAATACTGAAAAGGAAGAATCTGTTCTGTGCATAGAGGGGTGGTCGCGGCAGCATTAGGTTCTGAGTTGGAAAATAGCATTCTTAAAGCCCAGGATGCAGCACCAACTAACACTCCACATGGGAAATTATTTGTGCCTAAAGCCCTGAGGAGAGCTTTGTTTACGGAATGTCATGAGTCTTGTTTGGTGGGTCATCCAGGGATTGCCGAAACAAGAAAGTCGATCATTTGGAGTTTCTGGTGGCCGGGGTGGCTACGAGAAATTGTCAAGTGGGTGCATCAGTGTACCATGTGTGCTAGGTCTAAGGCTTCTCATGCTCCGGCGGCAAGGTTGCTTTGCCCGTTAGAGGTTCCTAGTTCTCCGATAGGGGACCACAGTTTGTTGCACGCTTTTGGCATGCCTTTTGTGACAGACTTAAGGTTCATTTGTCATTTTCATTGGGCTATCATCCGCAGTCCAATGGACAGACTGAGAGGAAGAACCAGGACGTTGAGCAGATTTTGAGATGTTTGTAGTGGACAATTAGGAGATGTGGTCGGAATACCTACCATTAGCTGAGTTTGCTCTCAATAATCATACGTCTTCTTTGGCTGGGTGTTCTCCTTTCTTTTGTTGTACTGGGAAGAATCCATCTTTAGGTTCTTTTTCTAGGATTGGGGTGGCGGTGCCTGAGGAGGAGAGTTATTCTGGAAATTTGGAAAGGGTTTCGACTAGTGTGCACCATAATCTTAAACAGGCTAATAGGAGGTCTAAGAAATTTTTTGACAAGAGTAGAAGGGAGGCAAGGTTTGTTGTTGGGGACATGGTTTGGTTGTCCCCTAGGAATCTGTGTTTGAAGATCCCTTCTAAAAAGTTGGGGCCGAAGTTTGTAGGACCTTTCAAAGTGGTTCAAATTGTCAATTTGGCAGCTGTGAGATTTGACATTCCTTCGTCCTGGAAAATTAATTCAGTTTTTCATGTATCTTTGCTGAAGAAGGTGGACACGCCAGATAAGGTGGTTATGCCATCTGCTCCTCCAATTGATGAGGACTGCGAGTTTGAGATTTCACGCATTCTTGATTCCAGGTGGCATAAAGGAGGGTTATGGTATCTTGTGCCCTGGAAGGGTTTCGGTCCCGAGGGCAATTGCTGGGTGAAAGCTGTGAACGTCTCAGCCTCAAGGTTATTAAGGCTTTTCACAGGAGATTTCTGAATAAGGCCCAGCCTAGAATATCCGGGGGATCCTCGTTAAAGGACAGGTACTGTTAGAATCTGTTTAGTTTGTTACTATCCTCCATTTTCTTGTGGAGTTCTGGCTGCTGGTGTTTTTCCTCTGGTGCTGGGTTTGTCTTGGGTCAGGTGTTTGTTTCACTCTTTATTAACCAGCACCTGCCTCCCAGTCCTTGCTGGACAACAGTGTTAATCTGCTTGAGCTCTAGCTTGGTGCTTTGCTTGGTCTTCTGTGTGTGTTATTTGTGCAGTGCTGGTACCTCTGGTTCTGCTAGCCTTAGTTTCTGTTTTCTATTGGTTTCTGCAGCCTTCTCTGTGTTTTCTACTAGGAGGTGACCAGTTTTTGTATCCAGTCCTTAGTTCTTTTAGGGTACCCCATCCCCTTATCTATAGGTCTTCGCTTGAGATTAACCTAGGATCGTCAGTGGGTCTATTCACAAGGAATGGGTCGCCCACTCCATTGTAGGGTTTCAGCCTAGTCATAGTGCAGGGTCAGTTTTCTCCCTTCTACCTTATACCTGTGTTGCAGATCCGTAACAGTTTGTCCAGCCAGAAAGAAGTATTAAAAAAAAAACCCTCCTGGATTTCTGCAACATGAACAGCATTCAAGATCTTGCTCAGCGTCTGCAAGGGTTAACGTTGGAAGTTGCCAGCTTACAGCAGCACGTGAGTAATTTTCCTGGTATCCGCTCTGATGAACCTAAGGTGGGTTTGCCCAAATGTTTTTCTTGTAAACGGCAGGAATTTTTTTTTTCGTTTAAAAATGCATGTTTACTTTATTTTCAGCTTAGACTCAGGTCTTCTGGGGCTGAATTACAGCATGTGGGGATTATGTCATTATTGCGAGGTGAGCCCCAAGTTTGGGTATTTTCATTGCGTCCGGATGACCCTTGTTTGATGTCTGTAGAAACGTTTTGTTTTTTTTTTTGCTATGGGAGTGTTATATGATGATCCTGAGAAGATTTATGAGGTGTTGGTTCAAAAGACACGTGTAAGCTGCAGTAATTGGTGCCTAGCCCTTCCACATGTATATTATGAATATGTATGTACATTGTAATATTCTGCAATTATATCATTGTCAGGGATGACCGGACCCGTGGATGTTTGGGTTTGTCCTGTTCGACCAAACTTTTATTTCAACGTTCGGTTCGGGTGCCAGAACTCTAACCAAACTTGAAACCAAACCCCATATAAGTCAATGGGGACCCGAACTTTTGTGCTGTAAAATGGTCATATAAAGGACAAGGGGGGCTGCCAAATGAAGCAGAGTACCTCCAGCTCTCTTTCTTTCCATACAAGCTCTGAACACTAAAACGGACTTCAAGGAGAAGTCTGTGTTCGGATTTCAGCACTGTACACTAGGCGTCCAATACAAACCCCGAACTTTACAGTTCGGCTTCTCTTATCTCTCATTATTGTGCATTTATGCCCCATTCCTGTAAAATATTTGCATTACATATCACATATACTATATGGCCTTTTTTTTACCTTCTCTGCCATGTTGTCTTTAAAATTGAATCATGTTGTTCATCTAATATAAAATGTATTTTTTTATTTAAGAACTTTTGCATTCAACTCTTTATAGGTTTATATTGAAGGAAGACACAGTCTAAGTAAGGCAACGTTGTGAAATTTAGAAATGGAATGGCACTAGGACAATGTCATTTATTGCCAACCCTTTGCCTTATTCAATCCTGTTAATCCTTTCACCTGCGGATAGCCCAAAGCAACTGGATTCTGGCGCTCAGTTTAGTAGATCATGACCATCCAATTTTCCATATCACAAAAGATAAAGGGTGCGGGGAGTGCAGAGGGACGGACCCGTAGAAGTGCTGATTGCATGAAACGGCCGTCGTCCCTCTGCACTCCCCGCACCCTCGCTATCTCTTGGTATGTGTCAAATATAATCTGCACCATGGATTGAAGGCACATTAATGACATTAATTCAGCAAATTGGTGAGTGCCGTGGTCTTTTATCTTTTGTGATATGGAAAATTGGACAGTCTAAGTAAGACTGAACCTGGCTATTCAGGTTGTACAACTCCGTTTCTTTATGTTCATCGGTTTTGAACCAGCAAATAAACCATCTGGTCCCTCATGGTATATACAGGTCTGGCAAAAATTAAGAGACCACTGCAAAATGTTCAGTTTGTCTGATTTTTCTCTTTATATGTATATTTTTTTTTTAGCAAAATGTAAATAGTTCTTTTAGTCGACAAACTTTTGACAACATGTCTCTGAATTTCCAAGCAATAAATTTTGGGTTTTTTCCTGAAAAGAAAAGAAATGGTCCAAATTTAAAAAAAAAAAAAAAAAAAAAAAACAGTGCTTTCAGACCTCAAATAATGCAAAGAAAACAAGTCCATAATCATTTAAAAACAACAATACTAATGTTTTAACTCAGGAAGAGTTCAGAAATCAATATTTTATGGAATAACCATGATTTTTCATCACAGCTTTCATGCGTCTTGGCATGCTTTCCACCAGTCTTTCACACTGCTTCTGGCACAAAAATGTAAGCAGTTCTTCTTAGTTTGATGGCTTGTGACTATCCATCATCCTCCTGATTACATTCCAGAGGTTTTCACTGGGGTTCAGGTCTGGCGATTGGGCTGCCCATGACAGGGTTTGATGTGATGGTCTCAATTTTTGCCAGAGTTGTGTATATTGTAACTGGTGCTGCTGCTCACTCGGTTATTTGCAAAATTGTTCATTTTGTTAAATAAAATTGCACTTATATTATTAAAAGAATTTAGTTTTAAAAAATTCAAACAGTTTGGCACTTTTTGATAATTTTCCCCTTTCTGACCTGCTTGTACAGAAGCCAAACACTGAGGGAAGTGTTGACTCTGCAATCTTTTTGAAAAAAAAAAATTATTTTTAACAGAAAATTTATGTTAAGTACCATATTTTTGCTCTGTAAGACGCTCTGGATTATAAGACGCACCCCAAATTTTGAGGAGAAGAATAGGAAAAAAACTTTTTTTAATAAATTGGTGGTGCTTCTTATAATCCATGCATCTTATTGCTTACCGGGTGTGGTGGCTGCGGTGAAGCAGGATCCCAGAGTTGCTGCTAGAGGAGGCAAGAGTGGAGCATTGCTGCAGGCTGGGATGAGGGGGTGTGCAGGTGTCCTGTGCTGCGGAGGCTCCTGTGCTGCAGGGGGGTCTCTGGTGCTGCAGGGGGGTCTCTGGTGCTGCAATGGCGTCTCCAGTGCTGCGGGGGGCTCTGCCGACATTTTGTGAAAGGCCAGAGCCCCCTGGCAGTTCGTCCATGCTTTCCTGTGTGGTGGACTTTGAGAAAATGTCAGCAGAGCCCACTGCAGCACCAGAGACTCCAGCATCAACATAGGCATCAGCGGACACCCTGGGCAGCAGCAGCGGCAGACACTACCTCATCCTAGCCACCAGCAACGGTAACTGTAAGCGGCATATCCGCTTTGTAAGACGCACCCCCATTTCCCCCAAAAAAATTTGGGGGCAAATAAAGTGCATCTTCCAAAGAAAAAAAAATACAGTAACTCAAAGAATTTTGGTTTAATAATTTTAAAGAATTTAGCCCTTTCTGACCTGCTCTGAGCAGAGGCCGCAGGCGCGGAGACATATAGTGATCACCTGGTCATACATGCAGTTGTCAACCATCCAATGTGCAAAAGCTTCACTGATTATGGCACACTGATTTTCCTCCTAAAATGTCAATTCCACCACCAAAAAAATTCTGAAAAATTTTTAGAACAAATTTTAACATTTTGCAGAAGAAAATTGTAGCCCTTTCTGACAATTTTCCTTTTTCAGACCTGCCCTGCACAGGAGCTGCAAACACGTCCTGAATTTTTAGGGATCAGAAAGCATTCTCC
Organism: Ranitomeya imitator; assembly: GCF_032444005.1. Taxonomy (NCBI): domain Eukaryota; kingdom Metazoa; phylum Chordata; class Amphibia; order Anura; family Dendrobatidae; genus Ranitomeya; species Ranitomeya imitator. Next base: position 47,660,675 of record NC_091284.1, on the reverse strand, counting down.
TTATCAGACATATGGTCATCAATCGGTCATTGTGCAAAAGATTCGCCTATTAAGGAACACAAATTTTACTTCTAATTTGCTAATTCCACTGCCCTATAATTGTCTAAGCACTTAAAAAAAAAAATAATAATTTAAGAAAAAAAATTACTTTTGAGGTTAAAAGAATTTAGGTTGGGTATTTTTCAACAATTTTTCCCTTTCTGACAATTCTGATCAGGGTGCGACTGGGAAAATTCAATCCAAATGCTGTCACAATTATATTTAATTTCACCCAAATTTTGAAAGATGATGAGTTTGTTTTATTGAAAAATTGATGCACCTAACACGATTAGAGTTGAGCGACCTTTACCTTTTTAGAGTCGAGCCGGGTTTCGCGAAACCCGACTATCTCAAAAGTCGGGTCGAGTGAAATCGGCCGATTATGACGTAAAGTCGGGATCGACCGAAACACGAAACCCAATGGAAGTCAATGGGGCAGCATAGTCGGCAGTGAATGGGGGCCAGGAAAACACCTAGAGTGCCCATTTTAATGTCAAAACCATCCATTCTTCTTAATGAAGCTTGTCAAGCGTAATTTACCTTATAATAATTGGAAGGCATTTGAAATTGGGGGTCATTTGGCTAAAGTTGTGGTGGGTAGGGCTGGTTCAAGTAATTAGTGGGCCCAGGAAATCTGGACCACGTCACGGCAGTGGAGCAGGGAGAGGTAAGTATTTCAACTTTGCAAGTGCTGTGAACCTGAGCAAGCAGGGGGGGCCCACTCGTTGGCATTGGCACTGGCACAGGGCCCCTCAAAGTACAGCGGTGTGTTTGCACGGCGGGGGCGCCTCCCACCGGCAGCAACACTTTTGCGTACCATGAGAGGCCCTGTGCCAGTGACGTCGCCAACTAGTATTCCTCCCCCCACCTGATGAAGGAACCTGCACTTTAATCTGCACCTTCCTGTTTGTCCCCGTGTAAGGTGGTATGGTATGCGGGAAGGGGGACCTGACTTTCAGCAGGGTCACAATCTTGCAGTGTAGCGTGCACGGGAAATGTTGCATTATGGGTCAATGTACCAGCAGACTCATCTATCACTGGCTGGGCAATGGGCAGGATGAGGAGGAAACACAGATATAGGCCCAAAGAATAAAGTGGGCTAAATGCAGTTCAAAATTGGTAACACAGGACTAATCAGGGGGCATTGCAGTGGAGGACAACTGGAATGAGAGGCTGACACAGAGAGTAGGCCCAAATCAGTAAGTAGTCGAAATGCAGTTCAAAATTGGCAACAGTAGTAAACAGGCGGCACAGCTTTGTTCAGTGGAGGAGAACAGCAAGGAGTGGCAGACACCGATAGTAGGCCCCAACCCAACTAGTAGACCAAATGCAGTCTAACATTAACAACTACTTAACGAGCGCCTGAAAACGGAATTTCAGGACAGGAAACCAGGAGAACAGCAAGGAGCGGCAGACACCGATAGTAGGCCCCAAACCAACTAGTACGCCAAATGCAGTTGTTCCGTTTAACCACAATTTAATGAGAGCCTGAAGATAGAAGTTCAGGAAAGGCAACCTGGAGAACACCTTGGAGTGGAACACACCATCTCTCTACACCCCATACCCAATTTGTAGGTCTAATGCAGCGTAGTTTCCAACAACTACTAAACGAGAGCATGATGATCGAAGCATTGGCGAGGAAACCTGGGGAACACCTTGGAGTGGAACACACCATCTCTCTACACCCCATACCCAATTTGTAGGCCTAATGCAGCGTAGTTTCCAACAACTACTAAACGAGAGCATGAAGATCGAAGCAATGGAGAGGAAACCTGGGGAACACCTTGGAGTGGAACACACCATCTCTCTACACCCCATACCCAATTTGTAGGCCTAATGCAGCGTAGTTTCCAACAACTACTAAACGAGAGCATGATGATCGAAGCATTGGCGAGGAAACCTGGGGAACACCTTGGAGTGGAACACACCATCTCTCTACAGTGGAACACACCATCTCTCTACACCCCATACCCAATTTGTAGGCCTAATGCAGCGTAGTTTCCAACAACTACTAAACGAGAGCCGGAAGATCGAAGCTCAGGAAAGGCAACCTGGAGAACACCTTGGAGTGGAACACACCATCTCTCTACACCCCATGCCCAATGCAGCGTAGTTTCCAACAACTACTAAACGAGAGCCGGAAGATCGAAGCTCAGGAAAGGCAACCTGGGGAACACCTTGGAGTGTAACAAACCCTCTCTCTACACCACGGAAGGGCTGATTCTTAGGAAGGAAGGCTGTCGGAAAGAAGCAGGGCGCGTCCGAGGGTGATTATATTCTTATTAGGTATATACTCACCCTCGGACGCGCCCTGCTTCTTTATTTGTAATGAATGTTTATTTGCAATGTGGTTTTGACTTACTCTATTTTTTTGGTAAATAATGATTTTATTATTTTCATTGTTTTGCATCTTCTTGGCAATAATATAAAGAAGACGCGACAGGACAACACTCGGTGGATGCCATATCTGTGTTTAAAATTGAAAAAACCTTTCAGTTAACTACTTGCAGGAGAAAGTTATTGTAGCTGGTGGCCATTTTTAGTACTGTACCAGATTTTTGTTGTATGTGTTTGTTTTTAATGTTAAAATGTCTGCATTTGATATCTCTCCAGTATTTTCTTTTTTATAAGCAAAATACTTATTTTTATATTTTCTGATGTTGGTTCCAGGGGTACACGGGCAGCAGTGGTGTGGTCAGTGGAGGCCTAGTGGAAGGAGTGACCGCAGACAGGCATCGAAGGCCTAAAATAATAACACATGGCTGTAGGCAATTTTAAATTGGTTCCAGGGGTACACGGGCAGCAGTGGTGTGGTCAGTGGAGGCCTAGTGGAAGGAGTGACCACAGACAGGCATCGAAGGCCTAACATAACAAAAATGTCAATACAATGGTATTGTCAGTGGCAGGCATTGAAGGATGTCAGCGCATAGACTAAACATTGGTGGAGCTGTGAGATAATTTTGCAAGTGGTAGAGCACTGTTTGAGCTGGGGTGGGGGGAAACTGTCTTGTGGCCGGCGGTACAGGCCCAGGGCCCCTCATATTACAACGGTGTGTCTGACGTTGGGTGCGCACCACCACCGCCAGAGACACTTTATTGTACTAGGAGGGACCCAGTGGCAGTGCCGTCGACCAAAAGCGGGCTCACCCACCTCTTCAGACAAACTGCACTCTCACGGGTGCTGTCGCCAAGTGTTGATACCACGGCCCCGTGTGGGGAGTTTGGCCATTTAGTGAGGTGTAAACATGTCGTATGCTGGACAATCAGGTGCAGAAAATTACGAGATTGGAAAAGGCATTCAGAATAGTCCACAGGCAAGACCTTTTCATAGGAAAGCTAGGTGTCAGCCGGGCAAGGTGGGGCAAAAGATTTCGAAATCCAGTTGTGGTTCATTTTAATGAAGGTTAGATCATCTACATTTTGGGTAGCCAGACGAGTCCTTTTTCTGTTAGTATTGAACCTGCAGCACTGAATACTCTTTCTGATAGGACACTAGCTGCCAGGCAAGCAAGCTCCTGCAATGCATATTCTGCCAATTCTGGCCAGGTGTCTAATTTTGATGCCCAGTAATCAAATGGGAATGACGGTTGAGGGAGAACATCGATAAGGGATGAAAAATAGTTTGTAACCATACTGGACAAATGTTGTCTCCTGTCACTTTGAATTGATGCTGCAGTACCTGTCCTGTCTGCGGTCATAGCAAAATCACTCCACAACCTGGTCAGAAAACCCCTCTGGCCAACGCCACTTCTGATTTCTGCCCCTCTAACTCCTCTGGTCTGCTGGCCCCTGCAGCTCGTGTGAGAACGATCACGGGCGCTGTGTGCAGGGAATGCCAGAAGCAAACGGTCAACAAGAGTTGATTGTTTGGTTGCTAATATTAGTTCCAAGTTCTCATGTGGCATTATATTTTGCAATTTGCCTTTATAGCGAGGATCAAGGAGGCAGGCCAACCAGTAATCGTCATCATTCATCATTTTAGTTATGCGTGTGTCCCTTTTGAGGATACGTAAGGCATAATCCGCCATGTGGGCCAAAGTTCCAGTTCTCAAATCTGCGGTTGTGCTTGGTTGAGGGGCAGTTTCAGGCAAATCCACGTCACTTGTGTCCCTCAAAAAACCAGAACCCGGCCTTGCCGCGCCACCAATTTCCAGTGGCCCCGGAAAAGCTTCCTCATTAAAAATATAATCATCCCCATCATCCTCCTCGTCCTCCTCCTCCTCTTCGTCCGCTACCTCGTCCTGTACACTGCCCTGGCCAGACAATGGCTGACTGTCATCAAGGCTTTCCTCTTCCTCAGCTGCAGACGCCTGATCCTTTATGTGCGTCAAACTTTGCATCAGCAGACGCATTAGGGGGATGCTCATGCTTATTATGGCGTTGTCTGCACTAACCAGCCGTGTGCATTCCTCAAAACACTGAAGGACTTGACACATGTCTTGAATCTTCGACCACTGCACACCTGACAACTCCATGTCTGCCATCCTACTGCCTGCCCGTGTATGTGTATCCTCCCACAAAAACATAACAGCCCGCCTCTGTTCACACAGTCTCTGAAGCATGTGCAGTGTTGAGTTCCACCTTGTTGCAATGTCTATGATTAGGCGATGCTGGGGAAGGTTCAAAGAACGCTGATAGGTCTGCATACGGCTGGAGTGTACAGGCGAACGGCGGATATGTGAGCAAAGTCCACGCACTTTGAGGAGCAGGTCGGATAACCCCGGATAACTTTTCAGGAAGCACTGCACCACCAGGTTTAAGGTGTGAGCCAGGCAAGGAATGTGTTTCAGTTGGGAAAGGGAGATGGCAGCCATGAAATTCCTTCCGTTATCACTCACTACCTTGCCTGCCTCAAGATTATTATTATTATTATTATTATTATTTATTATTATAGCGCCATTTATTCCATGGCGCTTTACATGTGAGGAGGGGTATACATAATAAAACAAGTACAATAATCTTGAAAAATACAAGTCACAACTGGTACAGGAGGAGAGAGGACCCTGCCCGCGAGGGCTCACAATCTACAAGGGATGGGTGAGGATACAGTAGGTGAGGGTAGAGCTGGCCGTGCAGCGGTTTGGTCAATCGGTGGTTACTGCAGGTTGTAGGCTTGTCGGAAGAGGTGGGTCTTCAGGTTCTTTTTGAAGGTTTCGATGGTAGGCGAGAGTCTGATATGTTGTGGTAGAGCATTCCAGAGTAGGGGGGATGCACGAGAGAAATCTTGTATGCGATTGTGGGAAGAGGAGATAATAGGGGAGTAGAGAAGGAGATCTTGTGAGGATCGGAGGTTGCGTGCAGGAAAGTACCGGGAGACGAGGTCACAGATGTATGGAGGAGACAGGTTGTGGATGGCTTTATATGTCATGGTTAGGCTTTTGTACTGGAGTCTCTGGGTGATGGGGAGCCAGTGCAGGGATTGACAGAGGGGAGAGGCCGGGGAATAGCGGGGGGACAGGTGGATTAGTCGGGCAGCAGAGTTTAGAATAGATTGGAGGGGTGCAAGAGTGTTAGAGGGGAGGCCACAGAGCAGGAGGTTACAGTAGTCAAGGCGGGAGATGATGAGGGCATGGACTAGGGTTTTTGCAGATTCTTGGTTTAGGAATGTGCGGATCCGTGAAATATTTTTGAGTTGGAGGCGGCAGGAAGTGGAAAGGGTTTGAAGATCTACAGTGCCCAGCCACGACTGCGTTTCTTTCTGCAAGAACTCGGACAGAACTTCCGCGGTGTGTCTGTTGTCGCCCAAACACTTCATAGCCAATACAGCCTGCTGACGTTTGCCAGTAGCTGCCCCATAATGGGAGACCTGGTGTGCAACAGTGGCAGCTGCGGATGGAGTGGTTGTGCGACTGCGGTCTGTGGACGAGCTCTCGCTTCTGCAGGAGGACGAAGAGGAGGAGGAGGGGGTGCGAACGGCTACAGCCAATTGTTTCCTAGACCGTGGGCTAGGCAGAACTGTCCCAAACTTGCTGTCCCCTGTGGACCCTGCATCCACCACATTTACCCAGTGTGCCGTGATGGACACGTAACGTCCCTGGCCATGCCTACTGGTCCATGCATCTGTTGTCAGGTGCACCTTTGTGCTCACAGATTGCCTGAGTGCATGGACGATGCGCTCTTTAACATGCTGGTGGAGGGCTGGGATGGCTTTTCTGGAAAAAAAGTGTCGACTGGGTAGCTCGTAGCATGGTACAGCGTAGTCCATCAGGGCTTTGAAAGCTTTGCTTTCAACTAACCGGTAGGGCATCATCTCTAACGAGATTAGTCTAGCTATGTGTGCGTTCAAACCCTGTGTACGCGGATGCGAGGCTAAGTACTTCCTTTTTCTAACCATAGTCTCATGTAGGGTGAGCTGGACTGGAGAGCTGGAGATCGTGGAACTAGCGGGGGTGCCGGTGGACATGGCAGACTGAGAGACGGTGGGAGATGGTATTGTTGCCACCAGTGCCCTAGATGCAGTGTTTCCTACTACGAAACTGGTGATTCCCTGACCCTGACTGCTTTGGCCTGGCAAAGAAACCTGCACAGATACTGCAGGTGGTGCGGAAAATGGTGGCCCTACACTGCCGGAAGGGATGTTGCGTTGCTGACTAGCTTCATTGGCCGAGGGTGCTACAACCTTAAGGGACGTTTGGTAGTTAGTCCAGGCTTGCAAATGCATGGTGGTTAAATGTCTATGCATGCAACTTGTATTGAGACTTTTCAGATTCTGTTCTCTGCTTAAGGTAGTTGAACATTTTTGACAGATGACTTTGCGCTGATCAATTGGATGTTGTTTAAAAAAATGCCAGACTGTACTCTTTCTAGCATCGGATACCTTTTCAGGCATTGCAGACTGAGCTTTAACCGGATGGCCACGCTGTCCTCCAACAGGTTTTGGCTTTGCCACGCGTTTTGGGCAAGATACGGGCCCGGCAGATTGAACCTGTTGCGATGTTGATGCCTGCTGCGGCCCCTCCTCCTCCGCTTCAGAACTGCTGCCGCCTGCACCCTGTTCCCCCAATGGCTGCCAATCGGGGTCAAGAACTGGGTCATCTATTACCTCTTCTTGTAGCTCGTGTGTAACTTCGTCTGTGTCACCGTGTCAGTCGGTGGTATAGCGTTCGTGATGGGGCAACATAGTCTCATCAGGGTCTGATTCTTGATCAGCACCCTGCGAGGGCAATGTTGTGGTCTGAGTCAAAGGACCAGCATAGTAGTCTGGCTGTGGCTGTGCATCAGTGCACTCCATGTCAGATTCAACTTGTAATGGGCATGGACTGTTAACTGCTTCACTTTCTAAGCCAGGGACGGTATGTGTAAAGAGCTCCATGGAGTAACCCGTTCTGTCGCCTGCTGCATTCTTCTCTGTTGTTGTTTTTGCTGAAGAGGACAAGGAAGCGACTTGTCCCTGACCGTGAACATCCACTAACGACGCGCTGCTTTGACATTTACCAGTTTCACGAGAGGAGGCAAAAGAGCTAGAGGCTGAGTCAGCAAGATAAGCCAAAACTTGCTCTTGCTGCTCCGGCTTTAAAAGCGGTTTTCCTACTCCCAGAAAAGGGAGCATTCGAGGCCTTGTGTAGCCAGACGACGAACCTGGCTCCACAGCTCCAGACTTAGGTGCAATATTTTTTTTCCCACGACCAGCTGATGCTCCACCACTACCACTACCCTCATTACCAGCTGACAATGAACGCCCCCGGCCACGACCTCTTCCACCATACTTCCTCATTGTTTTAAAAACGTAAACAAACTAACGGTATTTGTTGCTGTCACACAAATTACACGGTGAGCTATAACTTCAGTATGATTTAGCTACCCCTTTACAGGTGAGTGAGACCACAACGAAAATCAGGCACAATGTTACACACTCTGTTGTTGGTGGCAACAAATGAGAGAGATGCCACACACGCAGGACTGTCACTGAAGCACAAATGTAAATATTAATCTCCCACTGATTTGATTTTTTTTTTTTTTTTCAGGGAGACTTTAGGAAAAAAAAAAAATAGAATAAAATGATTTTTTCAGGAAGAATTTAGAAACCAAAGAAAATAAAATGATTTTTTCAGGGAGAATTTAGAAAACAAATAAAACAAAAAAAGGCTTTCTATGGCCCACTGAGTGAGAGATGACGCATACAGGAGTCAGGAGTGGCACACAAGCCCTGAGGCCAATATTTTTCTCCCACTGATTGATGTAGTGATTTTTTCAGGTAGAATTTAGAACCCAAATAAAGCAAAAAAAAAAAAAAAAAAAATGGGCTTTCTATGGCCCACTGAGTGAGTGATGATGCACACAGGAGTCAGGAGTGGCACACAAGCCCTGAGGCCAATATTTTTCTCCCACTGATTGATGTAGTGATTTTTTTCAGGTAGATTTTAGAACCAAAATCAAGCAAAAAAATAAATAGGCTTTCTATGGCCCACTGAGTGAGAGATGACACAGACAGGGATGGCACTCTAGCAGAAATGTCAATCTTAATCTCCCACAAAAAAAAAAAAAAACAGGGAGTGTCCTTCAATTACTATCTCCCTGCAGTAATCTCAGCCAGGTATGGCAGGCAGCAATAAAGAGTGGACTGATGCACAAATTAAATAAAAAGTGTGTACAAACCAAATAGATAGCTGTGCAGAAAGGAAGCAACAAGAGGATTTGTGCTTTGAAAAAAGCAGTTGGTTTGCACAGCGGCGTACACACAGCAATGCAGCTATCAGGGAGCCTTCTAGGGCAGCCCAATGAGCTACAGCGCTGAGGGGGAAAAAAAAAAATGTAGCTTCCACTGTCCCTGCACACCGAAGGTGGTGTTGGGCAGTGGAAATCGCTACAGCACAAGCGGTTTGGTGGTTAATGGACCCTGCCTAACGCTATCCCTGCTTCTGACGAAGCGGCAGCAACCTCTCCCTAAGCTCAGATCAGCAGCAGTAACATGGCGGTCGGCGGGAACTCCCCTTTATAGCCCCTGTGACGCCGCAGACAGCAAGCCAATCACTGCAATGCCCTTCTCTAAGATGGTGGGGACCAGGACCTATGTCATCACGCTGCCCACACTCTGCGTTTACCTTCATTGGCTGAGAAATGGCGCTTTTCACGTCATTGAAACGCAACTTTGGCGCGAAAGTCGCGTACCGCATGGCCGACCCCGCACAGGGGTCGGATCGGGTTTCATGAAACCCGACTTTGCCAAAAGTCGGCGACTTTTGAAAATGAACGACCCGTTTCGCTCAACCCTAAACACGATACAATTTGATGTGAATAAAATGTTGCATTTTGTACCCAAACCTGGCCCTAATAGATTTTTGGTTCACTAAATAATGGCAGGGAGGTATCTTCCTTTGAGCCTAAGTGCACACAATTCATTCACAAAAGGCAATACAATTCAGGTGGTCTGGCATCAATTGCGGTGAAATTGGACATATGAGAGTACAATTTTCATGGGCAATTGAACTTGTGTTTCTTGGGAACCCCAAAGGTGACTATACAGTAGTAGTAGTAGTAGTAGAGCATGTGTGTGGGTAGTAGTAGATGTGGTTAATAATGGGGCAGACGACAACAACAAGGCACTACTTGCAGGTACAAACTGGTTACCAAAAAGATGAGTCTTGCTCACCTTACTTTCTCTTCATGAACAGGTGATGCCATTTCATATGCTGATAGAATGATATAGTTCCTATTTGATGTGTGCCAGGATTAAAGGAGAAATAAACCAGCTCACCCGTGATGCATTAGCAGAACTTCGGGAGCACGGACCCGCTGTGTCCAAACGTGTAAAGTCCAAAAAAAATGAATGTCCAGCTCCACCGAATCCGTGAAGATAAAATTTCTTTAGTCTCCAGAAACGCGTTGAGATTCACACCCATATGGTTTGTGCTGAAGTCTGTATCCTCTATGCTACAAGTTTGTGAATAAAGAAATTGTATCCTCACGGATTCGGTGGAGCTGGACATTTCTTTTTTTTTTTTGTGTGCCAGGATTAAGGCAACTTACTTTCCAACAGCATAGCCTGCAAAATTCAATGGATTGGTCTTCCGGCAATGTGAAAAAGAATTCCCACATTTGAGAAGCCTGAACATTTGACTCCTCACCACCTTTCAGCACTGTTTAACCTCCATCAACAGCATGTGAGGCACTACCTGCTCCAGAGCTAACAAGAAAAGCCGATTTGGCACCAGAGGATGTCATTTGACACACTGCGCTGTATATCATGGATGCCATCAACCTCCTCATTATTTTTGCTTGGTGCTCAGGTTTTGTCGAACACAAAAAACATCATCATGATTTTCATCATCATCCAAGATTTGGCGGACAGACAGGTACCTATATGTATGAAATGACCAGCGCTCCTTGCCCCTCTGCCTGGTTCCCATCGCTAGGTTTGTCCTGTCTCAGAGAACTGCTACCATATACAGTGTCCCTACTACCTTGCCTCCTAGAGCCTGCAACACAGATTGGTATTCGAATCATGTTATCCATCCCATCCGGCACCATGTCTTCGTAGAACATGTCTTCCTATGACCAGAGAAAGGCTGGTCACAGCCAAAACGTTGCAACACCACATGGGCTAATAAAGTCCACTTTTTTCATCTTTTATTGGAGTGCTGCCTCCTTTTTTTATTATTTATGCAAATGGGTATTTGTTTAGAGAGTCTTGCTTCCTGAATTCATCTATATGGTGCTGTTCCATTTTTTTTTCTAGATAGATAGATAGATAGATAGATGGATGGACCTCCTTTTATGTTAAGAGTTACAGTAATATTTTGCATTTCTTTGTATTTTCACTGTACTGACCTGAATATGAATTGTGAAAATGCTTCCAGTTGTAGCAATTATTTCAGCATTATACTGCAGATGACAGAGCAGAGAGTCCCCTGTAATGGAATTCTAATCTGCAGATAAAAGCTTATCTATTTACAGAGTGCTCCCTGGAACAGCTGTCATGCAGAAAGCCTTTGAAAAGCTATCGTATGCTCTCATTTAAGCTACTTACATATCTGCTCATAACATTCATACGGAACGGGCAACTTTCTGTATAAAGTTCTTCTGCAGTAATAGAGTTGATAGATAATGGTGCATGCAATTATTAAAACCTATCCAGCTGTTACAGTCAGTCATGATTCTATTTGATTATTAGGTGTTAATGACAAGTATATTATATTTGTATTTACTACAGAAAAGTTTATCAAAATCACCTTGTATTAAAAAAAATCCAATTGTTTTATAGATAGAATTAAACTAATTACTAATGAACTGTGCACATTCTTGGGACTGTGAATTTGAGCAATTTGCGATTATTTTTGCACGAATGGCTAAAAAAAAAAACGTCCGTCATTTTTTTTACACAATGCAAAAGATTGCAACAGCCGCAGAAGGACGGCATGAGCTAAGGCTCAACCTCGCGAACCTTCCCATAATGTCTTGCAACTATCACATCTCAAGGTATTATACAGGAACTTAAGAGGGTTATCAAAGTATGTATAACAGACTAGCCAAGGAATGATTTACATTAGGGAGTGGATGTTGGAGCTAACCGTTTAGCAATAGAGATAGCTAGAAAAAGCCCTAAAATATTGGACAAATATTCCAGATAGTAATGTGATGAATTACTGCAGCAGTAAAGATTAGTGCAGTAGTCTGTAAAAAAGGCCACGTTCATACGTTCAATATTTCGTCAGTAGTTCACATCAGTATTTGAAAGCCAAAACCAGGAGTGGACAATCAGAGGAAAAGTATAATAGAAACATATCCACCACTTCTGCATTTTTCACCCACTCGTGGTTTTGGCTTACAAATACTGAGATAAAATACTGACCAATTACTGAACATATTAAAGTGATTCAATTAATTTTGGGAGAGAGATAGGAGAGACGTTAGCAGGGCTACCAAACTCAGTGCGATTGATCTGTGATCAGCTATGAATGGCTTTTGTTCTACTGCTTTTGAAGTAATTTTTTTCTTATTTCATAATGCACTAGAAGGTAGCAGCAAGGCAGCGCAATATTTTTTACAAAAAAAAATCTGTAATCAGTGTCAGTCAGAGATGATGTGCTTGGGTGTCATAAGACTTTTTGCAATTTCAGGGAAATCCAATTTTTAAATCGGAGAATCATTATTATTTTTTTAAATACAAATAAAAATTCCCCAAAATCAAAGCATTTCAATGCAACTATACAACTCACAAAGTGTCCATGTCTCAATAATTTTTTTAGATTGGACATTTACTAGTCAAATTTTACATCTACACATGCTACACCCAATACAATACCCTGTTGCAGATAATGGCTTCTTGGTCATGTTCCTACATAGCATTTTTTAATTTTGTCATTTTTGGAAACGGGGCAGAATTCAAAAAATAATAAAATAGAAGTATGATTGTCGTTTTTTAGCTAACTGTTATCTATAATTATGCGAAAATAAACAAAAAATGAGCAAAAAGAGAGGGTGCTCCATGTGAAGAATGTCATAGCACATATGCGGTGGGGAAGAGGTATTTAACTCAACTCTAGCAGTTGTGCTTGTCAGGCAAATGGCTGAGGCTACGTGATTAAAGACGGTGGTCCTGAAGGGTTGCAGCACCTTCTGCCCACTCTTGGCGTCTTACTCAGGAGCCGTGATGTAGTAAAAAGTGAAGAAATTTGGGTGGTGGAAATCCACAGGAACTACCCAGGTGAGATAAGAAAAGTCAATTTATTCAACATACAATGCGTTTCAGGAACGATCCGTCCCATTCATCAGGTGAAGACAAAATGTATACCATTGTTTAAGCATCAAACAATTTCAGTTGCCTTATTTTTATTTTATATAAAAAAAAAATTATAAAATCCTATCATATGCCCCTGGATGTGTTAGGTCTCGAGTTCCCGCTTCTGCACAGGGGGAATCTCGGGCCGTCTCCGCTGCGGTCTCCCATTCCTGTCCAGCCGCAGTGGAGTCTGCTCAGCAGGGACGTCGGTCCCAGCGTCTTGCTCGGTCTCGCTTTGTACAGAGAGTTACTGCTGCTTCTTCAGCTCCTGCCATTGAAGTCAGTGCTGGTCAGCGACGAGCGGGCTTCTCTGGGACTAAGTCCTTGTCTGCACACACTGAGCATGCCCAGGGCAAGATCTCCCGTTGGAGATCGAGGGTCATGTGCTCGGGCTCTGCAGCGCATTCCATTGGTCCTCTTGGCAGGTCTTGGAAGGGCAAAGTTTCTGTGGCCACTTCCTGTCCTGCAACTATATAAACGGCGCATGACCGCACGGCCATGCGCTAGTGTACAATTATTATGTGTGTGTGTGGATGGATGTATGTCGATGGATGAAAGCTCCTAAGTATCCCTCCCTAGAGTTGTTGACTGCTCGCGGATGATGGTAGCTCTCTAGCGCCCAACTATCCATCTGTATGTTGCACACATCGCAGCGTCCTATAGCTGTGCCTGCCAGTACGGCGCCGTGCGCTTGCCTTGCGCTTTCCATACCCAGGCCTGGGTGGTTGGTGGCGTCCGTCAGTGCGGCATCGCACGCACTCTTGTGCTCATTTATTACTAATAAGGTTCATTACACACCCGGTTGCGGTGTTGTGCCAGCAAGGGTCTAATCGGACTTCAATCCCTTTCGGGGTTAAGTTCGCTGACTACTTGCTCGCGCTCTATGTGCGGTACCGCGGTCCTGTGACTTAACAGGATCGCTTTCTTCACGTTGGGTGAGGTTTAACCCACGTGTTTATGCTTTTAGTACCGCCATATAGTCTGTCATTCACTAGCAGCGAGTTTCGCCCTGCACGGTGGACCCCGGACTGCGAACGCATCTATATCATCTTACTTGGTGCGTTCCGCCAGTCCTAACAGGATGTCCCATTATTTCGGGAGTTAAATCCATTACAGCCAACCTGTCTCACTACCCCAATTTATTCCTTCAGTAGTATGTTGTCTAACTTGCTTACCATAGTCAGGACTCGTACTATTTAATTATGAAGTTGAAAAAATTTCCACTCATTCCACACTGCATTTTTTTTTACACTAGATGTACAGTAAGTGCTCTATACACTAACATGGATCATCACTTGGGCTTGACTGCGGTGGAGTTTTTTCTGCGGCAGGATAGTGACATTACCCGGCCATCAGAGCGACATTCCCAGACATCAAAGGGAATTGTATATCATAATGTGTTCAGTTTTGAGAGTGTGACTTACCAGCAGACCAGGGGCTGTGCCATCTTGGCGAGATTTGCGCCCAGTTATGCAAATTTATTCACAGGGCATTTTGAATCTCTTCACATTGGACAGTTCCCTCTGTCATTTTCTAAAGATCTGTTTATGCATTTAATGTAATAAAGGAACTGTTCGGCGCAGGGTATTTAGATATGCAGACACAACTTCTGTTTTTTCTGGGGGCACGGGGATGTGACAGGTACCCTTTAAGGGTATGGACATGTACATGTTTGTTTTCTTCATGAAACAACCAAAGAACCAATCGTGCCATTTTCCATTTAACTACGACTTAGGAACTTTTAACTTTTAGAAAGGTGTACCCCAAACATTTCCTGTAATGTAAAATAATAAAATCAGATAATATTCATCCTCTATGTGTAAAGTTCCGGCTCTTTGACGCTGCCATGGTTTTAGTATTTGGATTGTTAGTTGAATGCTCAAATCATCCCTGCAGCCAATCACTGAGCTCATTGGCTTTACCATTGTTGACAGCATAAGCCATTCAGTGATTGATAGTTCACATCAATGCTGCAGCCAATATCACATAACAACTTTTGCCAAAGCACTGAAACAAGAACAATGTCAAAAAGTCGGCACTAGGAGGGTGAGTGCTATCTGATTTTCCTACTTTACAGGAAGCATTTTAGATGCACTTTTCTAAAAGTGAAAATGGTTTTAAAGGGAATCTGTAACTTGAAAAAAATGCTGTTAATCTGCAGGTTAATAGTGTTGCGAACCTGCCCGGTGCCGGCACTTAGACCCCCACTGCCGGGAGGAAAGGAACTTTATTCCCCTGGCAGCATTCAGGTTTCAGTCATCATGTGTATAGAGAGCCAGGGCTGTAACTGTCTGTCAGCCGGCCCTAATTTTGAACTTCTGTCAATTAGTGCAGTTATTTTCGCCGCTGTCTATAAGAGCAGTGATTGAACCTGTGTCGGTGCCGCCCCAATGACTGAAACTGGAATGTTTACAGAGGTAAGGGAAGAATAAAGTTAACTTTCTCCAGCAGCGTGGATCTAAGTGATGGCGTCAGGCAGGATCACAATGCTAATCCTAATTCTGCACTGTGCCCCACAGTCATGTGACCCCTAAAAACATTGTTTGAAAATGTATTGTCCTGCACTGTGGCAAGAAAAATGCTGAAATTGGACAGTCATTTTAGAATATGTATAAGCATAATTACAGGAAAGGTGAGCGATTCTCCGTAATTTGATTTGGGCAGATTTGTTAAATTCAAAGAAGGAGATTAGATTCTCATTGAATACGTTTGGTGCAAATTGAATCAGCCCGTTAGGATTTTAAAATAATTGGCCCGCCTAGTCCTCTGTTCGAGGGGCCAATTAGAAGACGTAGAGAAAAGTAAAAGGAAGAGGAGTCAATTAGAGGACATTGCGTTGACCTCTGGCATTTAGACTTGTATGTGAAGGGCCAAGGAGAATTAAGTATGGGAGTTGTGACAAAGTCACTGGTAAAGTGCTGGAGAAGAGATATGTTTCACTGCACTTAATGGCATCAGTGATGTAAAACCCATAGATTTTCCTCCAGCACATTAAGTGCTGTGAGTGGTTAACAGCTAATTTGTTTAATGGGCTGGATTTTTGTGGACAACCTTAGAGCAAGTTGGAGGTTTTCCACCTTATCTCTACCCCAGGGTGTGGTCTGGGGCTTATGTAGCTGGCCTCCTGATGTAGAAGGTGTTCTGCCTTTGGAGAGGAACAGTCCAGAGAAGTGTTTGTGTTTTATGATAAAACCTGAACCATGGACATTGATAGCCCTGAGCGGGCTGCTCCCCATTAGCAGAAGAACTGTGTTTTGTTTTGTTTTGCCCAGAGGGCTGTGTTTACTTTTTCCAACTTGGTTTATGCTGCACATCTTAAACCAAGGGTGTTAAAAAGACAGTGTTTCCGTGTCTACCTCCGTGTACAGCTGCGTGAGCTGATCTGCTGCAGAGTATATATTGTTTTTTAATCCCTCCCTAGTCCTCAGTCTAACAAACTGGAGGCCATGCAGTCATCATTTGATGGATTTATGCAAAGTGAATCACCCCAAATTTAGAGTGGCATGAATTTACAAATTTGGGGTAACTCTAAACAAATTACCTTCTTTTGGAGCTGGAGGACATCCACTTTGGACCATTGAGATATTTTTGAACTGGAACCAGAACAGGGCATACTCCGTGCACCACACCCAGACAACAGACTATCTACCCTGGAAGTTTCCTGGAATACTGATCTCTAGAACATAAGTGGTGAGATGAAATGACATGAGGTCCTATAATTTGGGATTTGGGAGGTTAAAAAACCTAAACATTTTTTCTAAATGATATTAATAAAGAAAAGCTAATTCTAATCTTCTTTAAACATACTTCAAATCTACCGCCTCACCAACATCGGGGCTCCTGCAACCCTCAACCTCCTGTCTCCTTCCCCACCATCCTGTAGAATGTAAGCCCGCAAGGGCAGGGTCCTCGCCCCTCTGTATCAGTCCGTCATTGTTAGTTTGTTTACTGTATGTGATATCTGTAACTTGTATGTAACCCCTTCTCATGTACAGCACCATGGAATCAATGGTGCTATATAAATAAATAATAATAATAATAATAATACTTTTTGTTCCATTGCTCATTGTTAGACCTGAATTGATAATTATATTTTAATTAAACAATTGCACATTTGTGTAACAAACTTATTCTCTTTAATAAATAAATTTAAAGAACAACAAAAAGTTTACTCTAGAATGGCTTTTTTTCTGTTCAAAGTGTTATAAGACCTGTCCCCTCTATTTATTTCATATGCTTTAGAAATAATATTATATTACCAATGTTCCATGTATAGTGGGGGAGGCTTTTAAGTTAATTCATGACTTGAACCTGAAAAGGAAGGAGTAGGCGCTTGTTTGACTGAAAGTGGAACACAAACTAAAAAACAGAAATCATTTATTGTGTAGGACTTGATGAATTGGGATAATTTCATCTGTTTTCTTAATTCATAGCAAGAATTTTCAGATCTAGCAGTATATACAGTATACAATGGATTTTTAAATAACTATTTAACAATAAATATAAAAAATTGTAATAATAATAGTAATAATATAATTTGATTAATCCTATTACAATATTAAACGTAACAGATGCTTTCCAAATATTGACGTTGAAGGCATGTATCTTATTGTTGGATACTGATACTAAAACCGCAATTGATTTTTTTTTTTTTTGGCAGGGTGGCTGAAAAAGCCTACCTTCAATCAGTGCCACATTTTTTGAAAATCCTATTTTGTCAACCTTTCAACCAGATACGGCAGATAAGAGAGAAACATAGGTAATCTTCATTCAACGTATCGTTTACATATTTAGACCACAGATTTTAGGGTAAATTGTATGGGTAACTTGTGTTTATATTCATAGCTTTGTTTTGTGAATGTAGCACCTTCTTCACCTTCTAGGAGTCTATATTTCCCCTTTTTCATGCACCAGTAACTGAAAACAAGTAAGTGAGACGCTCTGTGTGGGTGGAGGAGCAGCAAGCATGAAGCAGCTGATTGGTCAGACCACACAGCAGTTATCAGAATGCCTTGCCCACTCAGCACAGTTATAGAGAGAGCAGAGGGGAGAAAAATCAGAATATTCAGAATGTATACACTGCTCACATTGAATATACTTCTATAGTTGAATAAGGAACAGTTTGTTAGGTCTCTAGTTCCTGCTGCTGCACAGGGGGAATCTCGAACCACCTCCGCTGCGGTCTCCCATTCTTCTCCAGCCACAATGGAGCCTGTTCAGTGAAGACGTCGGTCCCAGCATCTGGCTCAGGCAGATACTGTGCGCTTGGGTACTGCTGCCCTTCCAGGCTCAGCCATTGTAGCCAGTAATGGTCAGCGGCGAGCAGACGCTTCTGGGACAAAGTCCTGCTTTTCTCCTTCTGAGCATGCCCAAGGAAAGACCTCTCATTAGAGGTCGGGGGTCACATGCAGCAGCTCCTATTGGTCTACTAGGAAGATCCTGAAGAAGCTACAACTATAAAAGGTTCGCATGGCCGAACGGCCATGCTCTAGTATCAATTGTGTTTGGCTGTTGCCAGTGGATACTCTACCACTCAGTCATATGTGGAGAGTCTGTTTAGCTCTGGTGCTGTACACTCAGTTAGGCAGCTAGCATCAGTGGGGGGAATTAGCCTTGGCTTAGCATCTGGTTCCTTCATGTGTGCGGTTAGCATAGAAGAGTTCCAGAGCAAGCACAACCCTAGTTAGAGTACTAGTTTTCTGTGTACAGTGCGACTTTGTGAAGCAACAGAGGTCGCTTACATTTCACACTGGGTGAGGTTAACCCACGTGTGAGCTCAGTGTCCATCTGCCATTACTTAGCAGCAGGTATCTCTGCACGGTGGACCCCAGGCCTTGAACGCACCTCATATCTATCTTTCATTACTCGGTGCATTCTGCTAGCCCTAACAGTATACAGTATACTAGCGCCAGGGTCTGGCTAGTAATGGTGGATGAACAGCAACCCATGCGGTACATCCAGCAGCTGGAGGGCAGGTTGGCGGCTCTCGAGCGCACAACCTCAGCTGTGGATGTTACTGCAGTAGCTATTCAGGCTGCTAGCATGGCTGCAGCAACTTTGTCCACTGCCACCCCTGTTCCGACCTTATCTCCCCTCCCTCTGCCAGATACATACTCTGGTGATAGCAAATCTTGTAGGGGTTTCGTGAGCCAATTCTCTATACACCTCAAGCTCCTGGCTGCACGTTACCCCACAGAGCGGGCAAAGGTGGGATTCATTTTGTCTCTCCTGTCAGACAGGGCGTTGGAGTGGGCCACACCGCTGTGGGAGCGTGGCGATCATGTGGAGCAGAGTGCTCTGCTGTTCCTGAGCACTCTGAAACAGGTCTTTTTAGGACCTCGAGTCACCCATGATACAGTGCTCCAACTGTTGGCATTGACTCAGGGCTCGTCCTTGGTCAGCCATTTTGCCGTCCAATTCTGCACCTTAGCATCTGAGCTGGAGTGGTCAGATAATGCCCTCATCCCTGTATTTTAGAGGGGACTGGCTGACCATGTGAAGGATGCTTTGGCCACATGGGAGATTTCCCCCACACTATAGGATCTAATAACAGTATCAACTCGCAAAGACCTTCATTTTAACGAGTGAAGGTTGGAGCGAGCTCAGTGTAGGCAGAGGTTTTGGCTGGCTCCCACCTTCGCCGAACCTTGGGAATCTCTGGTCCAGGCGCCTGAGTCACATGAGGCCATGGAGGTGTCAAGAGTGGGATCTAAGTCCCGGAACGCTCATGCACTCAAGGTCTGTCATGTCTGCCGGCAGTCAGGACATCTTGCCTCCAGATGTTCCCAGCGGTCGGGAAAATGGCAGTGTCTAGTGGTTGTAGGAGGATGTACACTAGACATGGCGATGTTTTCCTCCAAACTGTCCTTTAAGGGGACAATTACCATAGGCCCATCCACTCATATGGTGGAGCTTTGCTTGGATTTTGGGGCAGAGGGCAAATTTATGTCATCTGTCTTCGCCCAATGACACGCAATACCCCTGGTGATGCTCGTCAAACCTGTGACCGTACGAGTGATGAATGGTTCGACACTACCCTCACAGATAACACACCAGACCGTCCCATTTACTCTATCTATATCGCCATCTCATCAAGAGATTATTTCCTTACTCATTATTCATGAGGGAATTGATGATGTCCTGTTAGGGATACCTTGGTTACGGTACCACTCCCCTCATATAGAGTGGTCCACAGTTAGGATTTTGAGATGGAGTGAATTCTGTGAGGGTAGATGTCAGAGGGAGTGCGTTTAGGTTGCTACTACTGAGGTACCCGCAGATCTTTCCTCTCTCCCCAAGCATTATTGGCCCTATGCGGACGTGTTCTCCAAAAGGGCTGCGGAGACCCTTCCTTCTTACCGCCCCTATGGCTGTCCTATTGACCTCTTGCCTGGTGCTGAGCCTCCTTGGGGTTGAGTCTATCCGTTATCTCTCCCGGAGACGGAAGCAATGTCTCACTACATTCAGGAGAATCTGGCAAGATGATTCATTAGAAAGTCAGTGTCACCTGCAGGGGCTGGGATCTTCTTCATGCAGAAGAAGAACGGAGAATTACGTTCATGCATAGATTACAGATCACCGTTAAGAACACGTACCCACTGCCCCTGATATCTAAGCTATTCGATAGGTTGCGGGGAGCGAGGGTATTTACTAAGCTTAATCTGGGGGGTGCTTACAACCTGATTTGCATCCGTGAGGAGAATGAATGGAAGACGACATTTAACACCAGGCTGTTATGGCCGGCAATCAGGCAACACAGCGTGCAGTAATCAGCGCACATACAGAGATCTGGCAATAACCAAAAACAATAGGACGAGCTCTGAGACGTGGAATCTCTGTAGACTGCAGTACCTGATCTATCCTCACACAACTATAAGCAGCAGTGGATTGCGCCTATCACTACCTATGCAACTCGGCACTGCCTGAGGAGCTGACTAGCCTGAAGATAGAAATACAAGCCTGACTTACCTCAGAGAAATACCCCAAAGGAATAGGCAGCCCCCCACATATAATGACTGTTAGCAAGATGAAAAGACAAACGTAGGAATGAAATAGATTCAGCAAAGTGAGGCCCGATATTCTAGACAGAGCGAGGATAGCAAAGAGAACTATGCAGTCTACAAAAAACCCTAAAACGAAAACCACGCAAAGGGGCAAAAAGACCCACCGTGCCGAACTAACAGCACGGCGGTGCACCCCTTTGCTTCTCAGAGCTTCCAGCAAAAGACAATAGCAAGCTGGACAGAAAAAAACAGAAAACAAACTAGAAGCACTTATCTAGCAGAGCAGCAGGCCCAAGGAAAGATGCAGTAGCTCAGATCCAACACTGGAACATTGACAAGGAGCAAGGAAGACAGACTCAGGTGGAGCTAAATAGCAAGGCAGCCAACGAGCTCACCAAAACACCTGAGGGAGGAAGCCCAGAGACTGCAATACCACTTGTGACCACAGAAGTGAACTCAGCCACAGAATTCACAACACCAGGCACGGGCACTATGAATACCTGGTGATGCCCTTCGGGCTCTGTACTGCGCCTGCCATTTTCCAAGACTTTGTGAATGATATCTTCTGGGATATGCTCTCCACTTTGGTTGTAGCCTATCTGGATGATATTCTCACCTACTCTCCAGATATAGACTCCGACCAGAGAGATGTTTGCAAAGTCTTTGACCTCCTACTGGCAAACTCCCTCTACGCCAAGTTAGAGAAGTGTGTTTTTGAGCAGGAGTCCTTGCCTTTCCTTGGTTATATCATCTCTGCCCAAGGTTTGGCTATGGATCCTCCCAAGCTACAGGCTGTGATGGACTATCAGGAACCCCATTCTCTCAAAGCAGTGCAGTGCTTTTTGGGGTTCATTAATTACTATCGCCAGTTCATTCCCCACTTCTCAACTTTGGTAGCTCCCTTGTTTGCCCTCACCAAAAAGGGAGCAAATCCCAAATTGTGGTCGAAGGAGGTCTGCAAGGCCTTCCTCTCTATTAAGTCCCACTTTGCTAGCGCTCCCATTCTACATTGCCCCGATGTAGATGAATGTTTCATAATGGAGGTGCCTCATCTGTTGGTGCTGGAGCAGTCCTATTCCAAAAGGATGCTCAATGTCAGAAGCATCCTTGCTTCTTTTTCTCTAAGACCTTCACACCGGCGGAGAGGAATTATTCCATCGGGAACAGGGAGTTGCTAGCCATGAAGTTGGCTTTCTCGGAGTGGAGACCCCTCCTGGAGGGGGCTCGCTTTCCCTTCCAAGATTACACTGACCACAAGAATTTGGTCTATATACAGACTGCCCAGCGGCTAAATTCTCATCAGGCCAGATGGTCCCTGTTCTTCTCCCAGTTCCATTTCACCCTCCATTTTCTCTCCGGGAAGAAAAACATTTGTGCTAATGCTCTCTGCCGCTCCATAGTATCATCAGCATAGGAGGAGGAACCTCAGCTTATTGTCCCTTCAGAGAGCCTGAGGACCGTGGCTCCGGTTTCGCTAAAGTCTGTGCCCCCGGGGAAAACTTTTGTGCCATCAAATTTGCAACCGGAGGTTCTCTCTTGGGCTCACTCATCCAGGGTGGGTGGACACTTTGGGACCAAATGGACATCTGAGCTTCTGGCGAGGAACAACTGGTGGCCGCATATGGCCCGTGATGTCGGAGACTATATTCGGGCGTGTGTCTCCTGCGCCATGAATAAGTCGACAATGGCCAGCTGGGTTATTTTATCCCCTGCCGGTGGCAGACAGGCCCTGGGAGATGGTCGGGATGGACTTTGTGGTGGTCATACCCAAGTCCTGTGGCTGCACCATCATTTAGGTAATCACCGACCATTTTTCTAAAATGGTGCACTTGGTGTCACTTCCACGGCTACCTTCTGCATGGGCCTTGGCAGCGTTGTTTATAAACACATTTTATGCCTACACAGTACGCCGGACAAAATTGTCAGTGATCGGGGTCCCCAGTTTGCGTCTCGGTTCTGGAGAGAGCTTTGTCGTCTACTCAGCATTGAGTTGAATCTCTCTTCAGCATATCATCCCAAGACGAATGGATTGGTAAAGAGGGCCAACCAGACCTTGGTCACATATCTGCAACATTTTGTTTCAGCCAGGCAGGATGACTGTGCATCATTGCTACCGTGGGTGAAGTTAGCGCTGAACAACGTCATAGCCGACTCCACTGGGCAAACCCTATTCCTCCTTAACTATGGTCAGCATCCGTGGGTTCCTGTGCCTATGACCGTGTCTTCCACAAACTCCAGGGTGGCAGACTGGGCTGTGGAGGTACGGGACATTTCGGACCGCACTCAGGATGCCATTCAGGCCTCCAAGGAGAGAATGAGGTCCTTCGCCGATGCACATCGGCGCCCCGCTCCGACCTTTGCTCCGGGCGATTTAGTGTGGCTCTCAGCCCGTAACATCAGGCTGCGAGTTGAGCCCACTAAGTTTGCACCTCGCTACTTGGGTCCCTTCTAGGTCCTGGAACAGGTTAACCCTGTGGTCTACCATCTGGCCCTTCCTCCATGCCTAGATATCACCAACACCTTTCATGTGTCCCTCTTAAAGCCCGTACACATGTCCTGGTTTTCCGAGTCATCTGCTGGGACATCGGGTTCATCTACGGATGAATACGAAGTGAACGCTATTTTGGGTTGTAAGATGGTACGTTACAAAAAATTGTATTTGGTGGATTGGAAGGGTTATGCCCCAGAGGACAGGTCCTGGGAGCCTCCTGAGCACATTCGAGCTCTGCAGCTCATTGCTGCCTTCGAGCGTAGCGAGGTCCAAAGAGGAAGGGCCTTAGGAGGGGGCTATTGTTAGGCCTTGAGTTCCCGCCACTGCACAGAGTGAATCTCGAACCACCTCCGCTGCGGTCTCCCACTCTTCTCCAGCCTCAGTGGAGCCTGCTCAGCGGAGACGTCGGTCCCAGCGTCTGTCTCAGGCAGATACTGTGCGCTTGGTTATTGCTGCCCTTCTAGACTTAGCCATTGTAGCCACTACTGGTCAGCGGCGAGCAGACACTTCTGGGACCTGCTTTTTTCCTTCTGAGCATGCCCAAGGGAAGACCTCTCATTGGAGGTCAGAGGTCACATGCTCAGGTCCTGTAGCAGCTCCTATTGGTCCACTAGGAAGGTCCTGAAGAAATTACAACTATATAAGGTTCACATGGCCGTGTGTTTGGCTGTTGACAGGGGATACTCTACCACTCAGTCATATGTGGAGAGTCTGTTTAGCTCTGGGGATTTACACCCAGTCAGGCAGCTAGCATCAGTGGGTGCAACTAGCCTTGGCTTAGCATCTGGTTCCTTCATGTGTGCGGTTAGCACAGAAGAGTTCCAGAGCAAACACAACCCTAGTTAGGGTACTAGCTTTCTGTGTACAGTGCGACTTTGTGAAGCAACAGAGGTCGCTTACATTTCACATGGGGTAAAGTTAACCCACGTGTGAGCTCAGTGTCCATCCGCCATTACTTAGCAGCAGCTATCTCTGCACGGTGGACCCAGGGCTGCGAACACACCTCGTATCTATCTCTCATTACTCGGTGCGTTCCGCTAGCCCTAACTCAGTTGGGATTTCTTTTTGGGAATTTCTAACTGTCCTTTTCCCAATTTAGAAATACAGTATTAGGACTTTTCATTAAAAAATGCTAAACCATTTAGAGAAATAAACTTTTTTTTAAGCCCGGATGTCACAGGCTTCCTGTACTGCAGTCTTGTCACCAACCTGATTCGCAGCCAGATGACTAATGTTTCTTTTGGATCTTGTAGTCTTGGAGCAAACATGATGATTGTCATCAATTTAGTTTCAGTGTAAGAGAGCTATATAGGTATAAAAAATGTCTGACTTTAGTTAAACTAGTCAAATCTGTCTGAAATTCCCAATATGCAACTGGAAATTATTTGGCATGCCTACATGATAATCCCAATTTTTATTTAAGAAACTGATTAAATGGTTACTTGATAAGAAAGTATTTACAAGTACAGTATAATGTTTAACCAGATACAAATACATAATGTGAGGGAGAAATGTGTTGTAGTTATTATTACTATTTTTTATTATAAGATTGATGTAATAACATATCTTTTTTTCTGGTACACTGTTCTGGTACAGAGCTCCAAATTGCCTGCTCTCCTTCACACGGCTATAAATTAAAATTCTAGTATTCTATCTATATGCAGCCAGCAGTAGATATGGATGTGCCGCTGAATCTGTGAAGTTATAAGTAGGGTTGAGCGAAACGGGTCGAACATTTTCAAAAGTCGCCGACTTTTGGCGAAGTCGAGTTTCATGAAACCCGATCCGACCCCTGTGCGTGGTCGGCCATGCGGTACGCGACTTTCGCGCCAAAGTCGCGTTTCAATGACGCGAAAAGCGCCATTTCTCAGCCAATGAAGGTGAACGCAGAGTGTGGGCAGCGTGATGACATAGGTCCTGGTCCCCACCATCTTAGAGAAGGGCATTGCAGTGATTGGCTTGCTGTCTGCGGCGTCACAGGGGCTATAAAGGGGAGTTCCCGCCGACCGCCATGTTACTGCTGCTGATCTGAGCTTAGGGAGAGGTTGCTGCCGCTTCGTCAGAAGCAGGGATAGCGTTAGGCAGGGTCCATTAACCACAAAACCGCTTGTGCTGTAGCGATTTCCACTGCCCAACACCACCCTCGGTGTGCAGGGACAGTGGAAGCTCCTTTTTTTTTTTTTTTTTCCTCAGCGCTGTAGCTCATTGGGCTGCCCTAGAAGGCTCCCTGATAGTTGCATTGCTGTGTGTACGCCGCTGTGCAAACCAACTGCTTTTTTCAAAGCACAAATCCTCTTGTTCCTTCCTTTCTGCACAGCTATCTTGTTTGTTTGTCCACACTTTTTATTTAATTTGTGCATCAGTCCACTCCTTATTGCTGCCTGCCATACCTGGCTGAGATTACTGCAGGGAGATAGTAATTGAAGGACAGTTCCTTTTTTTTTTTTTTTTTTTTTGGGGGGAGATTAAGATTGACATTTCTGCTAGAGTGCCATCTCTGTCTGTGTCATCTCTCACTCAGTGGGCCATAGAAAGCCTATTTATTTTTTTGCTTGATTTGGGTTCCAAAATCTACCAGAAAAAATCACAACATCAATCAGTGGGAGAAAAATATTGGCCTCAGGGCTTGTGTGCCACTCGTTACTCCTGTGTGTGCCATCTCTCACTCAGTGGGCCATAGAAAGCCTATTAATTTTTTTGCTTGATTTGGGTTCTAAATTCTACCTGAAAAAATCAATAAATCAATCAGTGGGAGATTAATATTGGCCTTTGGGCTTGTGTGCCAGTCCTAAGCGTGCCATCTCTCTCTCTCTCTCAGATAGTGGGCCATAGAAAGCCTATTTTTTTATTATTTTATTGGGTTTATAAATTTTCCCTGAAAAAAAAAAATGGGAGATTAATATTGGCCTCTGGGCTTGTGTGCCAGTCCTGAGCGTGCCATCTCTCTCACAAATAGTGGGCCATAGAAAGCCTATTTATTTTTTGGGTTGATTTGGGTTCCTAATTCTACCTGAAAAAATCAATCAATCAATCAGTGGGAGAAAAATATTGGCCTCAGGGCTTGTGTGCCACTCCTTACTCCTGTGTGTGCCATCTCTCACTCAGTGGGCCATAGAAAGCCTATTAATTTTTTTGCTTGATTTGGGTTCTAAATTCTACCTGAAAAAATCATTAAATCAATCAGTGGGAGATTAATATTGGGCTTTGGGCTTGTGTGCCAGTCCTAAGCGTGCCATCTCTCTCTCTCAGATAGTGGGCCATAGAAAGCCTATTTATTATTATTTTTTTTATTGGGTTTATAAATTTTCCCTGGAAAAAAAAAAAATGGGAGATTAATATTGGCCTCTGGGCTTGTGTGCCAGTCCTGAGCGTGCCATCTCTCTCACAAATAGTGGGCCATAGAAAGCCTATTAATTTTTTTGCTTGATTTGGGTTCCAAAATCTACCAAAAAAAATCACTAAATCAATCAGTGGGAGATTAATATTGGCCTCTGGGCTTGTGTGCCACTCCTGACTCCTGTGTGCGTCATCTGTCACTCAGTGGGCCCTAGAAAGCCTATTTTTTGTTTTATTTGTTTTCTAAATTCTCCCTGAAACAATCATTTTATTTTCTTTGGTTTCTAAATTATTCCTGAAAAAAATCATTTTTTTTGTATTTTTTTTTCTCTC
Source organism: Ranitomeya imitator (assembly GCF_032444005.1). NCBI lineage: Eukaryota > Metazoa > Chordata > Amphibia > Anura > Dendrobatidae > Ranitomeya > Ranitomeya imitator. The sequence goes on along the minus strand of NC_091284.1, from coordinate 47,633,755 downwards.
AAGTCTCCCTGAAAAAAAAAAAAAAATCTGTGGGAGATTCATATTGCCCCTTCTGCTTGTGTGCCAGTCTTGACTCCTGGGTGTGCCATCTCTCTCTCCCCAATTGTGGGCCATAGAAAGCCTATTAATTTTTTTGCTTGATTTGGGTTCCATAATCTACCAAAAAAAATAACTAAATCAATCGGTGGTAGATTAATATTGGCCTCTGGGCTTGTGTGCCACTCCTGACTCCTGTGTGCGTCCTCTCTCACTCAGTGGGCCCTACAAAGCCTTTTTTTTTTTCCTAAATTCTCCCTGAAACAATCATTTCATTTTATTTGTTTTATAAATTCTTCTGTAAAAAATAATTTTTTTTTAATTTTTTATTTTTCTGAAGTCTCCCTTTTAAAAAAAACAAACACAAATCAGTGGGAGATAAATATTTACATTTGCGCTTCAGTGACAGTCCTGCGTGTGTGCCATCTCATTTGTTGCCAACAACAACAGAGTGTGTAACATTGTGGCTGATTTTCGTTGTGGTCTCACCCACCTGTAAAGCGGTAGCTAAATCATACTGAAGTTATAGCTCACCGTGTAAGTTGTGTGACAGCAACAAATACCGTTCGTTTGGTAACGTTTTTAAAACAATGAGGAAGTCTGGTGGAAGAGGTCGTGGCCGGGGGCGTTCATTGTCAGCTGGTAATGAGGGTAGTGGTAGTGGTGGAGCATCAGCTGGTCGTGGGAAAAAAAATATTGCACCTAAGTCTGGAGCTGTGGAGCTAGGTTCGTCGTCTGGCTACACAAGGCCTCGAACGCTCCCTTTTCTGGGAGTAGGAAAACCGCTTTTAAAGCCGGAGCAGCAAGAGCAAGTTTTGGCTTATCTTGCTGACTCAGCCTCTAGCTCTTTTGCCTCCTCTCGTGAAACTGGTAAATGTCAAAGCAGCGCGTCGTTAGTGGATGTTCACGGTCAGGGACAAGTCACTTCCTTGTCCTCTTCAGCAAAAACAACAACAGAGAAGAATGCAGCAGGCGACACAACGGGTTACTCCATGGAGCTCTTTACACATACCGTCCCTGGCTTAGAAAGTGAAGCAGTTAACAGTCCATGCCCATTACAAGTTGAATCTGACATGGAGTGCACTGATGCACAGCCACAGCCAGACTACTATCCTGGTCCTTTGACTCAGACCACAACATTGCCATCGCAGGGTGCTGATCAAGAATCAGACCCTGATGAGACTATGTTGCCCCATCACGAACGATATACCACCGACCGACACGGTGACACAGACGAAGTTGCACACGAGCTACAAGAAGAGGTAATAGATGACCCAGTTCTTGACCCCGATTGGCAGCCATTGGGGGAACAGGGTGCAGGCGGCAGCAGTTCTGAAGTGGAGGAGGAGGGGCCGCAGCAGGCATCAACATCGCAACAGGTTCCATCTGCCGGGCCCGTATCTTGCCCAAAACGCGTGGCAAAGCTAAAACCTGTTGGAGGACAGCGTGGCCATCCGGTTAAAGCTCAGTCTGCAATGCCTGAAAAGGTATCCGATGCTAGAAAGAGTGCAGTCTGGCATTTTTTTAAACAACATCCAATTGATCAGCGCAAAGTCATCTGTCAAAAGTGTTCAACTACCTTAAGCAGAGGACAGAATCTGAAAAGTCTCAATACAAGTTGCATGCATAGACATTTAACCACCATGCATTTGCAAGCCTGGACTAACTACCAAACGTCCCTTAAGGTTGTAGCACCCTCGGCCAATGAAGCTAGTCAGCAACACAACATCCCTTCCGGCAGTGTAGGGCCACCATTTTCCGCACCACCTGCAGTATCTGTGCAGGTTTCTTTGCCAGGCCAAAGCCGTCAGGGTCAGGGAATCACCAGTTTCGTAGTAAGAAACACTGCATCTAGGGCAACGGTGGCAACAATACCATCTCCCACCGTCTCTCAGTCTGCCATGTCCACCGGCACCCCCGCTAGTTCCACGATCTCCAGCTCTCCAGTCCAGCTCACCCTACATGAGACTATGGTTAGAAAAAGGAAGTACTTAGCCTCGCATCCGCGTACACAGGGTTTGAACGCACACATAGCTAGACTAATCTCGTTAGAGATGATGCCCTACCGGTTAGTTGAAAGCGAAGCTTTCAAAGCCCTGATGGACTACGCTGTACCACGCTACGAGCTACCCAATCGACACTTTTTTTCCAGAAAAGCCATCCCAGCCCTCCACCAGCATGTTAAAGAGCGCATCGTCCATGCACTCAGGCAATCTGTGAGCACAAAGGTGCACCTGACAACAGATGCATGGACCAGTAGGCATGGCCAGGGACGTTACGTGTCCATCACGGCACACTGGGTAAATGTGGTGGATGCAGGGTCCACAGGGGACAGCAAGTTTGGGACAGTTCTGCCTAGCCCACGGTCTAGGAAACAATTGGCTGTAGCCGTTCGCACCCCCTCCTCCTCCTCTTCGTCCTCCTGCAGAAGCGAGAGCTCGTCCACAGACCGCAGTCGCACAACCACTCCATCCGCAGCTGCCACTGTTGCACACCAGGTCTCCCATTATGGGGCAGCTACTGGCAAACGTCAGCAGGCTGTATTGGCTATGAAGTGTTTGGGCGACAACAGACACACCGCGGAAGTTCTGTCCGAGTTCTTGCAGAAAGAAACGCAGTCGTGGCTGGGCACTGTAGATCTTGAGGCAGGCAAGGTAGTGAGTGATAACGGAAGGAATTTCATGACTGCCATCTCCCTTTCCCAACTGAAACACATTCCTTGCCTGGCTCACACCTTAAACCTGGTGGTGCAGTGCTTCCTGAAAAGTTATCCGGGGTTATCCGACCTGCTCCTCAAAGTGCGTGGACTTTGCTCACATATCCGCCGTTCGCCCGTACACTCCAGCCGTATGCAGACCTATCAGCGTTCTTTGAACCTTCCCCAGCATCGCCTAATCATAGACGTTGCAACAAGGTGGAACTCAACACTGCACATGCTTCAGAGACTGTGTGAACAGAGGCGGGCTGTTATGTTTTTGTGGGAGGATACACATACACGGGCAGGCAGTAGGATGGCAGACATGGAGTTGTCAGGTGTGCAGTGGTCGAAGATTCAAGACATGTGTCAAGTCCTTCAGTGTTTTGAGGAATGCACACGGCTAGTTAGTGCAGACAACGCCATAATAAGCATGAGCATCCCCCTAATGCGTCTGCTGATGCAAAGTTTGACGCACATAAAGGATCAGGCGTCTGCAGCTGAGGAAGAGGAAAGCCTTGATGACAGTCAGCCATTGTCTGGCCAGGGCAGTGTACAGGACGAGGTAGCGGGCGAAGAGGAGGAGGAGGACGAGGAGGATGATGGGGATGATTATATTTTTAATGAGGAAGCTTTTCCGGGGCCACTGGAAATTGGTGGCGCGGCAAGGCCGGGTTCTGGTTTTTTGAGGGACACAAGTGACGTGGATTTGCCTGAAACTGCCCCTCAGCCAAGCACAACCGCAGATTTGAGAACTGGAACTTTGGCCCACATGGCGGATTATGCCTTACGTATCCTCAAAAGGGACACACGCATAACTAAAATGATGAATGATGACGATTACTGGTTGGCCTGCCTCCTTGATCCTCGCTATAAAGGCAAATTGCAAAATATAATGCCACATGAGAACTTGGAACTAATATTAGCAACCAAACAATCAACTCTTGTTGACCGTTTGCTTCTGGCATTCCCTGCACACAGCGCCCGTGATCGTTCTCACACGAGCTGCAGGGGCCAGCAGACCAGAGGAGTTAGAGGGGCAGAAATCAGAAGTGGCGTTGGCCAGAGGGGTTTTCTGACCAGGTTGTGGAGTGATTTTGCTATGACCGCAGACAGGACAGGTACTGCAGCATCAATTCAAAGTGACAGGAGACAACATTTGTCCAGTATGGTTACAAACTATTTTTCATCCCTTATCGATGTTCTCCCTCAACCGTCATTCCCATTTGATTACTGGGCATCAAAATTAGACACCTGGCCAGAATTGGCAGAATATGCATTGTAGGAGCTTGCTTGCCCGGCAGCTAGTGTCCTATCAGAAAGAGTATTCAGTGCTGCAGGTTCAATACTAACAGAAAAAAGGACTCGTCTGGCTACCCAAAATGTAGATGATCTAACCTTCATTAAAACCACAACTGGATTTCGAAATCTTTTGCCCCACCTTGCCCGGCTGACACCTAGCTTTCCTATGAAAAGGTCTTGCCTGTGGACTATTCTGAATGCCTTTTCCAATCTCGTAATTTTCTGCACCTGATTGTCCAGCATACGACATGTTTACACCTCACTAAATGGCCAAACTCCCCACACGGGGCCGTGGTATCGACACTTGGCGACAGCACCCGTGAGAGTGCAGTTTGTCTGAAGAGGTGGGTGAGCCCGCTTTTGGTCGACGGCACTGCCACTGGGTCCCTCCTAGTACAATAAAGTGTCTCTGGCGGTGGTGGTGCGCACCCAACGTCAGACACAACGTTGTAATATGAGGGGCCCTGGGCCTGTACCGCCGGCCACAAGACAGTTTCCCCCCACCCCAGCTCAAACAGTGCTCTACCACTTGCAAAATTATCTCACAGCTCCACCAATGTTTAGTCTATGCGCTGACATCCTTCAATGCCTGCCACTGACAATACCATTGTATTGACATTTTTGTTATGTTAGGCCTTCGATGCCTGTCTGTGGTCACTCCTTCCACTAGGCCTCCACTGACCACACCACTGCTGCCCGTGTACCCCTGGAACCAATTTAAAATTGCCTACAGCCATGTGTTATTATTTTAGGCCTTCGATGCCTGTCTGCGGTCACTCCTTCCACTAGGCCTCCACTGACCACACCACTGCTGCCCGTGTACCCCTGGAACCAATTTAAAATTGCCTACAGCCATGTGTTATTATTTTAGGCCTTCGATGCCTGTCTGCGGTCACTCCTTCCACTAGGCCTCCACTGACCACACCACTGCTGCCCGTGTACCCCTGGAACCAATTTAAAATTGCCTACAGCCAGCCCAATTTTTTTATTTTAGGCCTTCGATGCCTGTCTGCGGTCCATTCTTTCAACTACTACTACACTGACCAGGGCACTGCTGCCCGTGTACCCCTGGAACCAACATCAGAAAATATAAAAATAAGTATTTTGCTTATAAAAAAGAAAATACTGGAGAGATATCACATGCAGACATTTTAACATTAAAAACAAACACACAACTAAAATCTGGTACAGTACTAAAAATGGCCACCAGCTACAATTACTTTCTCCTGCAAGTAGTTAACTGAAAGGTTTTTTAAATTGAAAACACACATATGGCATCCACCGAGTGTTGTCCTGTCGCGTCTTCTTTATATTATTGCCGAGAAGATGCAAAACAATGAAAATAATAAAATCATTAATTACCAAAATAATAGAGAAAGTCAACACCACATTGCAAATAAACATTCATTCCAAATAAAGAAGCAGGGCGCGTCCGAGGGTGAGTATATACCTAATAAGAATATAATCACCCTCGGACGCGCAATGCTTATTTCCAACAGCCTTCCTTCCTAAGAATCAGCCCTTCCGTGGTGTAGAGAGACGTTGTATTACACTCCAAGGTGTTCCCCAGGTTGCCTTTCCTGAGCTTCGATCTTCCGGCTCTCGTTTAGTAGTTGTTGGAAACTACTCTGCATTAGGCCTTCAAATTGGGTATGGGGTGTAGAGAGATGGTGTGTTCCACTCCAAGGTGTTCCCCAGGTTGCCTTTCCTGAGCTTCGATCTTCCGGCTCTCGTTTAGTAGTTCTTGGAAACTACACTGCATTAGGCCTTCAAATTGGGTATGGGGTGTAGAGAGAGGGTGTGTTACACTCCAAGGTGTTCCCCAGGTTGCCTTTCCTGAGCTTCGATCTTCATGCTCTCGTTTAGTAGTTGTCGGAAACTACGCTGCATTAGGCCTACAAATTGGGTATGGGGTGTAGAAAGAGGGTTTGTTACACTCCAAGGTGTTCCCCAGGTTGCCTTTCCTGAGCTTCGATCTTCCGGCTCTCGTTTAGTAGTTGTTGGAAACTACGCTGCATTAGGCCTTCAAATTGGGTATGGGGTGTAGAGAGAGGGTGTGTTAAACTCCAAGGTGTTCCCCAGGTTGCCTTTCCTGAGCTTCGATCTTCCGGCTCTCGTTTAGTAGTTCTTGGAAACTACACTGCATTAGGCCTTCAAATTGGGTATGGGGTGTAGAGAGAGGGTGTGTTACACTCCAAGGTGTTCCCCAGGTTGCCTTTCCTGAGCTTCGATCTTCCGGCTCTCGTTTAGTAGTTCTTGGAAACTACACTGCATTAGGCCTTCAAATTGGGTATGGGGTGTAGAGAGAGGGTGTGTTACACTCCAAGGTGTTCCCCAGGTTGCCTTTCCTGAGCTTCGATCTTCATGCTCTCGTTTAGTAGTTGTCGGAAACTACGCTGCATTAGGCCTACAAATTGGGTATGGGGTGTAGAGAGAGGGTTTGTTACACTCCAAGGTGTTCCCCAGGTTGCCTTTCCTGAGCTTCGATCTTCCGGCTCTCGTTTAGTAGTTGTTGGAAACTACGCTGCATTAGGCCTTCAAATTGGGTATGGGGTGTAGAGAGAGGGTGTGTTACACTCCAAGGTGTTCCCCAGGTTGCCTTTCCTGAGCTTCGATCTTCCGGCTCTCGTTTAGTAGTTCTTGGAAACTACACTGCATTAGGCCTTCAAATTGGGTATGGGGTGTAGAGAGAGGGTGTGTTACACTCCAAGGTGTTCCCCAGGTTGCCTTTCCTGAGCTTCGATCTTCCGGCTCTCGTTTAGTAGTTGTTGGAAACTACACTGCATTAGGCCTTCAAATTGGGTATGGGGTGTAGAGAGAGGGTGTGTTACACTCCAAGGTGTTCCCCAGGTTGCCTTTCCTGAGCTTCGATCTTCCGGCTCTCGTTTAGTAGTTCTTGGAAACTACACTGCATTAGGCCTTCAAATTGGGTATGGGGTGTAGAGAGAGGGTGTGTTACACTCCAAGGTGTTCCCCAGGTTGCCTTTCCTGAGCTTCGATCTTCCGGCTCTCGTTTAGTAGTTCTTGGAAACTACACTGCATTAGGCCTACAAATTGGGTATGGGGGGGAGAGAGATGGTGTGTTACACTCCAAGGTGTTCCCCAGGTTTCCTTGCCATTGCTTCGGTCTTCCGACTCTCGTTTAGTAGTTGTAGAAAAGTACACTGCATTAGGCCTACAAAATGGGTATGGGGTGGAGAGAGATGGTGTGTTGCACTCCAAGGTGTTCCCCAGGTTGCCTTTCCTGAGCTTCTATCTTCAGGCTCTCATTAAATTGTGGTTAAATGGAACAACTGCATTTGGCGTACTAGTTGGTTTGGGGCCTACTATCGGTGTCTGCCACTCCTTGCTGTTCTCCTGGTTTCCTGTCCTGAAATTCCATTTTCAGGCTCTCGTTAAGTAGTTGTTAATGTTAGACTGCATTTGGCCTACTAGTTGGGTTGGGGCCTACTATCGGTGTCTGCCACTCCTTGCTGTTCTCCTCCACTGAACAAAGCTGTGCCGCCTGTTTACTACGGTTGCCAATTTTGAACTGCATTTCGACTACTTACTGATTTGGCCCTACTCTGTGTCAGCCTCTCATTCCAGTTGTCCTCCACTGCAATGCCCCCTGGTTATTCCTGTGTTACCAATTTTGAACTGCATTTAGCCCACTTTATTCTTTGGGCCTATATCTGTGTTTCCACTTCATCGTGCCCATTGCCCAGCCAGTGATAGATGAGTCTGCTGGTACATTGACCCATAACGCAACATTCCCCGTGCATGCTACACAACAACATTGTGACCCTGCTGAAAGTCAGGTTGCTCTTCCCGCATACCATTCCACCTTACACGGGGACAAAGAGGAAGGTGCAGATGAAAGTGCAGGTTCCTTCATCAGGTGGGGGGAGGAATACTAGTTGGCGACGTCACTGGCACAGGGCCTCTCATAGTACGCAAAAGTGTTGCTGCCGGTGGGAGGCGCCCCCGCCGTGCAAACACACCGCTGTACTTTGAGGGGCCCTGTGCCAGTGCCAATGCCAACAAGTGGGCCCCCCCTGCTTGCTCAGGATCACAGCACTTGCAAAGTTGAAATACTTACCTCTCCCTGCTCCACTGCCGTGACGTGGTCCAGATTTCCTGGGCCCACTAATTACTTGAACCAGCCCTACCCCACACAACTTTAGCCAAATGACCCCCAATTTCAAATGCCTTCCAATTATTATAAGGTAAATTACGCTTGACAAGCTTCATTAAGAAGAATGGATGGTTTTGACATTAAAATGGGCACTCTAGGTGTTTTCCTGGCCCCCACTCACTGCCGACTATGCTGCCCCATTGACTTGCATTGGGTTTCGTGTTTCGGTCGATCCCGACTTTACGTCATAATCGGCCGATTTCACTCGACCCGACTTTTGAGATAGTCGGGTTTCGCGAAACCCGGCTCGACTCTAAAAAGGTCAAGGTCGCTCAACTCTAGTTATAAGCAGTACAGATGAATAAATCAATGTGAGTCAAATCCAACTACCGTCAAATGCTTTGTGATTAACTGACAGCCGAATTCAGCAAAATAATAGGCAGATGGCCAAAAATTTGCTGGAAAATAGAAGGCCAAAAATCTTAAATTGACTGTTCCTTGGCTCTTTCCTTACTAGTCTCACCACCAGTCCTCCAATAGAAGACAGAAGATCTAAAAGCCTATCTTCTTTTTTTTTCTCTACCTTTTGTTCCGAACCTCTGTCCGCTTCCGGTTTGGACATCCATTGACTAAAACCCTTAACGTTGCACAGAGTAAGAAGAATGTCATTAACGTAACGTGCATTATGTCAGACATGATTGCATGCAGTTGTCGTGGGGCTTTTGTGTATGAAAGACGATGCTGCCCAGACAAACTATAGAAAACAAAAGATAGAGTAGTTGATCGTAGGACTAGCAGAGATGGGAAAGGTATGGTGAGGGCTCAAGATAATGGAGTATAAGAGGCTTTTTTTTATCACTTTCTTGAATAAATTTGATTTGCATTGTATTTTTTAAAAGCAAATCAAATATATCCCCTGTAGCGAGTGACTATGCCTGAAATAAATTTTGGGGAATTTTCTCAACTTAATAAGCAGTAAATTCTCCCCGTGGTAGCAGTAGACAGTACTTTGAGATCTAAAAGAGTTATTTCAAAATAGAAAATTATGACAAATTGCCAACATATACTCAATGATTGGTTAGTTGAGGTTCTCTCGCTAGGATCAATCACCACCAATGGCTGTTTGGCCACTAGACATTTTTATCGCTGAGTGCAGGAAAAGGCTCAAGTCAGTTGACCAACAAAGTATTTTCTGCCCATGTTGGAATAACGAGCCAGAGTAAGTGGTAAACTGTTGTTGGATTTGGTACAGATTTTGAGCCCCTTAGGGTAAATACATCTGCTGTTATCCGTCAAAGGGTCCCCATGTTTCATTTTGCACATTGGGCTTCTGCTCTCTATGATGACTGGAAGAGTTAAGAGCTGAGTCGTTGGCATGCTCCTCTCCTGTGTAGTTGGTGCTTAAAACAACAACAGACCAAGCATTGTCATAGTAGACAGTAAGCCAAGGCATTTTTGAAAGACAAATGGAACCATTGATTAAAAATTGTCATTTGGATCCCGCTCAAGAAGTTGGAAAGTTCCCACCACAAGGGATATGTTGCTGCACTCTCAAGCCAGTTGAACTTCAGTGTTCCATTAACAGAGATGATCTGTGAGATCCTACTATAGATAAGTTACTACAAAGGAGTCACAAGACTTGGAGAGAGCACACGATGAACCAATAATAATAAATAAGAATAAAGGACTGGTAGTAAGATTTAAATACATTATTGTTCCAATAATTGCAGCAGATTGTTGCCAAAGACTGTTCATGCCACAGTTCCAGAGCTAATGAGCATCTTTGCTCTGAATCTGTTATGCACTTATGACTTGATGTTTTTATTGGGCTGTGATTCAATACCTAATCCTTCCCCAGAATCATGCCTTGAAGCTCCTAGACCCAATACAAAATCTGTCATATAACACCCCTTATGCTATTTATATTCCCTTTGTTTTAATATATTGAAATATCTAACACAATGGTCTTAATTTGACAGCTTTTTTTGTCATCTCTAGCTATGTCTCTGAGTGAACAGTATAATATGTGAATATCCCTTTAATAAACATAAAGTCCCTTATATTAGTAGTATACTCACCAGCCACCGTCTTCAGCTCTTCACTGCATTGTACTGGTCTTGCAGCACCACTTTGTGATTGCAACATCTGATTGACTGGAAGTCAGAAATCACAAGCTCTCAATGATGCAAGGCTAGGGTCACAAGAGTATATAACAAATTGGTCCTATTGTCATCCAGAAAAGCGGGGCAATTATTTTTCTCACTTGTCATCCATTTTTTTTTACTCAGCAGTTATTAATCTCTTACAGGACCATTTACAGTTTCCCATCTTACAGAATGGGAAGAGGGGAGAGAGGCACACTTTTCTCTCCCCTTGATAAAGCGATCAGCGAAACGCGCATCGGGGTTTCAGTGATTGAGGACGAGCGGACAATATGGGTACGTATTAGTTACTACTTTGATTTACTCCTGCATGAACTTTGCACTATGCACTTTAAGGCCTTTGTTATGGCTCTCTATGCTTACTAAAATAATCATGCCTTATACACTATCCCAGAGCCTGAGTATATTCACTTCCTCCATCCTGTTTGTGCACTTTGCTTGAGTAAAAATCCTTCCTCTTAAACTCTTATTTTATCTATATGTAGCATTTGTATTATATGTAATTCAATAAAATTTGTTATCTTTTTACCTTCTCTCTTTGAGTGGTGTGTTAAGGTATGTTTGTACCTGTTTATTGGGTTTAGAATTGCCTTGCTTGCATTAAAATCAGATGCCACACTAATAACCTAAATGGCATCCAATTGTTTTCTCTCACTCATCTGATTTCGGAGCCTGCTGCAATTTTTTTCCTCACGCTAAATGCAACTGAGAAAAAAATGCATATCTGCACTGTCTCATTCAATTACATTGGTCCAATTGTTATCCCTTTTTTTTATCGGATTGCACATTTCCAATTTATGCTCTCGTTTTAGCCAACCCTAAGTCTTTGAGAGCCTCATTCTGGCCTTGTTCGCTAGACTTACATGGAGTAGTGACTTAAAACGCACCCAGCAAACACTAAAGTGATCTGGCAGGTCACTACCTCAGAAGGCCGATTGGGGTAAGGGTGCACAACCTTTTTGGTCTAAGGGCCGCAATACCATACTGCACCAATCCAAAAGGCAGCAAAAAATGTAAAGGGGTATTTACATGTATAAATCACCAGAACCACCATCAGTACATTAATATATCATACAAAAATTGAACGGAACGGATGGCACTCACCGGTTAAAAAAACTTCTTCCAATATTTTAAAACATCAGCATCGGGAAGATGGGAGCAGGAGTGGAATGGACGACAGCCGTTTCGCGCTGCAGTTGCATTTCTACTGGTCACACAGGTGAGTGAGACTGACATCACCTCTTAACAGAGGGAGGCAGCTAAACCCCACCCCATCAGTTCCTTTCAATTTTTGTATCCATTGTGGCTATTTCTTTGGAGTGGAACCCCGACTCACCGAACACTTGATGCTGTATATATGCTTGCAGCATCAGTTCATGCAGTTACCTGTGCACTGAGTGGACTTCCCCGCTGTGCGGATTAACACTTTGTTGGAACTTTAATATATCGCCAGAACCATGCTTTTAGATTTTGAGGAGGGTTTGGAGAGATTCTGCTCAGTTTCTGCATAATCTTTACAAATTCTCCTCATAATCTCAAAACTCAAAGTTTTGCATTGTCATGAAGTGTATCATGAAGTGTGTTTTGGATTGCTACATGTGAACAAGATCACAACTTGTCAGCATAAGCATGTAGTATCAAAACCATTGTCAGTACATGAATGCAGTATTAAGACCAGTTTCAGTAAATTAATACTGCTCCAGAACCAGTGTCAGTGCGTGAATGCAGCATCAGAACCACCATTAGTACATGAATGCAGCACCAGAACCACCGTTAGTACATGAATGCAGCGACAGAACCACCGTCGGTACATAAATGCAGCACCAGAACCACCGTTAGTACATGAATACAGCGACAGAACCACCATCACTACATGAATGCAGCACCAGAACCACCGTTAGTACATGAATGCAGCGACAGAACCACCGTCATTACATGAATGCAGCACCAGAACCACCGTTAGTACATGAATGCAGCGACAGAACCACCATTAGTACATGAGTGCAGTGACAGAACCACCGTCAGTACATGAATGCAGCACCAGAACCACCGTTAGTACATGAATGCAGCGACAGAACCACCGTCAGTACATGAATGCATTGCTACAATCACCATCAGTACATGAATGCAGCATCAGAACTACCATATGTCAGGTAATGTCAGGTCACTCCCTTATATAGTGTAATTGTATTGCTTGAACCTACAATTCACAGTATATCTAGAACAATAGTAAGGAGATGCTGCTAGTTGACAGTCCCTCTCTGCAACATCCCCCACACACAGCCCTTCTCCATAATGTTCCCTCACACTGCCCCTCTCCATAATTTCACCTTCACACATTTCCCCTTTCCATAATGCCCCCCTGAACTGCACCTTTCTGTAATATCTCTCCCAGACGGCCTCTCTGCATAAAGTCCCTACTGTACACTATAAGTTGCATATGTTGTGCAAGCCTGTATTAGGGGCATGGAAATTACATTGGTGGCACCACTCTCGTGGTAACATAAAGCAAAAGTTGCTGTAGTGGCGCTTTAAGGTTGGATATCATCTCGAATTTAGAAATATTCATAGATTATACAACAAAGTAAACTTTTGTTATTCTTGGTAAAACAGCCCTTCAAGGTGACATTCAGCAGTAAGCCAAAACAAATTGAGCAAACCAAGACATTTACAAAAATAGAGCTGAAATAAGCGGAGGTGTAAATGTAACATGAAACAATTCAATACATTTCAAGAGAACAAATTGTCATTATTACCCAATGCCAAACATTCTTTACGGCTTCCTGCCTCCTAGATATTTGCATTAATGTAGAGACTGAAAAGAATATTAGCCCACATTGCTCTACTTTACCACTTGCTTGTACATTGAAATGATTTCAAAATATAGCTGGCACATTAAAGTAAGTCAGTCGTTAGTAGTCCTGGCACCGACTCAGCTCCTGGCAGGACTGGTTGTGCTCTTTTGTGCTTTCATTTATTAAATGCTCTACTTATTGCAGCCAATAGCTGTGCCAGCTGACAGATATGGGTGTGAGTGACAGATAAATGAGCAGATGCTGAATTAACAAGGATTATATTTTGAAATTATGAGAGATATTTATACATTTTAAAGCTTTGAGAAAAACAATGTTCATCATATAGAACAATTTTTGTGTGGAAGTGTTTCTTTTTATTTTATATGCTAATTGCCTCTTCGGAGAAAAAGAGGACTTAAACTCTATAGCGCCACCTGTTGGAAGTAGCGATCCTACAAGTCACAATCAACCCTTTAACGAGTCGTGCAATATGACTTAGGATAAAAGCCAAATCAGTATCTCAATTCGCAGACACGGTGTTTCGGGCTGTTGGCCCTCGTCAGTGCGAAGCATGAGAACTAATTAATTTGCTTTAAAAATGAAAAATTGTAATGGAAAAAACAGTAGTTGAAACATTTTATAGTAACAGAATAATTAAAACATATCAGTCGTATGATTGAAAATGTAATCCAGATACACATCCATATATAGCATGTGATACCTGTGCTATTTTTTCTATCTATGTATCTATCTATAGTATACATGATAATTAGAATACCAAGAAGTGAGAAAGCAGGGTTAGGGCTTATGCCATCCATGATTTTGACTAATAGCACTTGTATCGAAGTTAGTCCATGGTGCCAGCGTCAGATTGGCCTGGCGGGACACCGGATGATATTGTGGTGGACCCTGGGTCTTCAGGGGGCCTGCAAACTGGATATAGAGATGGCCTGTAGGCAACCGTGGTTGTTAGAATGACCACAGGCCTATGAGAGTCTGTGCAATTCATCACGCTTCCACTACCCTGCCCATTCATAGAGGGGAAAAGGTTTCTTCTCACCTACCTGCGCTACCCAGGTATCAGCTGGCTATCTCATATCTGGTGCAATGGCTAAAATGATGGCGGCTGCATTTTAACGTCACTGGTATGCTCCACATACCGACGCACAGCCTCTGATAGGTCAAAGGTAGTGATGAGCGAGTATACTCGTTGCTTGGGTTTTCCGAGTACGCTCGGGTGATCTCCGAGTATTTGTTAGAGCTCGGAGATTTAGTTTTCCTTGCCTCGGCTGCATGATTTAAAGCTGCTGGACAGCCTGTACACATGTCGGAATTCCCTAACAAACAGGCATTCCTCACATATATTCAGCCTGGCAAACAGCCATAAATCATTCAGCTGCGGCAAGAAAAACTAAATCTCCGAGCACTAACAAATACTCGGAGAGCACCCGAGCATGCTCGGGAAAACCCGAGCAACGAGTATACTCGCTCATCACTAGTCAAAGGCCATTTTATTGACCGTGCCAGATATGAAGCCACAAGAGGATGTCAGGGAAGCACAGGAACGTGAGAAGAATGTTTCCCCCCCCCCCCCCGTGAATGGGCAGGGTAGTGGACATAGGGGCTCAGGATGGGGCAGTCTAAAAATATTGTTATTATCGTTTAATTGAAAGTATTCAATAAGTTTCTCAGTAAATTTCAATCGAGTTTCTTCAAGTAACAACAAAGATGTTCTTAAGTTTCCACTTTGGCCTCATTTACTACCTAGAGTTTTTACCACGAGTTATTGGCGCATGATCAGACCACAAATTCTGAACAATCTCAGTCTTGCATATTAGATGATCAAGTGCAGTACAAACAAAAATGGACTAAATTCTAAAGTACCAACCGCAGCAGTTTGATAAAAGTGCACAGACCTTTGTTCAACCTTTACCATAGCACCAAACACCATAGTCTCAAAGCTTTAAAGGTTAAAAGTAGTTCACGTAGGATGGGCCTCACTATTTTCATTTTTAAGCTACATCTCAGTGATATTTGCACTCCCTGAAACCTCCATGGCTGCATCAACTACCAAGTTAAGATATTTAATAAATAACGTGTGCTCCCCTAAATGCCTCGAAACTCCTCAATACTAGTTTGAAAATTTGCAATTACCCAGTATTAGCTGAATAAATGTTATCCCTTCTGTATCGCTGACTAGTGAGCAGCATGATATTGTACAGTGCCTTGCAAAAGTATTCACCCCTTGGCTTTTTAGCTATTTTGTTACATTACAACCAGTGTTTAAATGTTTTTGTAATCCGATTTGTTTATGATGCATCAGCATTACATAGTCTAAATTGGCGAAGTGATAAAAATATAGGCAAACATTTAATTTATAAGATCAAATAACTAAAAATTGCCATGTGCATATGCATTCACCCCTTTTGCGAAGAAGCCCCTAAAATTTCTGGTGTAAGCAATTACATTCATAAGTCACATGCTTAGTGAAAGGAAGTCCACCTGTGTGCAATCCAAGTGTCACATGGTCTATCAGTATATAGAGTGGCTTGCAAAAATATAATTCCCCCCTGGCATTTTTCATGCTTTGCTACCTCACAACCTGGAATTTCAGTTTTTTTTTAGGGTCTGCATCAGTTCATGTAAAGAGCATGGCTACAACTGTGAATATTTAGTTTTCTTTTTATTGTGATGCAATCAACAAATAAGACAAAATAACTGAAAACTTCTGTGTCAATAAGTATTCACTCCCTAAAGTCAGTACTTTTGTAGAGGCTCCTTTTGCAGCAATTACAGCTGGAAGTCACTTTGGATACATCTTCGTGCCACTAGGATTTTTGTCCATTCCTCAAGGCAAAACTGCTCCAGCTCCTTCAAGTTAGATGGTTTTATCCGGTGAACATCAATCTTCAAGTCTGACCACAGATTTGATTAAAGTCTGGCCTTTGACTAGGCCACTCCAAAACATTTAAACGTTTCTCCTTAAACCACTTGAGTGTTGCTTTATCCGTATGCTTTGGGTCTGTGGGTCAAGGTTACCTTTGGACTCTATGCTGCCTCTCTGTTTATTCCATTACTTGCCCGGGCTGAGAGTTTTGGTGAATGGCCCTCTCTTGGAAGGTTCATTATGGTACTATGTTCTTTCCATTTCCATTACTATGGTGCTCCGTTGGATCATCTGAGATTGGGATATTGTTTTATAACCCAATCTTGACTTGTACTTCTTAACAACTTTGTCCATGACACGTTTGGAGGTCTCCTTGGTTGTCATGGTGTTGTTTGGTTATTTTTGCCTCTTGCTTAAAGGTGTTACAGTCTCTGGGTGGGAACCGCAGCACTCTGACCTTTGGTTACGAGCTTACCACCGATTAGAGCCGATGTTTTCTCACTCTGTCACACAGATGACAGCATGGGAAAAGCCGGATGTTCGAGCCCCCTAATCTATTGAATGGGGTCCGGGTCTGGATTTTTGTACCATTCTAGTACCTGAACCAAACTTTTTTTTAAATGCTTGGCCTAACCTGATGAACCTGAACATCCATGGGTCGACTCATCACTAGACATGACCAGATCATTTCATGGAGGACTGAGTTTGAGGCAAATTTCCTGAAACTCGCAGTTCCACTAAAATTCTGACACTTTGCTTGATATTGCATTTGCAAAAAAATGCACGGCTATAATTTAGGTTACTTATTTAGGTCAAGGAAGTGGTAAAACCATCAGAGAAAGCTAATATTAACCTTACCACTCACCTGCCATCCAGTCCTTTTTCCATTGCTGTTTTGCAATGCATCTTCAGCCTCTTCACTGTAGTCCAGCAATTCCAGCTATGATCAGACAGTGGAGGTCACTGAGCATCACAGGGTTTCCTCGCCTTACAATGCGCAGTGACTGGACCAGAAGTCCTGGCCTATAGTAAAGAGGATGGAGGTGCAACGCTTAACGGCAGGTAGAAGAAGACTGGACAACTGGCAGCAAGCAGCTGGAGAAATGAGAAGTGAGATATTAGTTTTTTTATTTACATGCTCCATTTATTATGTTCTGGGGTCTGGAGAGGCCCCAAAACATAATAAATAACATTCAATTTACTGTTAATTCACTTAATTTTTGGTGAAAATTTGTCAAAGCCGGAGGATTTAAGTCCCAAAATATCCACTCACCACTGCTCTTCACCAGTGTCATATATGATGAGACAGATAGCAGCCATAAAAACTGCTTCACTATATTTAATTAGACATGGGTCTAGTCTGGTGGTACCTTTTGTGGTCTAATATCAGTCTTGCCACTTTTAGAAGATTTCATGGGAAAAAGTAATATGAATAGATTGAATGTCGGAGCAGGTGTAGGTAGATCCTTCCTTGAGAATGAATAGTTTTATAGGGAATCTCCAAATTTGACAAGTGTTGGCATTGCGTAAAGCATCAGTCACCTTTTTTAACCCCTTCATGACCTTGTGATTTTCCGCTTTTCCGTGTTCATTTTTCACTCCCCTCCTCCCAATAACTTTTTTATTTTTCTGTCAATATGGCCATGTGAGGGCTTAGTTTTTTGCGGGACGAGTTGTACTTTTGAACGACATCATTGGTTTTACCATGACGTGTACTAGAAAGTAAAAAAAAAAATTCCAAGTGCGGTGAAATTGCAAAAAAAGTGCAATACCATGCGTGTTTTTTGCTTGGCTTTTTTGCTAGGTTCAGTAAATTCTAAAACTGACCTGCCAGCATGATTCTTCAGGTCAGTACGAGTTAATAGACTCCAAACATGTCTAGGTTTTTATCTAAGTGGTGAAAAAAATTCCAAACTTTGCTACAAAAAAAAAGATTGCGCCATTTTCCGATACCCGTAGCGTCTCCATGTTTCGTGATTTGGGGTCGGGTGAGGGCTTATTTTTTGCATGCCGAGCTGATGTTTTTAGTGATACCATTTTGGTGCAGATACGTTCTTTTGATCGCCCGTTATTGCATTTTAATACATTGTTGAAGCGACCACAAAAACGTAATTTTGGCATTTCGAATTTTTTTCCTGCTACGCCGTTTAGCGATCAGGTTAATCATTTCTTTTTATTGATAGATCGGGCGATTCTGAACGCGGCAATACCAAATATCTGTAGGTTTGATTTTATTTTTATTGTTTTATTTTGAATGGGCGAAAAGGGGGTGTTAGGGTTGGCGGAACGCACCGAGATTGTATACAGTGGGGCAAAAAAGTATTTAGTCAGTCAGCAATAGTGCAAGTTCCACCACTTAAAAAGATGAGAGGCGTCTGTAATTTACATCATAGGTAGACCTCAACTATGGGAGACAAACTGAGAAAAAAAAATTCAGAAGATCACATTGTCTGTTTTTTAATCATTTTATTTGCATATTATGGTGGAAAATAAGTATTTGGTCAGAAACAAAATTTCATCTCAATACTTTGTAATATATCCTTTGTTGGCAATGACAGAGGTCAAACGTTTTCTGTAAGTCTTCACAAGGTTGCCACACACTGTTGTTGGTATGTTGGCCCATTCCTCCATACAGATCTCCTCTAGAGCAGTGATGTTTTTGGCTTTTCGCTTGGCAACACGGACTTTCAACTCCCTCCAAAGGTTTTCTATAGGGTTGAGGTCTGGAGACTGGCTAGGCCACTCCAGGACCTTGAAATGCTTCTTACGAAGCCACTCCTTCGTTGCCCTGGCGGTGTGCTTTGGATCATTGTCATGTTGAAAGACCCAGCCACGTTTCATCTTCAATGCCCTTGCTGATGGAAGGAGGTTTGCACTCAAAATCTCACGATACATGGCCCCATTCATTCTTTCATGTACCTGGATCAGTCGTCCTGGCCCCTTTGCAGAGAAACAGCCCCAAAGCATGATGTTTCCACCACCATGCTTTACAGTAGGTATGGTGTTTGATGGATGCAACTCAGTATTCTTTTTCCTCCAAACACGACAAGTTGTGTTTCTACCAAACAGTTCCAGTTTGGTTTCATCAGACCATAGGACATTCTCCCAAAACTCCTCTGGATCATCCAAATGCTCTCTTGCAAACTTCAGACGGGCCCGGACATGTACTGGCTTAAGCAGTGGGACACGTCTGGCACTGCAGGATCTGAGTCCATGGTGGCGTAGTGTGTTACTTATGGTAGGCCTTGTTACATTGGTCCCAGCTCTCTGCAGTTCATTCACTAGGTCCCCCCGCGTGGTTCTGGGATTTTTGCTCACCGTTCTTGTGATCATTCTGACCCCACGGGGTGGGATTTTGCGTGGGCCCCAGATCGAGGGAGATTATCAGTGGTCTTGTATGTCTTCCATTTTCTAATTATTGCTCCCACTGTTGATTTCTTCACTCCAAGCTGGTTGGCTATTGCAGATTCAGTCTTCCCAGCCTGGTGCAGGGCTACAATTTTGTTTCTGGTGTCCTTTGACAGCTCTTTGGTCTTCACCATAGTGGAGTTTGGAGTCAGGCTGTTTGAGGGAGTGCACAGGTGTCTTTTTATACTGATAACAAGTTTAAACAGGTGCCATTACTACAGGTAATGAGTGGAGGAAAGAGGAGACTCTTAAAGAAGAAGTTACAGGTCTGTGAGAGCCAGAAATCTTGATTGTTTGTTTCTGACCAAATACTTATTTTCCACCATAAAATGCAAAAAAAATGATAAAAAAACAGACAATGTGATTTTCTGGATTTTTTTTTCTCAGTTTGTCTCCCATAGTTGAGGTCTGCCTATTATGTAAATTACAGACGCCTCTCAACTTTTTAAGTGGTGGAACTTGCACTATTGCTGACTGACTAAATACTTTTTTGCCCCACTGTATATGTATATATGTATGTATGTATGTGTATATATATATATATATATATATATATATATATATATATATATATATATATATATATATATATATATATATATATATATGTATAAATGGGTGGATTCGCAACCCGGGGTTCACTGTGCAGGAAAGGAACCTGCTGCTGGCAAATGGCGGCCCTATATGGTGGTATAAGCGAACTCTGTTAACTCCACAGATTTGCTAGCAACAAGATGTTGTGCCCTGTTAACCTCACAGAGGTACACAGCTACCAAACAGAGCAAAACTGTGATCAGGCAGTCAGACAAACAGGCAAACACTCCTCACCAGAGGTGCCGGTATTCTAGCAGTTATTTCAGCCAAGGCCCTGAATACAAACTCCTCACTGGAGGTGCCGATATTTCAGCCAAACCTTAACCACATCCAGACATGACCACACTGGTGCTGAGCTCATAGACTTTGGTTTGATACTAGCGCATAGCCGTGCGGCCATGCGAACTATTTATAGTTGTAGCAGACAAGGGACTTACAAGTGGTCCAATAGGAGCTGCTACAGGGCCTGAGTGTGTGACCCCCAAGCTCCAATGAGAGGTCCTCCCGTGGGCATGCTCAGCGTGTGCAAAGCAGGACTTAGTCCCAGAAAAGCCTGCACACCGCTGACCAGTGCTGGCTACAAAAGCAGAACCTGGAAAGGCAGCAGTAACCCTTTGCACAGCATCAGGCTGAGCAAGATGCTGGGACTGACATCTCCGCTGAGCAGGCTCCACTGCGGCTGAAGCAGAATGGCAGACATGGCTCGAGATTCCCCTTATGCAGTGGCGGGAACTCGACTCCTAACAGGGAGTGATTTAAACTTTTATATTTTTTTATTTATTTCATTTTTTTTTAAACATTTTTATTTTATTTTTGCCATTCTTCAATAGCCTCCATGAGAGGCTAGAAGCTGGCATAGCCTGTTCGGCTCTGCTACATAGCAGCGATCATCAGATCGCACCTATGTAGCTTAATTACAGGCTTGCTATGAGCGCTGACCACAGGGTGGCGCTCACAGCAAACCGACATCAGTAACCATAGAGGTCTTAAGGACCTCTATGGTTACTATCCTGACGCATCGCAGACCTCCGATCATGTTACGGGGGTCGGCGATGTGCGCATTTCTGGCTGCGCGGCCGGAAGTGGTATTTAAATGCCGCTGTCAGCGTTTGACAGCGGCATTTAACTAGTTAATAGTGGTGGGTGGATCGCGATTCCACTCGCCACTATTGCGCGCACATGTCAGCTGTTCAAAACAGCTGACATGTCGCGGCTTTGATGTGGGCTCACCGCCGGAGACCACATCAAAGCAGGGGATCTGACCTTGTACGTACTATCCCTTCTGAGGTCAGAAAGGGGTTAAACTCTCTCTATTTTTAGCAAGCGTCAATGGAGAAAGACCAAGATGTTTTGAAATTTTCATGGAAGTTGCTTCACATTGCATCAAATGCAATAGATCATCATTGTATAGAAAACAGAAATGCACTTAATCACGCTTGTAAGTTTCTAAGGGCACATTTATTGCTCTTTTAATTCTATGAGCTTAATCAATTTGTAATTTCATTTTGAAGGCTTCATGGACTATTCTCAATATGAATTCCCAAGGGTACGCTTACAGCTGATTCTCTTTAGTCTTTTCTGGCTTTCAAAAGAAATGTTTATTGTATTTTAAGGATCCATCTTCAAGATCCACTAACTTTTTTTCTTGTACCATTCCATTTCTTTTACAGTAAGAACTAGGGTTGAGCGAAACGGGTCGGCCATTTTCAGAAGTCGCCGACTTTTGGCAAAGTCGGGTTACATGAAACCCGACCCGACGCCTGTGTGGGGTCGGCCATGAAGTCGGCGATCTTCTGAACTGGAATCGGAATTCCGATACCGATTCCCGATATGTTTAAGATATCGGGAATTGGTATCGGAATTCAGATTTAAATGTAAAATAAAGAATAAAAATAGGAAGGAAGGCTGCGGGTTACAACCAGGGCGCGTCCGAGGGTGAGTATATTCCTAATATATATATAGCCCGCAGCCTTCCTTCCTAAGAATCAGCGCTTGAAGGACCTTTCGATGACGTCACGGCTTCTGATTGGTCGCGTGACGCCCATGTGACCACTCACGCGACCAATCAGAAGCCGCGACGTCATCGAAATGTCCTTCAAGCGCTGATTCTGAGGAAGGAAGGCTCCCGGTTACAACCAGGGAGCATCCGAGGGTGAGTATAGCAATATTTTTTATTTTTATTCTTTATTTTACACATTAATATGGATCGCAGGGCCTGAAGGAGAGTTTCCTCTCCTTCAGACCCTGGGAACCATTAGAAACCCAATGCACTGCATTGGGTTTCGTGTTTCGGCCGACCCCGACCCCGACTTTTCTATAGGATCGGCCGATTTCACTCGACCCGACTTTTGAAAAAGTTGGGTTTCGTGAAATCCGACCCAATCCTATAAAAACAAAAGTCGCTCAACCCTAGTAAGAACCAGTAAAATTTTGTAGTTTTTCTCAGTGAATGTTCATTTTTCTTCTGGAATAGCAGTGTAGCTATGTAATAAGCCGGTACTGGGATGCAGTAACACAAATGCTGCAGAGTAGAGTTTAACTGTGTTTTATCACTCAACAATGAAGATCTCGCAGGGAAATAAAAAGGCAAAC